>NC_090652.1:281244709-281549709 GCF_040937935.1 Hyperolius riggenbachi | reverse complement strand
CTATCCCTCGAGTGATAATTTGTGGAACGATGCTGTACAGACACATCCCTAGCCTTGAGGCTAGTGGTGTGTTTTGATGCTATGGAGGGAGCGGAGGGTCGACGTTTGGCGGACAATGGAGCTCTTCAATAGGTCAGTAGAGCTTGTAAAAAGCAATGCGAACAGCTAGGCATCTGTGGTCGTTAAAAATCCGACAGGACGGATCCCAATGCTCGAGCAATATCGATTGGTGGCCGCTGTACACACATAACAATCCGCGGTTGAAATGGTTGTTATCGGCCATTTCAGACAGCGGTTATCGTAGCTTCACTCCAGGCAGGGTTCTGACACCGTTGTACACAGAGTTCCCAAGTGTAACATTTTGACATTCAAATCCAGCCCACTGCACGCGAGGACACGCGAGGCGAAAATAAACAAATGAAATAAACAATTGTATCTATCTTCCTTCTCCTAAAATGACTTTTTAAGATATTCCACAGTTTTATTTTATGTTTAAATCTACTTTTTAAGCTTGAAGGGCTCATTTCCACTATCGCGAATTCGCATGCGTTTTTCGCATGCAAATTCGCATAGCAATACAAGTGAATGGGACTGTTTCCACTTGTCAGGATTCCTGTGCGTTTTTCTGTGCAGAAAAAATTCGGATGGCAGAGCCATCAGAATTCGCATACCGCATACCGCTATGCGAATCGCATACAATGCATTTAATAGGAAATTCGCATGCGGTTTAGGTATGCGAATTTTCATGCGAATTTTCATGCGAATTCGCATAGAAACAATGGAAAAAGCACACCAGCACTGCCATGGTTAAATTCGCATACATCGTCATCCATGCGAATTCGCATGCGACTTCGCATGAAAATTCGCATACACCCGCATGCGAAATTCGCATCCGCATGCGAATTTTTACCGCGGCGATTCGCACTGCACAAGTGGAAATGCAGCCTAACTGTTATTGCTTTTGCTCAATGACACATTCATTGAAATATGCCAGAGCTAAAATGTATGAACTATTTAACCTTTTTATCTCTTTCCTGCTCTCAGAAGTCATTTTCTGCTAGGAAAGTGTTTTATAGTTGGAATTTCTTATCAGTGAGGGTCGCACTGTAGTCACTTCCTCTCAGGACTGAGTTAGCCACTTACAGTAAATACCTGATATTTAAAGCAGATCCGAGATGAAAAACTAACTATAACAAGTAACTTGTCTATATATCTTATCTAAAGTTTAGATAGTTTACACAGAAAATCTAGCTGCAAACAGATTTAATAGACTATGATTATGTCTTCCGGTGATACAATGACAGCAGCCATGTTGTTTGTAAACATTACACACAGGCAAGCTTATCTGTATCTTGAGCACTCAGCCTGTGAAAAAAACCTAATTCTTCCCCCTCTCCTCTGCCTCTGAAATCAATGGCTAGTAACACCTCCCCCTCTTCCTGCCCAGACTGAGCTCCCATGAGCCCTTGCTACTGCCAAGGCTCTCTGGAGAAGCTGTGGGCGTGGCTTGTTTAGTTTATAGGGAATTAGAGTATTAACCACTTCCCTACCACGCTATTTTGTGCTGATCGGTGCTGCGTGGGCTCTCCAGCCCGCAGCACCGATCAGCTAGCAGCCAGGCCGATCAGACTTCCCCCCTTTTTTCCCCACTAGGGGGATGTCCTGCTGGGGGGGTCTGATCGCCGCCGGCTGCTTGCGCTTGCGGGGGGGGCTCTTCAAAGCCCCCTTCTGCAGCGCTTCCTGGCCTCCTTCCCCTTCCCTCCCTCTCCCTCCCCCTGTGAGCCTGATGGGATAGGCTTTAGCCTATCAGATGCCAGTGATCCCCGGCCAATCAGAGGCCGGGGATCACCGATCTCCTCTACGGCGCTGCTGCGCAGCAGCGCCGTATACATGTAAACACCGGGGAAGGTCTTCCCCGTGTGTTTACATTTACCCTGTGAGCCGCCGATCGGCTCGCAGGGTGTTCACGGAGACACCCTCCGGGAACTGACATGGAACGGCCGCTCATACGAGCGGCCGTTTCCATGGAATACACTTCAGGATTCAGGGGCGTGTATATACGCTCCGAGAATCCGGAAGTGGTTAAAACAAAAACAAAAAAAGTATTTTTCTTGAGGAATGTCCTATAAACAATAGGAAAGGAATACAATTATGCAATGAGTAAAAGTTCACCTCGGATTCACTTTAACTCTTTCAGGCAGAGAAAGTAATAAAGTAACACAGCCTAGTTATTTGTGTGCTAGGCACTGTACATACACACGTCTGTCTCATCATGTCACATGTCACCTCGGGTTTCCTTTAAATTTTACACTTTTTGCAATAGTGGTCCTTTAAAGAGAACCTGAACTGAAAATAAAAACACAAAATAACCATACACCGGTCATACTTGCCTCATGTGCAGTCTACTTCTCAATCTCTTTCTCCTCCCCTGCGTCCCACTTGTCCACTGTGATCAATGGAATTTTCCGTCCTCCATTTTAAAAATGGCCATTACCCCATAACAGCTTCCGGGTCTGCACACTGTTAGGCCTCTTTCACAGTGTGACGTTAAAGTCGCACGTTAGAAAATATTCTAACGCAGATTAACGCACAGCAATACTAAGTCTGTGCAACATTCACAGTGCACACGTTGCGTTGTGTGTAACGTGTAGCAATATTTAGTGTGCGTTTAGCAATACATTTGCTGAGTTATGTGTGTTGCACATGCTCAGTAAGGTTTAAAAAAAAAATATTAAGCATGCGCCGTTTTTGTTCCATCACTGTGCGACGAAAACGACGCACCAAACGCAGGGCTAAATAACGTCCATGTTATGGTCTTTCAATGCGTTGCATTAGGGGCACGTTATGTGACCTTAACATCGCATCAAACATAACGTCCCACTGTGAAAGAGGCCTAAAACTGTAATATCACCCACTTGGGCCATAGGGAAACATGGACATCACCTTGTACATTCAGTTGTAACTGACAGCTGCTGATGTATAACTGACAGCAACTGGTATATTTCAGTTCTGACAAAATATTGTCAGAACTGGAAGGGATCTCTGTGACAGGAACTGACGGTGAGGTTAGTATGTAATATTCATTTGCAGCTACATCATGTGTTTGTTTTAAATAGTTTTCCTCACTTCAGGTTCCCTTTAAAGACTTCCAGAGCTGCAAGCTGCAATCGTCTCAGATACCTCTATCCCATACCTCTATCTGTGTTTCCACCTCTGTGAAGTTTTGACTGAATGGCGCTTTGCTTGTCTACCATTAACCTCTTCAGCTGGGGTGCTTCAGGTCACATAGCCACATTTAAAGGATACCCGAGGTGACATGTGACATGATGAAATAGGCATGGGTATGTACAGGGAAGCAGGAAATTTGGGCGCATGAGGCAGGTGGACAAAAAGGGCGCCGCCATTCACTCCCATAATAAATATCGAGAAAAATAACGTTTTAAAAGCGGCGCCCGGAGACTGTTTCTCATGATTACATACTATTTAATGATTTATAATTTTTTAAACATTTTTTTTAAACGAAAAACAGTACAATATTTTTTTAAAACATTACTTTTAAACGAAAAACCGCACCATATTTTTTTTAAACGTTATTAATGCTTATCACAGGGGGGTCTTAGGTTTAGGCACCAACAGGGGGGTCTTAGGTTTAGGCACCAACAGGGGGGTCTTAGGTTTAGGCACCAACAGGGGGGTCTTAGGGTTAGGCACCACCAGGGGGATCTTAGGTTTAGGCACCAACAGGGGGGTCTTAGGGTTAGGCACCACCAGGGGGGTCTTAGGTTTAGGCACCAACAGGGGGGTCTTAGGGTTAGGCTCCACCAGGGGGGTCTTAGGTTTAGGCACCAACAGGGGGGTCTTAGGGTTAGGCACCACCAGGGGGGTCTTAGGTTTAGGCACCAACAGGGGGGTCTTAGGGTTAGGCACCACCAGGGGGGTCTTAGGGTTAGGCACCAACAGGGGGGTCTAGGGGTTAGGGATAGGTACAGGGAGGGTTCTGTGTGAGAGTAGGGTTAGGTATAGCTTTAGGAAAATTCGTATTAATGTTTTATAAAACGTTATTATAAATTTCAATTTTTAAACAGGGAAGATTAACGTTTTTAAAATTGCCGATTTTATACACATTATTTAATGATTTAAAACTTTATAAAACATTATTTTTAAACGAAATATAACACAAATTTTTTTTAAACGTTATTCATGATTATCTTTTAAAACCCTGCGCCCTTTTTTCCCGGCGCCCTTTTTTAACGTACGCATGTACAGTGCCAAGCACACAAATAACTATGTTGTGTTCCTTTTTTTCTTTCTCCGCCTGAAAGAGTTAAATATCAGGTATGTAAGTGGCTGACTCAGTCTTGACTCAGACAGGAAGTGACTACAGTGTGACCCTCACTGATAAGAAATTCCGGCAAACAAAAGTTGTGGAAAGCAGACAACCAATGCTACTGTCACAGAACTGGCAAAGCCGTGGAAAAGACTTGTCATTTCCGCACACCAATATTGCAAATGACCAACTCAATAAAAAATTGCACGCGCAAGTGGAAACAACAGTATGCACGACATGTCCGCAGTCAGTAGAACAATGTCGTTGAAATGGAACTGTACATATGTGGGCGACTGCGAGTTATCTGCACAACAGTCGTCTGAGTAAAGGTGCCCATTAACGGTCGGTACAATTTTTCACCAAATGTGATGTTTCGATGCGTTTTTTTTACGATCGAATTGATTAGAAAATTCACAGTTTAGGAGTGATTCTTTGGTCGATTACTAAGTAGGATAAAATCGATCTGAAAGTTGGATTTTATGATCGAATTTGAAGAAAGAATGGTTCAGTAAATGTGAACAATCGATAATTGCCTTCCGATTAGTTACCATCATTTAAATTGCATTGAAAGATTGCATTTAGTGAAAAATTGTACTGCTATTGGGCAGTGGGCACCTTAAAACCCCCGGAGTTATGGGTCAAAATGCCTGATGTCGGTTGCTCAGCGTTGGGGGGGGGGGGAGGGGATTAGGGGGGCTGAATAATTGTTTTCACCAAAGTTTAGGCATTGTCTTTAAGGTGAACCGGAGGTGAGAGTGATATGGAGGCTGCCATATTTATTTTCTTTTAAATAATGCCAGTTGCTTGGCTATACTGCACATCGTCTACCGCTAGCTTGAAGGAGACAAAAGGAAACCGAGAGCCCAATATAGTGTAGTACCTCAGTGACAATTAGTCAGGCGTACAACAAAGTATTGGTTATACTCACAAACGTGGGCCGCCACAAAGGCAACCACTGGATAAGCAGGCGGGGAGAATTATGACCTGACCCCGCTCAGGTTTAAGAAGTCGCTCTCTGTAGACAGGAAGGAATGGGGATACACCCCTCCACCAAGGGTGGACTAGACAATTTGTAAAGCAGTAACACAGAGGCGCCAAGTGGAGTAAAATCGATTAAAAACTGTTTAAAAGGGGGAAGTTGGTGGACTCACCTACCTCGTAGAAAGAAAGACCAGACAATGGGACGTTACTCACAGTATAAAGTACGTTTTTATTAAAAGCTCCAAAGTTGCAACGCGTTTCACGGGTCACAATCCCGCTTCATCAGGCAAACATTTTTGGAGGGTACAAAATTGGGTCAATGGCCTGGCTGAGCGCCTCTGAGGCAATCGCTCATACTGTGAACCAGCCCTCAGAGTGATTTCTGACTCCACAGAGTGGAAGCCACACCCCCTCTACTGACTGACAGCCTGTGCTGGAGGCAGAAAGACAGGGAGAGGGAGCCTTGTTCACATTATAAATCACCAGCACTATCGCAAGAGCTGAGTGATACTGTATATGGGTTTTTTTAAGTGATTTTACAAGCGCTTTCTAAGCGATTTTCGCTTAGAAAAGTGCTTTTCTAGGCGCTTTTGTGGAGCGACGTCAGTCAGGAAGTGAACTCTTGGACCCCGAAATGAATAAATACAATATATTCTTTTATTAAAGCGCTCAGGAAATTGCAATTCAAATCACTTTTTCAAGCACTTTGCGATTTCCCTATACTTTGTATTGAATCTCAAACGCTCAGAAAATGGTGCAGCAGCCGCGTTTACGATTGGATAGAAAGCTCATCGCTTATGTGAGAACACTCACATAAGCTAACATTGCAGTAGCGCTTTTAAGGCGATTTTTAAAATCGTCAGCGCTGAAAAAGAGCAAAATCACCAGGGGCGTAACTAGAAATCCCTGGGCCCCCCTGCAAAAGTTTGGATGCCACCTCCCCCCAGGCCCGTCCATTTTGGGCATCTGGAGGGGTCGCAGCATGAGGGAAGAGCGTGGCCACCTAAATCGGCAGGGAGGGGGGACAGTCCCCCTCCCTCACCTTGGGCTCTCCCTTCAGCACTCCCCTCCGGCATAAACTAGTGGCAGCAGGCAGACATGGTCGGAAGAGCCCATTTCCGTTTCCGGGACAATTCCGCATACCGTCATACCGAAATTCCGCATACCGGCACATTCCGGCGGTATTCCGTGGTATTCCACGGTATTCCGCATGTATTTTCCGTAATTTTTATCCGGACTTTTGTAATTTTCGAATGATTGTGTCTATGTTGCCTATTGTCAATAAAGTTGTTGTATATTACGGAAACGTGATTGAAAAGTGTGCTTTCGTAAATTTCAGCCTTTTTTTTTAACGGAAATGCTGTTTTTTTTATATGCGCACTGTTTGGGGGGTGGCGCCCAGGCGGAATTTCACGTCCATGAGCTTGTTGTCATGATTGGTCAACTCATTCCGCATCTCCTAATTGGTCAATTCATTCCGATTCCGATTTTGCCAGAATTCCGCATTATTCCGCATTCCAGTTTGACGTTTCTGGATTCCGCGGAACAATGCGGTATTTTAGCTTCCGCGGAGTTCGGAAGCTCATGCCTGGCAGCAGGAGGTGGGCAGGATCACATACCTCTGTCCACCGAGGAGGTCCGATCTCTAAGTGCTACACGCTACTTCCTGTTTAAACAGGAAGTAGTGTCAGACACTGAGAGGAACCTCAGGCGGTGAATGGAGGTTAGTGATCTTGCCCACCACCTGCTGCCACTAATTCATGCCGGAGGGGAGCGCTGAAGGGAGAGCCCAAGGTGGGGGGGGGGGGGGGGGACTGTCCCCCCTCCCCACCAATGTAGGTGGCCACACTCTCCCTTAATGCTGCGACCCCTCCGGTTCCTCTAAAATGGCCCTGAGTGGGCCCTAGAGGGGCCCCGCCTCCCCCCCCAAGAGTGCAGGGGCTGCATCCCCTATTGTTAGGTCCCTGAAAATCGTTTTTATTTAGTGTGAACAAGCCCTGAGGCCCTAATGTGTGTGAGTAGATGGCTGTAGATTGCTGAGGGGGAGATAAGAAGCCATCGGTGCCACAGTTGTTTTACTAATTTATACTGCAATACCTACATTTTCCTTTTCACATTTGCTGTAATACATAATTCATACAAAACTAAGTTCAATTAAATGCAAACATAAAAATGTAAATAAATAAAATAAAAAAACAACAATACCTAAGCTGGGCTGTTACTATTATGCATTTATTTAGCACTGACACATTTTCCACTGAACTTTACAGGATATAATGAAAAATTCATGTCAATCATTGTAAAGAGAACCTGCAAAGAAAAAAAAAAGAGCCCTTGGGGGGTACTTACCTCAGGAGGGGGAAGCCTCCGTATCCTATTGAAACTTACCCATTCCTCCTGTGCAGCACGGATCCAGCACTAGGACCCCCAGGCAGCAGCAGACTGTAATATCTACCTTTGTGAGCCAGTGCAGGTGCAGTACCATCTTCCCCATCGGGGAAGAGCAATCCGGTCCACTGTACTGCGCAGACATCTCGTGGAGGTCACCTGTCCACCGCCTGTGCCAAGTGCTAGCAAGTGCTTGGCCGGTAGTTGGGAGCAGCTGACAGGCAGTGAATTCACCACCTGTCAGCTGCTCGTGGAAAAGAGACTGTGCAGGTAGTGTAACCAGGGGGACCTGGAGGATAAGGCCCACCTCCTGCTACACTCCAGTAAATAAGCACCTATGAGGACTGCCCACTTCTAGAGACTCTCCGCCCACATGCCAGATTTCACCTCCCCAGATGAGGAGAGGAAACTCTACATCCTACTGAAGGAAGAGGAAACAACCGTGCAAATAGCGGCCTGACAGGTCGCTAACTCGCTGTCTGCCACCAGCTGAGAGGAACATGATACCATACGACTGTATGGACTATTCCTTATATCCTCCACATCCCTATGGACTGAATACCTCAACCCCCTATACCCTTCCCACAACCACCCCCTCCCATGCTAATGTTTTGCTTTGGCAATGCTAAATGTATTTGGTCCTGCCAATAAAGTTTTTCTGGATTTGGATTTATCATGCTCACATTCAACATGCAGAAGGAGAACTTGGGAGTAAAGTGAGCGGCTGCTGTAGAGGATGGAAGAACACGGATAGAGCCCTGAGAAAGCAAGATAAAGGATCCTTATATGTCTAGCTATAAACCCTGAACAGTCAAGCAGATCAGGTGCTCTGACTGAAGTCTGACTAGATTAGCCATATGCTTGTTTCAGATGTGTGATCCAGACACTACTGCAGCCAGAAAGATCAGCAGGACTGCCAGGCAACTGGTATTGTTTAATAGGTAATAAATATGACAGCCACCATGTGCTTCACACTTCATGATCCCTCTAAGTCTCAGTATCAGTAAATCTCAATCCTTATGAGCTGGATCTTCCCACATGAAGAAATAAGGTCCAACAATGTGTTCTGTGAGCTGTGGGTGATAATAGACAAGCTTATCACCCTTCTCTGCTCACGTCCATCCTCCACTGGCTGTCTGCTCACCACAAGGGCAGTGGCAGGCTTTTTTTGGGCCTCGGCTAGGCCGGAAGTCCTCTTGTTGGCCGCCGGTGGTTGGACAGATAGCTCTTGTCAGCTTTTCCACTTCTCCAAAAGCACTTTGTGTTATCGTTGCAACATGTAAAGAAGCCAGGGAGGAAATGTGCCCATGTAAAGCGTCTGCCCAGAAATGTCTGCAGAGTCCCTGAAGCAGAACCTCGGGGCATATGCCGGGATCAGTAGGTGGGGGTCCGGCATCCATCCCTGCTTGTCAGAGGAGAGAAGCAGACCCCATAAGAGCCAGTGAGGGCGGGAGGAGGGGGGTGGCAAGCTGGGGAGGGAGAGGATAAGTGCATCATGTCAGACCTGACAGAAGGTGGCTGACAGCAGCTGGAGCTCCCTGTGCTGCCGACTCACTGGGGAGACCCAGGTCATTCCAGACAATGGTCTGCCTGCATGGGGCACTGCACTGTGTGTATTCACTGCACTGACTGTATTCACTGCACTCTACTGCACTGTGTGTATTTACTACACTGTGTGTATTCATTGCACTGAGTGTATTCACTGCACTCTACTGCACAGTGTGTATTCAGTGCACTGTGTGTATTCATTGCACTGAGTGTATTCCCTGCACTCTACTGCACTGTGTGTATTCACTATACTGTGTGTATTCATTGCACTGAGTGTATTCGCTGCACTCTACTGCACTGTCTGTATTCACTGCACTCTACTGCACAGTGTGTATTCAGTGCACTGTGTGTATTCATTGCACTGAGTGTATTCACTGCACTCTACTACTCTGTCTGTATTCAATGCACTGTGTTTATTCACTACACTGAATGCACTCTACTGCACTGTCTGTATTCACTGCACTGGGTGCAATCACTACACTTCAATGCACTGTCTGTATTCACTGCAATGTCTGTATTCACTACACTCTACTGCACTGCACACCGGAAAAAAATGAAGTGCTGGAAGAGATGTGGGTGATCACAAAATAGTATTGGAATGAGTTCACATCAGTGGCATAACTAAGGAGCTTGGGGCCCCGGTGCGAGTTTTACATGGGGCCCCAAGGACTCTATTGATATGGAGCATCAAAACCTACCAAGGACAGCTGCAGTGCCAGAGAGGTGTAATCAGAGTAAGAAAACAGCTAAGGATTACCGCAATGCAATGCACATATAGAAATTATCCATTACCAGCATAGCACAATTGAAAACCTAATAAGATGGATGAAGGTGGGCCCCTATTGGGTCCCTCTGGTCTAGGGGCCCCGATGTGGTTGAGACCTCTGCATCCTCTATTGGTACGCCACTTAAAATGTTCATAAAAGGTATCCTTCAGGAAACATTTTCCATAGCAAAAAATGGTGAACATACAGCAGTTATTAATATAAAGATTAGTGCAGTTGTTTCGGGATCGGGATAGACCCTTCATCAGGCCTCCCCATATAAAGACAAATCTGTATAGTTAACACATGCTCTTAAAAGGCATCTGGACAAAATGAAGCCAGGTAAGATCACTTATCCAATTTTCAAATACAGGAACCGCACATGGCAGGAGCTGGAGGAGAATGGCCACATAATCAGTGCCTAAACTGCATCTAACTAGCCACAAGGTATGTATAATTCATATGTGTCAGTATATAAAGGGATGAGGTGGCAACCCTGAACAGCATAATAACCCTTAAACAAAAAACATTGCTTTACAGCTAATACAAAGTCTAAAATAAATCTGCACTGTTTCTACTTCCAGACATAGGGTTAACATCCTGAGCTTTCAAATTGGCTTATCTGCCATCTCTGCCATGGCAGTCAAGTGACACAGGGGAAAGATCAAATTACAACTTGTGATTAGACACAAATGAAAAGGAATTAGACAGGCTAAACTCTCTAAATACATGCAGGGTGCATTTCTCTATGCTTTCCTTCTGTCCTGTGCAAGAGTTCAGGTCCACTTTAAAGAGACTCTGTAACTAAAAAAACGTTCCCCTGGGGGATCTCACCTCGGGAGGGGGAAGCCTCAGGCTCCCAATGAGGCTTTCCCCTTCCCGGTAGCTGCAGGCAGTCCAGTGCTGGCTCCCCCGAAGTGTCCTGCAATTCGTGCTCTGCAATCCTGACAAGGCATGCTATATTTACCTTCCCGGCTCCAGCGGGTGGCGCTGTTGCAGCTTTCAGCACAGAGATAGGCGGAAATAGCCGATCTTTGTTCGGTCTGCTCTGCTATGCAGGCATAGGCGACTTGCACCTGTGCAGTAGAGCGGCCCGTCAGCGATCGGCTATTTCCGTCTATCTCCGAGCAGAGAGCCGATACTGCGCCTGCGCTGGAGCCGGGAAGGTAAATATTTACATCGCCGGGAGCTTTTTTGCTGCCGCCGTGGGACACAGGATGACGGGGGAAGCCTCGATAGGATCCGGAGGCTTCCCCCACCCGAGGTGAGTACCCCCCAGTGGAGCTTTTCTTCATTACAGGTTTTCTTTAAGTCTTGTTGAAATATATTGTGAGACTCTTATATCATGTATGAATTGGAGACTGAATGGCACGGTAGCCCGGCGTAGCTGACGGGAGCGGTTCCTGAGTGTCGCAGAGAAGTCAGATAAGGTGCGCGTTCATCTCTCCACAATTCTGAGTCAGCGGTCTCACCGGTTACAGAGAAGTCTCTTGCTCAACTAGTTTCTCTTCCCTATAAATGTGCTCACTTCTGTTTCAGGGAAGTAGGTGGTGGGTTGCCTTCTCCTTCTAGGACTCGAGAAAATATTGCTAAAGGTGTATCCTATACAGAGCTGTTTTTAATTGTCAGGCGCGTATAGGCATAGAAACACCAGCGCTTTAAAGTGGGATTGTCAGCCACAAAATCAAATTCCATTTACCCACTGCACTGTGTTTATGATGTTGTCTGCAACCTTACCCTGCATTTCAAGCACACCAATCTATTCAGAAATGTTTCTGGTGTAATACATTTTATCTCATTCAGCCTGGCTCTATTTTTGCCATTGCCAATGAGAAGGAAGCTTGCCATCACCCCTCCCACATTCCTGCTCCTCACTGATTGGCTGAGGGCAGTTCAGTAAGCTGCTGAAATCTAATCTATGCTGTACTCACGTGTGTTTACAAAGCAAGCTAGCTATGAAAATGCAGTTTCTAGGAGGAAAACAAAAAGTAAAGGAGGAAATGACATCAAGATTGGCTTCAGTCAGAGGGAACCAAGATGGAAAATACCAGGAACAGAATTCTCTTTATTTACTGTATAAAATTCACTGAAATCAAAACGTGAGCAGTAGAATACATCTGTTATGTAAGTAGAACAAGTAGTTATCTACTAATAAATGTATACATTTGTGTGTTTTTTTCCCTAGGATAGTATGGCTGTCCCACTCCCTGCTGTTTTAAACGATTCTTTTCAAAACAAGCTACACCAAAACATGTTTGCAGGCCACAGGGTTGTGCAGGGTTGTTATTATTATATACATATATATTATCACAAACCTCTTTTGTTGCGCTGTACATAATACACAACAAATAAGGGAGGGAGACACTGAGAGCCCAGTATGGTGTAGCATGTACTGGAAATTGTGAAGATGAGAAGGTAAGTATAAGATTATACTCACAAGTCTGAGTTACCGTCCAGGTAACCACTGAATAGGCAGGTGGGGAGAATTAGACCTGTCCCCACTCAGGATTAAGAAGTAGCTCTCTGTAGTTCAGAAGAAAGGGGCCAAATCCCCACAACCAGGGGTGGACTCAATAATTCGTACAATGGTACCGAGGAGCCAGTAGTGTAAAAATTTGATAAAAGGTTTAAAAATAGGGATGCTGGTGCTGGACTTACCTGCCCAATGCAGACACAAAATAATGTTGATTTTTTTTTTAACAAAAAATAATTTATTCACATACTCCAAAACAGTGCAACGCGTTTCGTGGGCACATCCCACTTCATCAGGCTATACAGAGGAGTATAACAACTGGGGGACAAAGGAAACAGTAATAGCTAAATACCCTTAGACATTGGGCTCGATTCACAAAGCGGTGATAACCCAGTTAAAGACTTTAGGCGTGATAACCATTTTTATCATGCCTAAACTCAGTTTAGGCATGATAAGTTTAGGCATGATAAGTTTAGGCATGATAAGTTTAGATAAGTTTAGATCGCACGCAAAGTCCCGCACGCAAAGCAGCGCCATTAAACTCTATGCAAAGTGCACCAGACTTTGCTAGCGCAAAACTTTTGATCAGCTGTGCACTGCGGTGCTAACCCAGTTGGTGCTTAAACTTATCACGCCTAAAAACTTATCACACCTAAACTTATCATGCCTAAACTTATCACACCTAAACTTATCACACCTAAACTTATCATGCCTAAACAGAGTTTAGGCGTGATAAAGGGCTTTTCACTAGTGTGCTAACTGTTAGCACCGCTTTGTGAATCAGGCCCATTGAGTTCATTTTACGTTTCAATTATTAATACAAGTATCTGTATATACTGTATGCAACTAAAATGCGCCAATCTCCATATAGTATTGCATCCCTGTCTACCACCAATGAATCCCAGTGCAACAGATGTACATGAAAAGCTCAAAACTCTGTACAATCACGACATCCACAAGTACAAATACAGTACATACCTAGTTGATGTGTTGTTTGAGATATCACCAATGCTAGTGAACGTTCATAGGATAAATTGCAGCAGAATTAGAAACACCAGGAGGAGGTCCCTGGAGCTTACACTCTAGAGCAGGTATGGGCAAACTTGGCCCTCCAGCTGTTAGGGAACTACAAGTCCCACAATACATTGCAGGAGTCTGACAGCCACAGTCATGACTTATAAAGGCAAATGCATTGTGGGACTTGAAGTTCCATAACAGCTGGAGAGCCAAGTTTGCCCAAGCCTGCTCTAGAGGGTAGTGGGGGTGGAGACAGGAGAGGTGGTGGACGTGAGAAGTCCTGGAAGCGGGAGTGAGTGAAGGTGACCAAGCTACAGGACAAGAGGATCTCCTGCGTGGAGAGATGTTTTCGGGCGAGGTGGTATCTTGAGATCAATGAAGAAATCTATTGAGATGACAATAGAAGCGCTTTGTTTGTGTGATAGGGCTGGTTCAGACGGACGTTTGCAGAGCGTTTACAGCCAGCGTTCAGGGCTTGGTGTTAAACGCTCCTATTCAAGTGAATGGGAGCGTTTGTACCAAGCTTTCAAGCGCGTTTACACAAACGCGGCGTTTGGGTCCCGATTTTCTCTGGCGTTCAAGGAGCCCCTGGAAGCTACATGTAGCTTCCAGGGGAGGTTAACCGCGATGGCTAATGTCCCCCTAGGGGAAGAAAAAACGCGACCGCATCCAAACGCACACGAACGCTGCTGAACGCGACGCCAGCAAACGCAACGCCTCCAAACGTCCGTCTGAACCAGCCCATAGGGTGAGGAGTTTAAAGAGGGACTGTAGTGAAAATAACGTAATGAATAAAATGTCTTATTTATTACCATGTTTACTCATTTAGTCAGTGTTTGTCCAGTGTAAAATAATTCCTCTCCCTGATTTACAGTCTGAAATTTATCACATCTTTAGTCCTGTCAGTTGATCTTTTACGAATATTAGTTTACTGAGAGTTCTGTGCACAGAGGGAGATATGGTTTGCTTGGCAGTTGTATAAAGCTGTTATTTCCCACAATGCAACAAGGTTCACAGACAGCAAACTGTCAGGACCATGGTCATGCCATCACGCTGTGGGAGGGGTTTCACCACAATATCAGCCATGCAGATGTCCCTGATGATCCATTCGAGAAAAGGTGGAGATTTCTCATGTGAAAGGGGGGGTATTGCTATTGTTTGGGATGAAGTTCTTTTCAATTCTGGGTTACAGTTCTTCTTTATAGATCCTTTGGGTAGTTGGTAGCCAATCACCAAACTGGTAGGCATACTCTATACATCAGTGAAAATGCGATCAGCAACGCCTTAATCCTTTTCTAGATCCTTATAACACCTTCATGACCTGCCAATAATAGAGGGTTGCACTTATCACGTCTTATACCGTCACTCAGCAGTCAGCCACAGACAGGCAGATAGATTGTGTGTCAATTGTACCCGGATCCTCCACATCCTCTGCCGATCTCCTTATATGGATACCTTCGCTGTAATCACAAAGCAAAGATGGCAGCTTCCCCTAAATAATTAACGGCGCAGCGATACAAAGTATAGAAAATGATAAACGCTCATATACGCACGCTTGTTTACTGTTAGTTCCGAGTTTTCCATATGTTAATTGATCTTAAGTACTAAAGCAATTTTTTTTTCACATACATTTGTGCAGAAAGGGCTATTATCTTCCAGAATTATTAATGGATATTTTTTTTTTATGATGAATAATTAATCTTCGGAATAATTTCTCTATCTGTGATCTGAACATTTATTTGCATATCTAATGTATGATTTACTTTAGTTCCATTCTCCTAGGACGAAAACAGAAAGTCAATAATATTCCCCAAACTTTTTTCTCCCCCCCTCCAAGTCCTGCTCATAATTATTTTTAATACACATTCCGAAGTTAACACAGAGGGTGGAATGTTAAAGCGAACTCTTTAAAGGCAAAGACGTACTATTTAGCGAAAAATTACGATGAATAAAAGGTAAACAGGCACTTTGTATATTAAAGTGTACCTGAGATGGGGCCCCTTTAAAAATGTATACATACTGGGGCTTCTTCCAGTCCCCTCCGGCCTGATCGCTCCCTTGTCGTCCTCAGCCGCCTTCTCCTTCGCCCACAACCGTTCCAGCAAAATCCTCCAGTCGGGTCAGTTGGTGCCGGCACAGTCTGACCAGGCGTGCTCCCCCATCTCGCTCCTGTCGCCGGGAGTGTTTTGCGTCTGTGCAGTAGATGAAGTGAACGCGGTGAAAGTGTGCGCCGCCAGGTCGTGCATGCGCAGTTGGCTGCAGATCGGAGGACTTTCCAGGGCAAATTGCGGACGAACGGGGAGTCAGAAGAGGACAGCTTGGGAACAATCAGACTGAAGGGGGCTGGAGGAAGCCCCAGGTATGTATATTTTGTCTTTAAAAGCCCATCTCAGATTCCCTTTAAAGGGGCACTATGGCAAAAAATTATAAAATGTAAAATATGTGCAAAAAATAAATAAGAAGTACGTTTTTTTCCAGAGTAAAATGAGCCATAAATTACTTTTTTCCTATGTTGCTGTCACTTACTGTAGGTAGTAGAAACCGGACAGAAGCAACAGGTTTTGGACTTGTCCATCTTTTCATCTATGCAGTCTATGCACTGTCTGATGTCATGCGTGTCTGCCTCCTGCACGCGTTCACACTACACGCATTCCCATCCATGTTTCGGGAACGGGGCCTAAGAGATCCGGGGCACTTTGGGCACTTCAACTGGAAAATGGGTGTGGCCATGCATCTGAATGTAGGTGTGGCCATGGGTGGAGCCACATTTACAAGAACCTAACAGCGGTCTAAGTAGGCCTGCTCAGCAAAATGTTGGATAAAGCCCTCTCTCCATTAATACAACCCCCCCCCCCCCCAAAAAAAAAAATGCAGCATATCACTTAAATAGGCGGTGTCACTTAAACATAACTAGGCAGAGTTACCTGGCTTCTGTGCTGACTGGTTTGGGTTTCTGCTGGCAGTTCCCCATAGCATTCCCTGACCTTCTAGTAGTGGACTCCCTCCCATGCTCCCACTGGCCTCCCATTGAGGCACCACAACTCCCAGCATGCTCTTATAGATGAACCACAGCTCATTGCATGCCCCGATAAAGGCATCACAGCACCCAGTATGCCGACATAGAAACCCTACAGCACCCAGCATACCCCCGATTGAAGCACCACAGCTCTTAACATGCCTGTCATTGAGGTATCACAGCTGACTCTGCCTGGGGGACACCCAGGGCACTCCAGAATAGATCCGGGGCACATGCCACTGATCTGTGGGGATAGCAACGCCCCTGATACTGACCTAAGGGGGCATGTATAGAAAGCTTTCTATGTAAATCCAGCAAAGGGGTTACTTGGAGGGGGGAGGAGAGAATGGTTTTCTTACTGAGTATTTCATGAGGTAGGTGGTTGTAATCTGGTGCCAGAGTGTCCTACCATAGGAGATGCCTGCAGTACTTTTCAGACAACGACTGCAGCATCTACATGTAATAAGGCTTCATTTCCACAACGGGAGAAAATTGACAGCATGCTGCATTTTTTGGGGGATACTGCGTCTGTTTCCTATATAATGATTGTCAATTACGCTAAATGTGCACAAAAATATGAATAAAGTTTTGAATTAAGTAACACAAAAATCAGAATACGGAAAACCACTAGCAACATTTTATATACTGTATTTTTGGACTATAAGACTCACTTTCTCTCTCCCCAAAATTGGGAAAAAAGTCACTGCATCTTGTAGTCCAAATGCATGGAGTTCGGCCTTGTTCACATTATAGGCGTTTTTGTAAAATTTTAAGCGCAGGCGATTTTCAAAATCACCCTGAAAGCACTTGTGCAATGATTCTCTATGAGAGAGTTCATATCTGAGTGGTTTGTTTGCGATCCGCTTACAGAATAGCGGTGCTTGGGCCATTTGCCTCAATGGAAGGTATAGAAAAAACGCAAAGCGCTCACAAAATCGCTTTGGCAAGTGAATACCTAGTATTTATTTTTTCCAGATTTTTTTTCCGGATCAAAAGACGGAATCGCTCTGCAAAAGCGCTTACAAAAACGCCCACAAAAACGAGCGAACGCGCAGAAAATAGGCGGAAAAAGCTTTAAATAAAAGCGGGGGAAAAAAGCCCATTGCGGACGGACACGCGAGCCAAACGCAATGTGAACAAAGCCTTCCTGATTGTGAATTACTGCCAATACGAACCTCTAACCCACCGCAATTTTGGGGACTTCTTGTACTATGCGCATGCAGAGGAGGACACAGGGGGACAAAGGAGGACACAGGGACACAAAGGGGCATTCAGGAGGAAACAAGGGGGACACAAAGGGGCATTCAGGAGGAAACAAGGGGGACACAAAGGGGCATAGAGAAGTACACAAGGGGGACACAAAGGGGCATAGAGGCGGACAAGTAGGACACAAGAGGGACACAGGAGGACACAGGGAAACACAAGAAGTACAAGGGGGAATGAGATACAAAGGGGACATATTCCACAAGATGCCCCTTCACCATGGATGCACCAGTATATATTTTTTCCCCTGGTTCTTCCCCTCTAAACCTAGGTGTGTCTTATGGTCAGAAGCATCTTATAGTCTTAAAAATACGGTACTCTTTTAGGCTACGTTTCCACTGTTCCGGAATGCATCTCGCAAGAAACCATCCGAATCCTTCTCGCTGTGCTATGCTACAGCTACGGCATTTGAATGCCTGAAGCCATATTATGCTGCTGAACGTTCTTTTTTCCCCGCACATGAATTCAGTTGCAGGCTTTTGATTGAAAAATTCCATTCGAATTCATGTGTGCGGAATCAGATGGGAATCGCAGGGGAAACCCAATCTAACACTGCAAATCGCAAAACGCAGTTGCAAGCACAAATGCAGAAAAAAATGCAGCGTGCAGCAAGGCAAAATCGCATCTCAGTAATATAAATGGGTTCCTGGGGTTTTCATAATTTTGCTGATGTCCTTTCATTTTTCTTCGGAGAATGTAGCAATATCACGTTTAGTATGAGCCACCCTAATAGGATTTCAGCCGAGCAGAGCAGGATTATCCACCAGGCAACCTAAGCAGGGGCACAGGACCTAGTTGGTGTCAAGGGGCCCCAATCTCTGACCACTCTTCATTCACCTTACCATAAAGACCACAATAGGCCCCCAAATCTAATACCTTGTCAAGGGCCTCATTATATCTTAAAGTGGATCCGAGATAAACTTTTACTCATTGCATAATTGTGTTCCTTTCATATAGTTTATAGGGCATTCCTCAAGCCAAATACTTTTTTTGTTTGTTTTAATAGGTTCTTTTCTGTTAGCCGGGCGCATCCACTAGGTGGCGATAAAACTGAGCTAAGTAATGTAGAATGTAATCTCCCTCGACAGCGATCGCTGGCAGCAGAGTTACATCTTTCCCTACCATCCATGGCAGCCTGGAGGGGGAATAGTAGTTAAAGCCGCTGGGATTTTACGAGGGAGATGACATTCTACATTACTTAGCTCAGTTGGGCCCAAACCTCCCCCAGCACTGTTCAATGCTGATGTTTTATCGCCACCTAGTGGATGCGCCCGGCTAACGGAAAAGTACCTTTTAATACTCTAAGGGCTCATTCACACTTGAGTGTTTTGCCGGCGATTTTGGCAAAACGCTCAAACGCTAGCGTTTTTGAAAGCACTAGTGTAATAAAACTCTATGGGCCCATTCTTACTTGGGCGATTTGCACTAATCGCCGCAAATCTCTCAAAATTGCGAAATGCAAATGCATAGCCTGCACAATTTTCAGGCGATTTCCCGGCGATCGCGTTTCAGTGCTATAGAAGCGCTAAACACGCTCGCGGAGAAAACGCTGCACTGGCCAGTGATTTTTCCGTGTGAAATCGCGGAAAAATTACTCCCGCAAAAAATTGCCGGCGTTTTGTGTTTATAAGTGTAAATGAGCCCTTATTCCCTATAAACTAAATAAGCCTTGCCCACAGCTCCTTTTGTGCCTTGGCACTGTAGCAAGGGCTCATGGGAGCTCAGTCTGGGCAGGAGGAGGAGGTTACTCGCCATTGATTTCAGAGGCAGAGGGGAGGAGGGAGGAGGAGAGGGGACTGAATTTACACACAGGCAAGCTGATAGCATCTCCAGCCCTCATCCTGTGACAAACAGAACATGGCTGCCCTCATTGTATCACATCAATAAAAAATCATCAACTTTTAAAGCTGTTTGCAGCTAGATTTGCTGTGTAAACTATCTAAACTTTAGATAACATATATAGACAAGTTACTTGTTATAGTTAGTTTATCATCTCGGATCCACTTTAACGTACACCTGAAGTAAGAAGGATATGGAGGCTGCCATATTCATTTCTTTTTAAGCAATATCAGTTGCCTGGCTATCCTTCTCTGCCTCTAATACTTTCAGCCCTAGACCCTGAACAAGCATACAGCAGATCAGGTGTTTCTGACATTATTGTGAGATCTGACAAGATGAGCTGTATGCTTGTTTCTGGTGTTATTCAGACACTACTGGATCCTCATAGACCAGCAGGGCTGCCAGGCAACTGGTATTGTTTAAAAGGAAATAAATAAGGCAGCCTCCATATTCTTCTCACTTCAGTTGCCCTTTAATCCATCTCTTTATTGAATACTGTAGCTGTACTTTCTCATGCTGAATATAATAAACGCTGAAGTGAAACTCCACTGTTGTTGAGAAACAGGAAATCCTCAAAATCAGCCCTATAAACAGAAAGGATCTCAAGAAACAATTGTTCCGATTGTCACAGAGTTTGGTTGCACCTCTGCAGACACAGAGGCAAAGATTTCCTCCCAGCTAAAGATGGTCAGTAGGGATGGTCAATGAGATGGAAATAATTTTGAGATCATGCAGTATTATGCAAATTCTGTATGCAAACATATGCAGCTTAAACATGAACCAATCAAATCCTGCTGAGGTAAAATTTGATTGGTCCATTTTCAAGCGGCATACATTTGCATACACAATTTGCATAATCCTGCATCAACTCGAAATTATTGACCATCCCTAATGGTCAGTCTGAAGCTAATCATTCCAGCTTGCATGCAAACATAATGCAAATTATATTTGGCTTGGAACTGATCTGGTCCAATCAGGAAGTTCATTTGATTGGCCCAGTTTCAAGATGCATTACATGTGCATGCAGACTAGAATTTCACATCTCATTGACCATCTCTACTCATAGCAAATGCTAAATGGAAGTAGCAGTCTGCTATAATGACTAGGGCAAAATCACTTGATTTTGAATTGATGCAGGATTATGCAAATTTCATATGCAAATGTATGCAGCTTGAAAATGGACCGAGCGATTTTACCTCAGCAGGATTGGATTGGCTTCTTTTCCAAGCTGCATGAATTTGCATACAAAATGTGCATAATACTGCATTAGCTTGAAAATATTTGTATCTCATTGACCATTCCTATGATGTATTTTGCTACGGAAGCTATTACTAAAAAATAATAATGATAATAATGATAATAATGTGTACGTTTGGCTATTAACATTAACGCCCATGGATGTGCCGTAAATATCAGTGGATTGAGTTAGGTGAGGGGGGTCTTTAGGATTTGGCAATGCCGGAAGGGATCCTGAAGCTACGTACACACATGCGGCAACGATCGTTCGTTGTGAACGACGAACGAACTTTTAATTGACGAAAGAACGACTTAGCTTTTAAAGGTGTGTAACGATCTGATCGTTAGAACGAACGTTACATCACGTAAAGCAACTATTGCGCTTGCGCATGAATATGAAAAGTTCCTTGGAGAAATAGCGAAATGCGCATGTCAAGCCTAGTACGAATGACCGTTTCCAACGATGTACTACTTTTGCAAACGATCGTCGTTGGAAAAAATCCACCAAGCTAGATCTAGCTCGTCCGTCGTTAGACTTAATGGTCGTTGGCTGCTTTTTTTGAAACGATCGTCGTTTGAAATGATCGGGGAACGATCGTTTCAAACGACTATAGTCGCATGTGTGTACGCACCTTAAGTGTTAGAGGTGTGTGTGGGATTGTTAGGTTTGACACGACCAAGGGAGTTTTAGGGTTAGGCAACTCCGGAGGGGTCCTTAGGTTTAGGCAAAACCGGCAGGTTTTAGGCTAAAGCTGCGCCGGGGGTATCAGCTAGTGTTAGGCATGGAGAGGAAGGCCTAGTTTTAGGGTAAGGTTAGGTTAGGTCATGGTAAAATATCAGTAAAGATTGCTGATATTTAACTATCGGAATACACTAATAACTAATATCAGTAATTGTACTGATATTCTGCTAGTGGCTGTCTCCAGCCCCCTTACTAGTGGGAGCCCTAATGCCATGTGTGGCCTCTGCGCACTGAGCCAGTTAACGGTCAGCGGCTTAACGCCGCGAGTCATCAGGTCTGAGAAAAGACAGTGACCACAAATCAAACCCTGTGCGCTTCTGGCTGCCCGGACGGAATGAAAGAGACCTGTTATCTGGGCGGTTATGCAAGATAGTCATGAGGCTGTAGATTTTCACTCGGAAAGAGTCAGAAGAGGCTCTTGTCATGACACATCCCCTTGTGACTTCTTATAAACAAAACATCACAGGACAAAGTCATAACAATGAAAGTAACTATGGGAGAGATACAGAAAAGTGTTTTTTATTTCCACAAGTTTATTTCCTCAACCCATGGAGTGCTCTGGATGCCAACAGCTGTAATAGGTGTGGGTGGCTTAACGTGTATGGGGGGGTTTCCAAGATTGTTCTGTCTTTCTTTCTCCTCTGCACAATTCACCTAGCGCACATGTGTCGAACTCCAGGTCTGGAGGGCCAGATCCATGCCAGTGTTTAGGATGGACTGAGAAAGAAAGTAATGTGTTCTACCTGATGGACCACACCTTTCCTGATCCAGACCCAACAATTCATTTGAGCTGTATCAAAAATGTGTGAGGCTCTCGGCCCTCGTTGGACCGGTTTGACATACCTGACCTAGCGTATATCTCAGCAGGAGCGTCGCTAGCCACAAAGATCAGTGGCACGTGCCCCGGATGTATTCTGGGGTGCCCTGGATATCACTCAGGCAGAGTCAGCTGTGGTGCCTCAATGGTAGGCATGTTGAGAGCTGTGGTGCATCTATGGGCATGCTGGGAGTTAGTGTACCTCAATGGGAGGCTGATGGGAGCATGGGAAGGGGGTCCACTAGACGGTCAGGGAATGCTATGGGGGGAACTGCCAGATAACCTGGCAGCAGGTCAGCCCGCCCAGCAGAAGCCAAACCAGCCAGCACAGAAGTTATGTTTAAGTGACTCTGCCTATTTATGGGCTGGTGCACACCAAGAGCGGTTCTGAACGTTTAAAAAAAAAAAACACTACTCGGAAGTCGGAAACCGATCGGAAATCGGATTTCTGTAGAAATACTGCATTACCACAACTCAGTAATTTTAGCCCAATCACAGAACTCAGAAGCATTGGACCAATCAGAGAATGCAGAATCAACTTGGAAGTATTTGTCGAATCAGAGAATACAAAAAAATGACCAAAAAAAACACTACTCGCAAATCCGAACTGGGAAATCCATGAAATTGGTAATCGGCATTGGCGGAAATCGGAATTTCTGCAAAATCGGAAATCAACATTTCCGACCATCCCTACATGCATACATACTGTTTCGGATTGGTTGATCCTCATCAGCGCATGGAATCGATTAATACGGCTCCACCCGTAATTTTAGCCCAATCATAGAATTTGGAAGCACTGGACCAATCAGAGAATGCAGAATCTTTCCGCGAAAATACGATTACCACAGTAATTTTAGACCAATCACAAGACTTGGACTGAAGGGAGATCTCATCAGTGGAATACCGAGAGCTGGGAGAGTAACCTCTCATTTACACTCTGCTCGGGACTCTGCAAAGGGAAGGAGGGAGGGAGGTACTCCAGAAGGGGAGGGAGCCGCCTTTCCATCTTATGGCGCCTGTAGGCACATGCCTACGGTGCCTTATGGTAAATCCGGCCCTGCTCCTCGGAAATCCGCGGAATTGGTAATCGGCATTGGCGGAAACCGGAATTTCTGCTGAATTGAAATCAGCTGTTATGCCCATCACTACTACAGAAATTGGTATAGCTCTATATCCACGCTGATGCTGTCTAGTTACAGAGGAGGTGTTAAATGGCCAGAATAATTTGGTATTTATAGTGGAAAAGGTTTTTAGAATTAATGGAAAAATTTTCATACAGAGTTCAAATCTATCTAAAAGCTTGTTGCTAAAGTAAACTGAAAAATAAAAGTCAAAACAAACATACACACGTCATACTTACCTCCTTCCGCATAGTCTACTCATCAATCTCTTTCTCTTCTCGCTTGTCCTGCTTGGCCAATGGAATTCTCCATCCTCCATTTTTAAAATGACGATGACCCGTAACAGCTTCTGGGTCAGCAATCCATTAAACTGTAAATATCGCCCAATTGAGCCATAGGGAAACATGAACATTACCTTGCACATCAGCTGTCCTTCCAGTTATAGCTGACAGCAACTGATATAGTGGAAAATGGCCCTAAAGCTTTCAATTCTGACTAGATTTGGTCGGAACTGGAAGGAATCGTTGTTAGAAGAAAATGGTGAGTTTCTAAGAGGAACTGAGGAAAGCATGTAATATTCATTTGCAGGTATATGATGTGTTGATTATAAATACTTTTACTCGGTTCAGTTCCCTTTAAGACTCCTGTACAAGGCTGTTTTTCTATAACTTCTCTATAACAGTGAAGATCGCCCTTCTACCAACTCCCAACTGTCACTCACTGCGCGCCTCTGCCAGTGACTTTGATATTGCTTTTGTAAACAGGCAGAGACCTGACACCTGTTTATCGAGCTCAAATGATTTCTTTGGCCTTTCAAATATCGCCTCCAATTATCCCTGTTTTGGTGCCTTTTCAAGCCCTCCTCGACTAACAATGTGTTGACAAATGTTTGACATAACCTGCCGCAGAACTGGGACACGCAGATTTCATGAAATCTAATTAACACTGTACTTAAATAGAGATTGCCTTGCTTGCTGCATTATATCTCCCCCTTTTCCTCCTTTTGGTAATTAGGCAAATCTGCCTAGTTTGTAAATTTTATTTCATCCCTTTGCTGGTGTCTTGAAATCACATACGGTGAATATTGATCAATAGACGCAGCATTACGTAAAAGCATCATCAATCCTACTCACCCTAGAGTAGCAATATAACGGTTAGCTTCTAAGGCTCGTTTCCACTATTGCGTTGCGGAATCGCCGGCGAATCACCGCAGGCAAAATCGCATGCGGGTGCGACTCCGCATGCGTTTTTTGCCGCGATTTCGCATGCGATTTCGCATAGGGTAGTAAGTATGCGATTTTAACCATGTCACTGCCTGTGTGAATTAACATGGGTACCTATGCGAAATGATTAAATACATTGTGTGCGATTCGCCTGCATTCCACACGCAGGCGAATTCTGAGGGGTCTGCCATGCAGATTTTCCCCGCACACAAAAACGCTCCGCACAACGCACAAGTGGAAACAGGCCCATCCACTTGTATTGGCTGTGCGAATCCGCATGCGGACAACGCATGCGGATTCGCTATAGTGGAAACGAGCCCTAAAAACAAATCTAATAAATGCTATAATTTTGATGCTGTTCACTGGTTTCTAGTGGCCTTAAAGGAGAACTGTAGTGAGAGTTATATGGAGGCTGCCATATTGATTTCCTTTTAAGCAATACCAGTTGCCTGGCAGCCCTGCTGAGCTATTTGCCTGCAAAAGTGTGACTCACACCAGAAACATGCATGCAGCTAATCTTGTCAGATCTGACAATAATGTCAGAAACACCTGATCTGCTGCATGCTTGTTCAGGGTCTATGGCTAAAAGTATTAGAGGCAGAGAATCCGCAGGTTAGCCAAGCAACTGGTATTGCTTAAAAGGAAATCAATATGGCAGCCTCCATATAACTCTCACTACAGTTCTTCTTTAATTTCACCATGTAGCTCTTGTCCACCTGAGCCATGCTGCTGCCATCATATTTTTAGAAGCTAACCCTTATATTGCTATGCTAGAGTGAGTAGCACAGTGGTGTAGTGGTTAGCACTCTTGACTTGCAGGGCTGTCCCTGGTTCGAACAGGGCCCAACCAAAAAGCGTCATTAAAGGCCCTTTGTTGCAGACAAATTTCCCTCCTGGGCCCCTGAGCTGGCTGCTGTCCCTCCCCCAATCACCTCCCAACTTGACAGACTCTGCAGAGTCCCTGGGGAGCAACAATTAAGATGGGGGAGGGACACCTTGGGGGCCCCTACAGGCTCTGGGTCCCTGGGGCAATTGCCCATTTTTCCCTATGGTAGCTCCGGCCCTGGTTTGAATCCCAGCCAGGTCAACATATGCAAGGAGTTTTGTATATTCTCCCCGTGTCTGTATTAGTTTCCTCTGGGCACTCCATTTTCCTCCCACATCCCAGCGCTGCGTAATATGTTGGCGCTTTATAAATACAATAAATAATAATAATCCCAAAAGCATACAGATGAGTTAATTGGCTTTCCCCTAAATTGGCCCTAGACTACGATACACAAACTACATGATACATACATAGACATATGACTATGGTAGGGATTAGATTGTGAGCCCCTCTGAGGGACAGTTAGTGACATCTTTTCTGCACTTTTTTTTCAACCCAGCTCAGTGTTAATTTTCCATCCCTACTGCCACAGCTAACTGTCCCTCCCACAGCAAACATCACCTAGACAACAGGCTTACATTACTGTGAAAGCCTGTTACAGGGGTTTCAATTAACTTCTGGTCATAGTGTCCTAATCTTATCCAAAGAAACTGGTTGAACTCGATGGACGTATGTCTTTTTTCAACCAAAATAACTATGTAACTATGTAAAAAATATGAAAGCTTTTGTTATATGCATGCTGAGATAAAAAACAAAACAGAAAACCCTTTCAGAGTCCCACTGGCACTGCACAGTTCCTGCAGTTAGGCAAAGACACACGGACCAGATCAATAGAAAAAAAAATGGGGGACAAATAGAAACCTATTTTAGAAAAAAAAGGGAGTTTAAACTAACTTTTTTTTTTTTTTTGCAATTTTTTATTTTTGGATGTTACAACAACCTTTGACATCACCCAGGACAAAAGTAATTTTGTAAATGTGGTCGAAATCCCTTTCTTATTGATAATGCTTCTATATTGTCTTATTGATTTAGCATCTGAAACTGGACAGGACAGCATGAGGCAGCACCCTTCTGATGACTGTGAAACCTCCCTCCATTGACAACAATGGCATGGGAGCACGCCCTCCCCTCTAGTGTCCAGTCTGAGAGAGGTGGTGAGTGTCAGTAAGGCCACGCCTCCTCTCCATTCCCAAAAGGCAGCGTGGCTCAGTTGGACAATAGCTACGTGGTGCAGTGAAGGCCACAAGAAACCAGTGAAGAACATCAAAAAAATGCTTTTCTCCTGTTGTTGGACTCAAGAGCTGCAGCCACTAAGGGCCACCCTGCAGTGTTAGGAAGTCTTGCCCAAGGATTCTTACTGAATAGGTGCTGACCCTAGCCAGGATTCCAAGCCGGGTTTCCCATGTCAAAGGCAGAGCCCTTAAAGGAGCCCGAGATGGGCTAAAAAAAAGTAGGCTACCTGATCCGTGGGGCTGAGCGGGTCAGGTAGCCGCAAAAACCACCTCTCCACGGCGCTCCTGTGGGCTGCACTGGCCCACTTTCACTTTTGTGAACTATAGGTCACGATGCTGGAATGAGAGATTCATTCTCTCATTTGCCACATGCAGGGAGGCGGGGGAGTAGCAGGGGGCGTGGCCAGGGAGAAATCTTGTAAGAATGCCAATGGCGGGCGTTTTAAACAGGGAATCCTTCTTCCTGTGTTTATTTCCGAGATGGTGACAAATAATGTCACCAATCCCGGGGGGGGGGGGGGGGGGGATGGGGGGGGGATGGGGCCATAGCGTGGTGGTGGTTGGGCAGAAAACGGGGACACAAAGGCATGTCATAAGGCAGAGAACATGCGTCTGCATCCCATCTGCCCCCCTCGGGTTTTCTTTAACCAGTACACTATCCAGCCACATGTAAAAGCTAACACTTATATTCATGGATGTAACAATTGCCCCTGCAACCCCTGACATTGCAGGGGGGCCCAGAGGCTTGGGGGCCCCTCCTCCTCCCTCTCACCAACGCAAGAACAGACAATTTAGCTTTAAAACCTCCCCGTTCACTCACAAAAGTCCCCGCCACCTCCTGTCATGCAGAGTAGCGAGTAGCGGGTGTCATTTTGTTCTGCTTCCACATGCTGCTTCACAGCAGAACACTCTCTGCTGCCATTTGGTGGCTCCTGATCATGTGATCCGCATTTAATTCATTATTGGCTGCATAGGGGGTGGGGAGACTATGGCATGGCGGGGTCTAAAGAGGGCCCCATGGTATCATTCTTGCAGGGGAACCCTATTAAGTCTAGTTACGCCCCTGCTTATATTGTTACTCTAGGGTGAATAGGCTGGGGTCGTTAGATTTATACCATTTCTTTCCCTAAATAGGGACTACCGTAAGCTAAGCAATAGTCATGATTTGTCCATTTTTTCTAGCTTTTTCATACAACTCAGCTCTCCCTTATTTTCCTTAGAAGCCTTTTTATGTGGCAGGTCAGTGGTAGTTGAGACGGCAACACCACTGCAGCTATTTTGCCTATGCCACATTGTTTTTACTCTTGCCCGATCCAATAAGCTCCGTGTCCAAAAATGTGCCTCGTATGATTGAAGCTCTGGCAGCCCGGAGATCAAACAGGCATTTCCAAGCGCTCTGTAAGTTCGAAAACCAAAACTATGTTTCGGGGAAATAATTGTGTCTCCAAGTGTGTGGTTTTGTCAAGCCGTTAGTTTCATGTGCGCTTCTGGTGCCAAATACCAAATTCTCTGCCTTGCATAAAATACAACAAAAAATTAGCCCTGACGAAAAAGAAATAAAACAAAAAAAGAAATAGCAGAAACCATCATTAGCAGATTTTTCTCTTTCTTTTCTTTACCAAGGACAATAGCTGGCACAAAAAGCATATTTAGAGAGTTCTCGCTGTAATATACCTTGTTTTAAGACCCCCCAAGTTGAAGAAGGTTCATTTATTTTTGTAATTTCAACTTCGTGTCTGGCCATTCCCCAACTTGTGACCTGTCTAAGATCACGCCAAGACTGTGGCCTGGATTGGCCCGTAGGCTGCCACTGGAGCATTCTAAGACTATTAACGCACTTCAGACTGTTTCCTCCTGTAACAGATTTTGATGATTATTTCAGGTGACAGTCTGCCAACAGTCAACATACAGGCAGCATGTACTGTGCTATGGAGAGAGAAGGACAAGCTACAGAAGTCCAGAGAAGATACTGTATATCTTCACCGTGGCTGAAGCTTTCTGTCTTTTCGGGTGACAACAGGTTACCCTTTGTATGTAGCCAGGGCCAGATTAAGCACTGGGCACTCTAGGCACAAGCCTAGAGGCGCCAGTGAGCGCAGAGGCGGCTGTCACAGTTTCAAGAACCCACGTTTAGCTTCCTGGAGCTGCAGTGATGTCACTGCCCTAATCCCCCACCCCTGAGTATAGAGAGTTGGATAGACAGTCCTAATTAGCCCGCCCATCCAGCTCTCTCTAAGTTACATGCACGGAACCGGGCTGGTCAATTCCAAAATTCAAATTCGGCATTTGGAATTTGGAGCACCAGAACACCACACTTCAGCACCATTTCAGTACTGAAAAAGCGGACAGGCTCAGGGGGGCGTTAAGGTAGCCATGCATCTAGTGATGATGGGCAGATTCAAGAGACAAATTTTTCTCTAATCAAATCTGATCTGTCGGCTGCCCACACTGCAGGCAGGAATTCGTGCTGAAATCAATCCTGAATCGGCCTTTTTATGCCGCAACCTCGTCGGCCCGACGCTGTCTCCCCTAATGTCCAATGTGCTCCTCATCCCCCCCCCCCCCCCCGGTGCCCCATGCTGTATACTTTACCTGTCCGTGTCCGCCGCTGACTCTGGGCTTTCCACCCCACGCGGTTGCTGTAGTAGCGTGGGTGCATGTGTGATGTCACGCACGCACCCACGTGTGCACTGGCAACCACGTGGAGAGCATGTATGGCCGGAGGACAGAGCCCAGAAACAGCGGCGGACATAGACTGGTAATATATACTGCTCTGGGCACCGGGGGAGCACATTGGACATTAGGGGGGACAGCGCCAAGGGCTCCAGCGCATTTGTCGCCCATCCTGATATCGCTCCCCATTACCACCGCACACCCGATCGACCACCAGAGCCAGACATCTTACAGCATGTCCGATCGACATACATACTCAGCCCTAAATTGGTCCTATCATTGATCGGGCATGCACTTGGCATTTTTATCCGGTTTGATAATAATTATCGAATTGGATGGTCGATCGGCCACCAAGTCAATAGATGTATGGGCACCTTTAGATTCACGTGACTTCGATGCTTCCTACTTCTGGTCTTGGAAGGAGGAAGCTTCGGAGCCACGCGAAACATGCCGTCAAGCACAAGTAGAAAACTCCCTCTGACCCTGTGTGGTTGTTTGGTACTGGAATGGTGTAGAACAAGCTGGACAGGGTCAGGGGAGTTCACTTACCGGCGCTTCACGGTGCGTTGCATGTGACTCTGATGCGTCCTCCTTCCAAAGCTAGATCATGAAGGCCAGGGAGTGAACTCACCCTGACCCTGTCCGCTTGGTCGGTACTGAAATGGTGCTGAAGTAATTTTTGGCAGTATTCGATGTGCCGTATTCGTATACCAACACCATTGCTTTATACTTTTACAGAACTATAGACATTGTTAACGAGGAAGTGCAGTAAAACTAACATAATTAACACAATTGCTTATTTTTTTTTACAATATTCATTTACACATTATTTAGTCAGTGTTTGCCCATCGTAAAGTTTTTCTTCTCCCTGATTTATATTCTGGAATGTATCACTGGTGGTGACAACTTTAGTATTGCCAGTTGATCTTTACGGAATGTTCGTTACTGAGAATTCTATGCACATAGGGAAATACTGTTTGCTTGGCAGTTGGAAAAGAAGTTATTTCCCACAATGCTATGAGGTTCACAGACAGCAAACTGTCAGGACCATGGTCATGTCATCCAGAGGCATATCTAGAGGGGTGCAGACATGGCTTGTGCCATGGGCACCACAGCACCATGGGTGCCATGACTGCCTCCTCCTCCCTCATGCTTCACCACCATATTGAAGGATGCCTCTCAGGCATTTGTACCTGCTCTTATACTGGAGGACATCTATCACTAATGATACTGGGGGGGGGGGGGGGGGGGTACTTATACTGGGGGGACACCTGCCAAATCTATATACTGGGGGGTTACTTATACTGAGGGGAACCTCTCATTACCTATACTGAGGAACTACTTATACTGGGGGGATACCTCTTACCACTTATGCTGAAGAAGGCTACTTATACTGGGGGGATACCTCTTACCACTTATGCTGAAGAAGGCTACTTATACTGGGGGGATACCTCTGACCACTTATGCTGAAGAAGGCTACTGATACTAGAGAGACATCTCTAACTACATATATGGGAGGGCAGCGTAAACATGGGTCTACTTATACTGGGTGTACTACCTCTGGCTACCTATACTAGGGTGCTGCCTCTGGTTACTTGTACTTGGGGGCTAACTCTAGCAACCTATACTGGGGAGACTTGCATCATTTCAAGAAAAGAAGCTGTTATTATGGGAAAAGGTGGTCTGATGGGGATGCAATTTAAGTGTTTGCCATAGGCGCTATGTAACCCAGATATGCCCTTGCCCTGATGTCATCACACTGTGGGAGGGGTTTCACCACAATACCAGCCATACAGACCCCACCTGATAGTCTATTTGAGAAAAGGTAAAGATTTCTCCTAGGAAAGGAGGTATCACTACTGAACGGGACAAAGTTTAATCCTCAATTAAAGTTCCTCTTTAAGGAACGTCACAAGGAAAGATAGTTGATTGGACGCAATATTCTTTAGCTTTAACTAAGTCAACTCGCTATTTCCCTTCTCAATATAAGTGTCACTGGCAGTGAGCCCACTCGGAAGAGAAGAAAAGGGCTTGTTTGTAAATGAACGCCCGTCAGATATCACATAACTTTATGCCGGGGTGATCTCTCCCTCTATAAAGAAAATATACACATGTATTAGACACTTAATTGTCTACATGTTTATCAGGACCCAAGTAAAAGCTTGTCTTCATTAATTATAGAAGGACAGGAATTAATGGTTGGGTATAATTGCCACAAAAGCCTGCCATTATTAATTCTTAACAGTTTATGGGCTTCGCGTTGAGTGATGTGATCTTTTGTATCTGATTCCCTATTTCTCCCTCTATATCGGCATGCTTTATCCCGGCCCATAAAGATTAATTTGCTGCAGTCGCAAGCATGAATAATGAACTTACTAACTCCAACATAGAGCCTTTTTTTTTCTTTTGGTAATTGTAAGCAACACTTTAACAGAGGAATTATCTTTATGCTCGTGTAGAGCAAATTTAAGGCTTGAGGAGGGCTGGAGAAGAAAAATCAGAGAGACTAGGAATGCTCATTCGGATTTTGCGGAATTTACGTTTCTGCTGATGACGGAACCCGAAAATCGGACTTCTGCATAAATACTGCATTACCGCAACTCGGTAGTTTTAGCCAGGGCAGGTTCCTCATCACAGCGGTGCTGCGGGCCGTGCTGATAGCGAGCGGAGGACCGGGGACTCTCATAGAGAAGGAGGCCACCGACTCAGTCACAAGGTCGAAAGTGGCAGATGCAGGGAGGGAGGAGGAGTGGTGGCGGGCGGGATGCCGCGGTCCCATCTTTGCTGCCTGATGCACGCCATTTACCTGGCGTCATGGGCGGACCGCCCCTGATTTTAGCCCAATTGCAGAACTCGGAAGCATTGGACCATTCATAGAATGCAAAGTCAAACTTGGAAGTATGTGGCCAATCAGAGAATGCAACAAATGACCAAAAAAACACTACTCGGAAATCAGAAAACGTATTTCTACGAAAATACTGCATTACCGAAACTTGGTCATTTTAGTTCAATCACAGAGCTCGGAAGCATTGGACCAATCAGAGAACACAGAGTCAACTCAAAAGTATTTGGCCAATCAGAGAATGCAAAAAATGAGAAATCGGCATTTCCAACCATCCCTAGCAGAGACAAATGGGGTTGCCTGTCCTGATGTAATACGTAGGGATGAGCGAAATCGTTACGGGCAGTGTCATATGATTTTTGTCAAATGTCCAATCAGTCCGTGAGATGCTCCCAATTCGATTAGAAAAACAATTGCAAATAGCAGTGGAAATGAATTCTATTTACAATCGTTTTACTTCTACCTTGTGGTGTATTTGGCAGAGATCCCTATATACAGTCCTATTGCGGCTGTACATGGATCCCTGGCATTTAAATTTGCCCCCAGCGGTACATTCTTTGCTTTTATTGAGGAAATATGTACAGCCGCAATACTGATGGGTAAGGATACATTTCATTTAACCGCATTTAAAGTGAACTTAAAATGAAAATAAAGTTATGAGATAGTGAACTGTATGTGTAGTACAGATATTAAATTGAACATTAGTAGTATAGAAAACAGTCATTTTTTTTTGTTTTGTAGCTTCATTTTTAAGCTTGCATCAGACTGTCACAACTCCTGTTTAGAATGACCCGTTGAACTTTCTTGCACTAAATCCTTATTATGTCATCTTCTCCCTGACAGATAACAGCCTTAGGCCCCGTTCACATTACAAACGAGTACGGGCACGCATGCGGAACGCAACGCGTACGAACGCACGCCATCCGCGTTTGTATGCATTGCATGGCTGATCCCATCACTGAAAAGTGAATGGGACAGCCACGCGTTTTGGCAAAAAATGCGTGCAGCATGCGTTCCCGGACCGCACAGGTCCGGAACGCATGCAGTATGAACATCAGACAGTGCACTCTATGCACTGTCTGATGTCGTGCGTGTCGGCCACCTGCACGCGTTTCCAAAACGCGGCTGGAAATGCGTGCAGTGTGAACGGGGCCTTATAGCTTCTATTTACTTTTCAGGAAACCTACTGAATTGGAAAGCTGTTTGACAAGCTCAGACACGCTCTTTTACAAGAGATAACAACGCAAAGTTTTTTTTTAACTCTTGCTAGTTAGAGTTAATCCAGAATAAAATGCAAAAAGGTCTTCAGACTTTTGTTGGGATACTTCCTGCTACTTTTCTTACCTCAGAATGTTGGGAGGTATGACTATATCAATGCATAATAGCAATTGTGATTTCTGCTGCATCATTTCCTAAAATGAACCTGAACCAAGTAAAATTATTTAAAATTAACACATGATATACCTGCCAATGAAGATTACATACTTACCTCGCCGACAGTTCCTCTCAAAAGCTCACCATTTTCTTCTTACAGTGATTCCTTTCAGTTCTGACAAGATTTTGTTGAGTGTGCTGACCAGGAAGCTGTTATAGGGTAGTGGCCATTTTCAAAATGGAGGTTGGAGATTTCCATTGATCAGAGGGGACATACAGGACACAGGAGAGGAGAAAGAGATTGAGGAGTAGACTACTACACGGGACGTAAGTATAATGTGTGTTTTTATTTTGACTTATTTTGACTTATTTTGATTTTCAATTCAGGTTTGCTTTAAAAGGAACCCCTGGTGAGAGACATATGGAGGCTGCCATATTTATTTCCTTAAACAATACCAGTTGCCTGGCAGTCCTCCTGATCCTTTGTCTCAAATACTTTTTGCCATAGACCCTGAACAAACATGACGTAGATCAGGTGCTCTAACTCAGCTGACTCAGGTTTTACTGTATTAGCCGTATGCTTGTTCCAGGGATTTGACTCAGACACTACTTATGCCAGATCTACAGGGCTGCCAGGTAACTGGCATTGTTTACTAGAAAATAAATATGGCAGCCTCCATATCCCTCTCATCTCAGTTCCTTTTAAAGTGAAAGTGAGTTTCTATCAATGTTATTTATAAATTTGGAAACTAGAAAGTTCCTAGGACACCACTCCCCTCCCCCCCCCCCATTACCTATTCAGCTGAACAAATTTCCCGCATGGGCCGTAGGATCAGATACACTAACTCAGTTTGCTTTGCCGTGGTCCATAGCGATCAGAATTCCAGTCTGTGCGGAGCAACGACCCTTCACTAAATATTTTAACTTGGTGCATTGAGTTGCTGTTGAAAAAAAAAACAAGGGGGGGGGGGGGGGGGGGAAGCTTGGATTTCAGAGCTGTGCAGTAAAAACAAAACACTTTATTTATAGCCTCCTGTGTGACTTTTTATGAGTTCAGCACTCAGGCTAGGTGTGTCTCTCCAATTGTGCGGCAACGTTTGACCTTTTCCCAAAGTGAAATATTATTCTATTGGGTCCCGCGCTCACGCTTTATCCCTCCCCCCCCCCCATTTCTGCTGAACTGCTCCAAAACAGCGCTGCCATAGAATGATATAAAAGAATGGGGAAAAAAAGACACAGACATACACGACTGAAATACCTTCTCCCCCCCCCCATTTTTTTGCCTAGTTGACAAGAATCTATACGTTAATTATGCAGCTCTGCCAAACACATCTCTGGGAGGATTTTCTTGCATTTATTTCTTATAACCATATTATGTTTTTGAAGGAATAACTTTTTAGGGAAATGTGTGGCGATATCTCGGCATAGATCTGCATCTATTTACGAATGCGTGGCGCTTATTAATAGATGAAGGATTTTAACTTCTTCTGCACCAGAATGAAGGCTCGTACCCATGTTGCGTTTTTTTGTGTGATTTTTCTGGAGACTGGTGATTTTTTTGGAGCGATGAGCGATTATTTGTGTGATTTCGTAATATAGGTACATGTGCGCGATTACGACCATCATGACAACTCAGATCTTTAAAGGATACCCGAGGTGACGTGTGACATGATGAGATATACATGGGTATGTACAGTGCCTAGCATACAAATAACTGTGCTGAGAGTTAAGAGTTAAACATCAGGTATGTAAGTGGCCGTTCCTGTCTGAGTCAGGGCTCAGGACTGAGTCAGACGACAGTGTGACCCTTACTGATAAGAAATTACAACTATAGAACACTTTCCTAGCAGATAATGGCTTCTGAGAGCAGGAAAGAGATAAAATAGTTCATAGATTTTAGCTCTGGCATACTCCAATGAATGTCATTGAGCAAAAACAATAAAACAGTAACATTAAAAAAGTCATTTAAATAGAAACTGTGACCAAGAATTGAACTGTATCCCAATCAGTAGCTGATATCCCCTTTTACATGAGAAATCTATTCCTTTTCACAAACGGATCATCAGGGGGCTCTGTATGGCTGATATTGTGGTGAAACCCCTCCCACAAGAAACTCTGAGGACCACGGTACTCCTAGCAGTTTCCTGTCTAGAACCTAGTTGCATTGTGGGAAATAGCTGTTTACAGCTGTTTCCAACTGCCAAAAAAGCATGCAGCAGCTACATCACCTGCCGGCAGTAAAAATGTCACCATGTGATAAATGTCAGAATGTAAATCAGGGATTTAAAAGATTTTACAATGGGCAAACACTGAGTAAATCATTTATACATAATTATTGTAAAAATGAAGCACCTTTTTATGACATTATTTTCAGTGGAGTTCCTCTTTAAATATAAAATAAAACTGTGGAATATCTTAAAAAGTCATTTTTAGGAGACGGAGGATAGATACAACTGTTTATTTTATTAGTTTATTTTCACCTCCGGTGTCCTTTAATATCCCCGACAACTCCTCTGCAAAGTACTGTGATCGTTTAACCACTCGTTCGTGTCGGTCGGGTGCCGTCACGTGACGTTGTGTATTCCCGCGGGTTGGAAGATGAATCGGGAAACGCTCTTCCTCCGAGTATTCAGCTGAAGGTTTGCCATAGGGTGGGATCACCATCGGTGATTCTGTACAGCATTGAAAAAAAAGATACGACCTGCACTACTTCTCAGCAAACTTCATGCATTTCCTCATTGAAATCACTCGCTACTATAAACAAAGAACGCAAGCGTTAAAATGCAAACCAATGTATTGGTCCTTATTCAGTTCTCTTTTTCTCCTTATTTTACTCCTAGGAGATTTTTCATATATATCGGTAACTATCATAATTAACTTCTCAGCACTCTACAATTAAAAAAGTAGCAAAAAGTTGGTTAAAAAAATTACTGTGAAAAGTACTTGTTTTGCTTGCTTGCACTTTATTGTCAATAAAATACCTTTTAAATCCACAGCAAGCAAGGCAATACGTACTTAAAATAATTTTTACAGTGCTTTTCCAACTACCTTTAGGTACTGTTTCAATTACAATGTGCTGAAAAGTTATTTGAAGTGTACCTGAGGTGGGATAAAACAAAAAAAATATACATGCCTTGGGCTACCTTGGGCTTCCTCCAGACCCCTTCAGGCTTATCACTCCCACGCCGTCCTTCTCCGCCTCCCCGTTCATCCTCAGCTGGCCCCGGAGAATCCTCAAAGCGGTGCCAGTCGGGGCCAGTCGGAGTGCCACACTTTCCCCCGTCGTGCTACCGTCACCTGGAGTGCACACCCATGCGGAGTTGACCACGAACCAGCGGATTTTCCAGGGCCAATTGCAAAAGAACGAGGAGGCGGAGAAGGGAGGCGTGGGAGCAATAAACCTGGAGGGGGCTGAAGGAAGTCCCAGGTATGTATATTTTTTGTTTTATCCCCATCTCAGGTTCCATTTAAAGAGAAAATGACAAATGATTTCCTAGGAGGAAACTTAAAGTGATCCTTAAGTCAAATGGAAAAAATGAGATTTACTCACCTGGGGCTTCCCTCAGCCCCCAGCAGCCGATCGGTGCCCTCGCAGCTCCGCTCCGATGTCCCAGGACCCGCCGGCGAGCACTTCCGGTTTGGCCGTCACCGGCCGACAGGCATGGGAACGCGAGTGATTGTTCGCGTTCCCAGCCTGTATATCGCCCCCTATGCTGCTATTGCGGCTAGGAGGTCGCAATAGCAGCATAGGGGGCGATATACAGGCTGGGAACGCGAACAATCACTCGCGTTCCCATGCCTGTCGGCCGGTGACGGCCAAACCGGAAGTGCTCGCCGGCGGGTCCTGGGACATCGGAGCGGAGCTGCGAGGGCACCGATCGGCTGCTGGGGGCTGAGGGAAGCCCCAGGTGAGTAAATCTCATTTTTTCCATTTGACTTAAGGTTCACGTTAAGAGAAAAAGTTAATTGCACTTAGGTCCAGAAGGTGTGAAAATATCTAGGAGAAATCTTAAGGGGAAAATCTTGTTCAATTCACTATTTCTAGTTTTCTCCAATGTGATATTTTCCCATTCCCACCTTGTAAAAATGCCTTTTTTTTTAGCCACCAGCTAGCAATATGCAGATTCATTTTGACGGTACTTTTTCAGTTGCAAAGTGTTGAAAAGTTATTTTAATCAGAAAATAAACAATTATCTCCAAGGAGAAAACTTATGAGAAAAAAGTGAATTGAATAGGGGTTGAATATGGGCCATAGGGGCTGATAACAAAGCTTGCATATTTTTCACCTTAACTGTAAGGAGAGCTAATCCATGAGCTAAATAAATAAGGAGAGATGAGATAAACAGAGAAGGAGAGAAAAATCTCGATTTAAGTAAAATAAGTAGAGATAAACCATGAGTTAAGTCAATTAAGAAGCGATAAATCATGAAAAGTTAAGTAATTTAAGGAGAGATAAATTGTGAGTTAATTCAACAGAAAAGCAACAAGTCAGATTTCATTTCATTGTTTTCTTTAACCACCTGGGTGGTATGGACGAGCTCAGCTCGTCCATCACCGCCGGAGGCTGCCGCTCAGGCCCTGCTGGGCCGATTTGCGCCAAATAAAGAGCAGCACACGCAGCCGGCACTTTGCCAGCCGCGTGTGCTGCCCGATCGCCGCCGCTCTGCGGCGATTCGCCGCGAGCAGCGGCGAAAGAGGGTCCCCCCGGCCGCCTGAGCCCTGCGCAGCCGGAACAAAAAGTTCCGGCCAGCGCTAAGGGCTGGATCGGAGGCGTCTGACGTCAGGACGTCGGCTGACGTCCATGACGTCACTCCGCTCGTCGCTATGGCGACGGTGTAAGCAAAACAAGGAAGGCCGCTCATTGCGGCCTTCCTTGTTTATTCTGGGCGCCGGAGGCGATCGGAAGAACGCCTCCGGAGCGCCCTCTAGTGGGCTTTCATGCAGCCAACTTTCAGTTGGCTGCATGAAATAGTTTTTTTTTAATTTAAAAAAAACCCTCCCGCAGCCTCCCTGGCGATCTTATCAGAACGCCAGGGTGGTTAAAGGGAGGGTTCAAGGTAAAATACAAATACTAATCCACTTACCTGGGGCTTCCTCCAGCCTGTGGCAGGCAGGACGTGCCCTCGATGCCGCTCCGCAGGCTCCCGGTCTTCTCCGGTGGCTCACCCGACTTGGTCAGGCCGGCTTCCAGGTCGGGCTCTTGTGCGCTTCAACGTGCGCCTCACGCCGTCGCGCTGACATCATCAGACGTCCTCTAGACTGTACTGGCACAGTACAGTCCGTAGGACGTCCGATGACGCCAGCGCGACCGCGTGATGCGCACGTTGGAGCGCACAAGAGCCCAACCTGGAAGCCGGCCTGGCCAAGTCGGGTGAGCCACAGGAAACGACCGGGAGCCTGCGGAGCGGCATCGAGGGAACGTCCTGCCTGCCACGGGCTGGAGGAAGCCCCAGGTAAGTGGATTTGTATTTTTATTTTTTGGGGGGAACCGTGGATCTTCCCTTAAGTGGAATCACACCCATAGCATTACATTAGCAAGAGTTTTCAAATCGCAAAACGCTCAGAAAATCGCTCCTAGTGGGTTTCTGGCCTAAATCTGATTGGCTTCTATAGATAACCCCGCCTTGATCCTTTGATGGACTATATTTATTGATGGACTATATGGAAAGTAGCAATCTAAACAGCTTTGCATCTGTTCAGTGTCACAGGATTTCTTCTGCCTTTAGGTGTCAGACTCACTGATGATGACAAAGAAGATTCCACTATCCAAGAAGATGGAGGCGTGACCCATAAGGAACTCTCTGGAACAGGGGCGTACCGGGCCCCCCTGCAGAAATTCGGAGCGCCCCCCCCCCCAGGGCCCGCTCGGGCCATTTTGGGGTGCGTTCTTCACTCTAGTCTCTGATGCGACTTCCTGTATAAAACAGGAAGTCGCGTCAGAGACCAGAGTGAGGAACGCACGCTGGAGCTCACGAAAGACGGAAGGTATGTATTAGCCGTTGCCTGCCACTGCCTGCCGCTGCTCGGACACTCGTTAAGCTGGAGGGGAGAGCCCCGAGGTGAGGGAGGGGGGGGACCGTCCCCCCTCCCCGCCGACTGTGGGCATGGCTTTCTCCTCATGCTGCGACCCCTCCAGCCCCCCAAAACGGGCCCGAGCTCTGGAATTAGGAACTTCAAAAGCGGATTGGAAAAACAGAGTCTGCTGGACACGTTGTATGGACTTCTACTCCCTTCACCAGTTCTTTGTCATTTCTAGTGTTGCACACCATGAACTCGTGATCACGAGCCATTTTTTTATTAGTGATTAGCTCTCGATCACGAATGCCAATCGCAAATGTACTCGTAATTGCACTCATTACTTGACTCGTGACCACAAGTTACTTGTGATCACTAGTCGGTATTCGTGATTAAAAACCCGCCGATTTTAGTGGTTAATAGCAAAGCCCCCTTACATGCTAGAAACACCAAATTTGCCAGATATGTTCAGAACAACAGTGGGAAACTTATAGTTTTTGAGAAAATCGATTTTAAAGTTTCAAAGGAAAAAAGTATACATTTAAATCAGGTAAATGACAGTTAAAGGGTCACTATGGTGAAAATTTTTAAAATGTAAAATGTTTTTAAAATGTAAAATATATGCAACCATAAACATAAGGAGTTTGTTTTTTTCCAGAGTAAAATCCCCTATGATGAGATGGACTAGTCCAAAACCTGTCACTTCTGTCAGATTTATACTACTTACTTTAAGTGACAGCAACATTAGAGAAAAGTAATTTATGGCTCATTTTTCTCTGGAAAAAACGTACTTCTTATTTGTATATGTTTGAACATATTTAACATTTTTTAATTTTTCGCCATAGTGCCCCTTTAATGTATTTACCGCATTTAAATGTATACTTTTTTTCCTTTGAAACTTTAACCCATTCAGGTTCCGTCGTTTTCACGTGAGAAATGTTCACCTCCCATTCATTAGCCTATAACTTTATCACTACTTATCACAATGAACTGATCTATATCTTGTTTTTTCCGCCACCAATTAGGCTTTCTTTGGGGGGTACATTTTGCTAAGAGCCACTTTACTGTAAATGCATTTTAACAGGAAGAATAAGAAAAAAACGGAAAAAATCATTATTTCTCAGTTTTCAGCCACTATAGTTTTAAAATAATACACGCCTCCATAATTAAAACTCACGTTTTGTATTTGCCCATATGTCCCGGTTATTACACCGTTAAAATTATGTCCCTATCACAATGTATGGCGACAATATTTTATTTGGAAATAAAGGTGCATTTTTTCCGTTTTGCATCCATCACTATTAACAAGTTTAAAATAAAAAAAATATAGAAATATTTCATCTTTACATTGATATTTAAAAAGTTTAGACCCTTAGGTAAATATTTACGTGTTTTTTTTTTTTTATTGTAATGTTTTTTTTTTTTTTATATTAAACATTTTATTTGGGTATTTTTGGGAGGGTGGGATGTAAAGTATAGTTTTATAATGTAATTGTGTGTTATGTTTAACTTTTTTTAATTTTAGTTGTAGTTTTACTTTTTGGCCACAAGATGGCGGCCATGAGTTTGTTTACATGACGTCACTCTAAGTGTAACTCACGCTTAGAGTGACTCATCGGAGAGGGAACGGCCAGAAAAGGCGCAGCTTCCGAGAGAAGCTGTCGCTTTTTCAGCGGGGGAGAGGAATCAGTGATCGGGCACCATAGCCCGATACATTGATTCCTTGGCTACCGAATCCGCGGCCGGGAGTGCGCGTGCACGCGCGCGATCGGCCGCGGGAGTGCGCGGTAGTGCACATGGTTCCTGGACGTAGTTTCTACGTCCAGGAACCAAAATAGGTTAAAATCGATTTTCTCAAAAACTATAAGCTCTTTTTGAAAAAAAAAAAAAAATCCCCTCTTATTCCCACTGTTCTTCTTAACATATCTGACATCGGTTTGGTGTTTCTAGCATGTGATGAAGCTTTGCTATTAACAGTTATTCAGCAGGTTTTTAATCACAAATACCAACTCATGATTCGTGAATACATGCGGTTATTCGACTCAAAACCGCACTCAAGTCGGATATCCCTTCCTACTTGTGATCGTGATCACGAGTCATTTCGCAAGTGGGCGGAGTCAAATTCGTGATTTGGGGTATCCGAGCACTACTGGTCATTTCATTTGCATATTCATGTCCTTTTCCATTTTGAAATGTAATTTTATACAACCATAGGCAAGTGCAGGGGGGGATTGCAGCTGCCCAGAATCCCCCCTGCTACAGTTGACTTTGGATGGAAAAGCAGCGTGTGTACAGAGCATGGAGCAGCTCTGGGGAACTTAACAGAGTCAGGTATGAGCCCAACCCTGTGCCCTGCAATATGAATACTTCACTTTCCCCTTCACTACCCATGACGGCTGTCCTCATTATTATCTGTATCCAAACTGCTCCTGATCAATCCCATTGTCGATCGGACATTTAGGAAATAATTGTCAGATCCTGTCAGTCGTACCGTGAATTGTATTATGTGTACCCAGCATGATGTCCTACCATATTATTATACTGTATTGTGCGTGGCTGAGGGAGACTTTTTAGGAATCCTCCCCCTCGAAAATCATGGGTTTGCCCCTGACAACACCCACCTACATAAAGATAAATTCAGAATTGAGATAATGCATACCTTGAGCTCATCATTTGTGGCTGGACTGGACAATAAATGTATGATTGTACAAGATGAGTTGTATTTTTCCAAGTGATTGCTAATGCTATTGTTTTCATCACAGAATTGCACTTGCTTTGAATACTCAAATACAAATATCTCATTGAGAACATCATTGATGGCAACATTGCTGAGTAAACCTCGTACACACAGAGGCATTTCTGTTTGCTACTCGATCACTTGGGTGACAGACAGTGCAATGCTGGTGCTGTACAGATAGCCTCCAGGCTAGCAACGCATCCGCTGCCATGGATGGGGGGGGTTCAACGAGGTGTCCGTGACCAAGCAGTTTATCCAGAGTCTTCCCTCTAATGAGGTAAGTATCTAAATTGGACACTTTTTCCCTGCAAGCAGGAGGGAACCGCTTCATATAGAACCTTCCATACAGCGAATCATGTGCATCAGAGCGGCAACAATTAGATGGCGGCAACAGGTGGCTCCCTTTCCCAAATGTCCCCTCCTCGCACTCCCCATCTCCCCATCCCTAGATGCGCGGTGCTGTTTCACTCACCTGCTCTCAGCGTTCCAGTGATGGGATTTCCATCCACCTGTCCAGCATCCTGTATCCATGGCTACAGCGGTGCCTCATGTGACCGGTTACGTGCTGCCGGGTCACATGAGGTGCTGCTGTAGTCAGAGAGGAAGCTGGACTTCACGTGCTGTTAGTGATCCAACCGCTAATCTGCTGAGATTGTGTGAGTGATGCCGTGCTGGTGCAGCACATACCCGGCATCCTGGGGATCACATGCTGCGGACCAGCAGGAAGGAGATGCTGTCTTGGAGGAAGCAGAGGGAGGTAAGCAGAGCGGTTGGCAAGTAGTTAAGTAGGTAGAGGTGGCCCCAAGTATTAGGTAGCTAGAGGTGCCCCTGACTGAAGGGAGATCTCATCTGTGGAATGCTGAGAGCTGGGTGAGTAATTTCTCATTTACGCTCTGCTCGGGACTCTGCACAAGGGAAGGTGGGAGGGAGGCACTAGGGGAGGGTATTGCGCAACCTTTCCATCATCAGGCGCCTAGAGGCACGAGCCTACAATGCCTGAAATCTGGCCCTGCTTCTGGTCCAGCTTTGCACACACATGTCGGCGGTGGGTGTCTTCACAATGTATTGCTTCAGGCGGCGAAAATGCAGTTACCCTTTAAGGTAGAAGCTCTCTTTTTTTTCCCCTGTAATATCCTGAACAGAAGTCTACCCAGCCTGACTGGATGTGGCTTTGATCCTCACGCTTGTTGTCAAAGCGCTTGGGATTGAAGAGTCTGTTGGCTACAATTGACTGCGACAATTAGGAGATGATCAGAGTCTTAGAGTGGAGCACTTACAGCATAATTTACATGTCAGTTTGCCGGAGAAAAAAAAAAAGTGAAGACTTTTTTTTCTTTTTTTCCCGTCCGCGCCTTGTAAACCGCAATTTGCTTTCTGGTAAAGAAAAAACCTGGCAGAGGAGTAAGAATCCCAATTACCATTTGAAAAGGAGCAATCATAATATGACCACTGCTGAGCCTATTGTCCGGAGAGAGAGAAAAAAAGCGCTGATTTGCAGTCAATGAGGGAATGAGTGAGAATGCCGCTAAATAGAGCATTGTTGGAGGGAACTCCTTCTTTGCGTGGCGCTGCATTGTCTGCCGTCGGAGATTGTTACACACCTTACGTCTCTCATGCACCGCTCCTGTTATGATATTGTCATGGTCTATGGGAAGCCTAGTAGAAGGAGATAAATATATATATCGTGACGGGGAGAGCAGGCAGGAGTGCCACGTCTGTAGGATAGGCAATAATAACCTCTTACATCAAATCTTATTTAAATACATTATACTGGGGTCAGTTGAAAAGGGCTGCCAGCTATGCAAACTGCGTCTACAAATACCGTGGCGACTGCTATTTTATTTTTATCGGCCTCCCTTTTCAACAGGATGCTTACAAGCGGGATAGGGTTAGGCTTCGGCAGGGTGTGTAGGGTGTGTAGGCACCAGGGGAAGGGAGAGTTTAAGGTTAGGCACCAATGGTGGGGTTAAGGTTAGGTATCACTAAGGGGGTTAAGGTTAGGCACCACCAGGGGGAGGCTTAGGGTTAGGCACTACTAGGGGTTCTTAGGGTTAGGCACCACCAGGGGGTTCTTAGGGTTAGGCACCACCAGGGGTTCTTAGGGTTAGACACCACCAGTGGTTTAAGGTTAGGCACTACTAGGGGTTCTTAGGGTTAGGCACCACCAGGGGGTTCTTAGGGTTAGGCACCACCAGGGGGTTCTTAGGGTTTGACACCATAAGCGGGTCTTCGGGTTAGGCACCATAAAGGTTCTTAGGGTTAGGCACCATAAGCGGGTCTTAGTGTTAGGCATAGGCACCACAAAGGGTTCTTAGGGTTAGGCAGTGGTAGAGGGAGGGCTCTGTGTGAGAGTAGGGTTAGGTCATAGTAAACTCGTTAAATATTACAGATATTTTTCTGCATGAATTATGTAGTAGAATATTGGTAATTTTACCAATATTCTACTGTCAGCTATTTCCTGCACCCTTTTCAATGGACATTTTTATTAAAAGTACACTTTACACTGGCTGCCCATACATATGAAGTTCCATCGGAGCAACATAAATGACCATCTTGCATCTTGCATGATTTAAAGTCCCTCTCCTTGGAAAATGTACGGAAACTAGTTGTAGGTGGAAGAGGATATTGTCCCTACTCCTTCTGGTCCAGGCAGCTCCTTTTTACCATAGATATCATAGCTACTGTATATGCCTAGAGGCAGCTGGTGCCAAAGTGGCAGCTAAATACAGCCAGGCCTGCTCCCTTCTACTGCTGCTGTCTGCTTGCTCTCTTATCTCCCAAATTTTGGCCTGATCGCTCCCTTGCCACCGTCTTCCCAGTAACTTCAGCCAGCCGGGGTCAGTCGGCACAGACACAGTGAAGCTGCGCACGCTTCCTGTTGCACTCCTGAGGCCAGAGCGTTCTGCACCTTCACAGGCACAAAACGCTGCTAGTCACGGGAGCGCGATGGGGCACATGCGCATGGCCGGGCTGCGCATTTATTTATCCTCCTACTACTAAAAAATGACTTTTTTTTAAGATATCCTATGGTTTTATTTTATATTTAAACATTTACAACATTTAAACATTTACAAAGTAGATTTAGTGTTTTGTTGTCTCTGCTCAGTGGCAGCCTATTAAGTATCCCTAAATGAAAATGAACTATTGCCCCTTTTTTTATCCTCCGCTGCTCTCAGAAGTTGTATTCTGCCAGGAAAACATTTATGGCTTTAATTTGCCACATGTTGCCTTGAGTACACTTTAACACTACAAACAACCTTTCCTATGATGTAATATGACCCAGGTACAAACTTACTGAATGTACTCGTGTAAGAAATCTACGTTTGGTCGGTAAGATCATTAAAGGAGAACTGTAACGAGAGGCATATGGAGGCTGCCATATTTATTTATTTTTAAACAATACCAGTTGCCTGGCAGCCCTACTGATCCTCTCCCGCTAATACTTTTAGCCATAGACCCTGAACAAGCATGCAGCAGATCGGGTGTTTCTGACATTGTCAGATCTGACAAGATAAGCCGCATGCTTGTTTCTAGTGTGATTCCGACACTACTGCAGCCAAATAGATCAGCAGGACTGCCAGGCAACTGATATTCTATAGAAGGAAATAAATATGGCAGCCTCCATATTCTTCTCACTTCAGTTGTCCTTTAAAGAGACACTGAAGCGAAAAAAAATATATGATATAATGAATTGGTTGTGTACTATGAATAATTACTAGAAGATTAGCAGCAAAGAAAATATTCTCATATTTTTATTTTCAGGTATATAGTGTTTTTTCTAACATTGCATCATTCTATAATATGTGCAGATTACACAACACTCAGCATTCAAAATGAGTCTTTCAGAGCAGTCTGTGAAGTAATGACCTCTCCTCTAGCAGAGAAAAAGTAGACAGTTCAATTACAGTTGAGATAATAAAAGTCAGATAACAGCCCTCTCCACGACTAACTTAGTCGGAGAGCTTAATGGCTTGTTTGCATAGAGATAACAACTGGAGTTTCTCAACTCTTCCTGTACAGGAAACAATTACACTGATGTATCTGATCTTAATGTTTTTTTTCTTAGCTGTACTACACATACAGTACAAATCATAATATCATCATTTTTTTTTCGCTTCAGTGTCTCTTTAACATTTTCAACTGATCGCCAAACGCTGAAGGACCTTATTAAATCAGGACACATTTTTGTACGCAGCCAGAACTGATTACGTATTTCAACCTATATTGTCCCCCAAGATGGCAGTTGTCACAGCAATATCCCCAGCCCTATCTGGTGCGCAACAGTGACAGCCCCAAAATGATCCTAAACACACTTGAATAGTAGGGGGGGTGTCCCTGCTTATACTATAAGAGCCTTATGTCATTTGCATTATAGTATAGATGCCAAAACTGCTTAGCAAAGCTTAGCATACAGAATAGTAACCCAGTCAGTAAGGGGGGGGCTGACAACTTGGAGATACACGTAGCGCCCCCATCCATTTGTTTAGCGTCTCTTCCTTTTCTTCTCTTTTTTTTTTTTTAAACATGAAATATTTGTCTAATAATTGTGACGCCAGCGAGAGGCAGCTATAGATCTTCCCCAACAACATTAGGTGAGAATTTGTTGGCTAAACATTTTATGCTAATCTACGTGAAGGGATTGACTGATCTGATAAAGAACGCGTTGCTGAAGCTAATCTGCACATATTGGGCGGCTCAGCTGATTAATAGCACACATTTTGTCTTTAAATGGCTCTTAGTATGTGTCACGGATCCACACCTTCCCCAGCTATTAGGCTTTTATTGGTTGAAATATGCGCTTCATTTCGGTTCCGTGGGGTTTCTCACGTCGGATGAGGAGAGAGAGACGTTTAGGCATAATTCTGGGTGGAAGCTGCTTTGTGCTCCTATATTTAGAGGCTGCGATATTAAAAATATAATTTTCTTCTGCATTCATAAACACTTTGTCAGGACACTCCATCAAATGGATGTCTTCTTGAGCTGCGGTCCGTGCTACCTGGGAGGAGAGATAAACGGCTTCGGAACAGGACAGAAGGTATCCCCAGACGAGAGCTGACTCTCCCGGCCAATCGTGTTATTTCAGATCTGTGTAAGATTAAACATGTGTGAATTGAGAACTTTCTGGACTATAAAGGTAACATGAAGTGAGAAATGTAGACTTGTGGAGACAAAAAGCACAGGGAGCCCGGGAGCCCAATCTGGTGCAATATCGTTAGGTCACCAAGATAATAGAAGGGATAGAAATAGGTATACTCACAAAGGTTGGTTGCTGTGTGAGGCAACCACTCATTAGCGCATGTGGAGGTACCGTCCACACTCGGCCTTGGAAAGTGTGCTGGTGGTCGCTGCTCCAAAAAAACATTTTCGGTACTGGGAGTTCTTCCCAGGGCCAAATCCCCCCTGGAATAGGGGTATGTGAAGTACTGTATGTAGCTGGAGGCACCCGATGTAAAATATATATAGATGTATAGTTTAATATCTAAGGACAACACCTTACAGGTATCCTACCTTGTAGATGCCTCGATCAGGAAAAAAGGAAAGGTGGAGATCAGGATACAAATTCAAATCATTTTAGAATTTTTGCACTTGACAACGCGTTTCACGGCAAGAGACGCTTCCTCAGGTCAGTCTCAGGCGCCGTTAGAGACTCACAGACTAGTCTGCATTCACAGGCACAGTATATTAAACTATATATCTATACATATCAGAGCCGGGACAAGGTCCTTCAGCACCCAAGGCTGAGACACCAAAGTGGTCCCCTCCATCCCTCCCTCCCCAGCCGCCACACACCGATTGCTATTAGACTAAGAGGAGTCCCCAGGACCCCAACACCTTAATCTCTACTTATCTGGCTTGTGGTCACTGCCATGTATCCCTTTTTCTTATTTCTATCTGCTTCAAACACAATAGGGTAATAATGATAGCTGAGTTGTGCGCCCCCTCCTACACTGTGCCCTGAGGCTGGAGCCTCTCTCGCCTCTGCCTTGGCCTGGCCCCAGGGCCGGCCTGCTCATGAGGCGGGGTGAAACTTTTGCCTCAGGCGGCAAAATTCCAGGGGCGGCACCCGCCCGTCCGTGGGTGCGGTGAGCCGGCCGCCGAGCTGGAGGGGTAGCTGGCAGGACGGGGGTATTGGGCCTAGCGGCGGGGAGGGGGTCGTACCCCCCCTCCCTCGCCTGGGTCCCCCGTGCTCCGCTCCCCTCCAGCCTTAAATACAAGCAGCCGCTGTGTGTAAGAGGCACGGGCGGGTAGGACTCACCTCTTCCTCGTTCCAAGCGTGCGCTCCACTGACGTCACTTCCTGCAACGCTGCAGGAAGTGACGTCAGTGGAGCGCACGCTTGGAACGAGGAAGAGGTGAGTCCTACCCGCCCGTGCCTCTTACACATAGCGGCTGCTTGTATTTAAGGCTGGAGGGGAGCGGAGGACGGGGGACTCAGGCGAGGGAGGGGGGGGTCCGACCCCCCTCCCCGCCGCTAGGCCCAATACCCCCGTCCTGCCAGCTACCCCTCCAGCTCGGCGGCCCCCCAGAGCGCGGGGTGGGGTGGGGGGTGGCGGCGGAATTTTTTTTTTTTGCCTCAGGCGGCAAATAGTCTAGGGCCGGCCCTGCCTGGCCCTTATATATATTCTATATTGGGCGCCTCCATCTACATACAATACTGAAGTGAGAAATTAACATTAAGTTTGATGCTTACCTAAGTAGATGGAAGGCTCTGGATAGTATAGAGGCGCCTTATGTGAGAGAGGCAGCTTTCCTCTCAAGATGACCCCCTCCTCCTCCCTTCTGATGTAGAGATGCTGCTGCTACTCTTCTTTCCTGTGGTGTATGTCTCCCTCCCCTTGCTCTCTTCATCCGATGCAGGTGTCCAATGTGCATAGGTACAGGCAGCGACACTTACCCTCCGCCCTGCTAGCGGCAGTTATGCCTTATACCGGGCAGTGGCGTTATTCTGTGTTGTAAGGGTCCTCACTTGATGACCTCATCAAGCGAGGACCTTAACAAAATAGAAGAACGCCGCCAGTATAATAGGATCTATAGTATCCTTAGCATCTTACATGCTAAGCACAGTCTCATGTCCTCCTTAGTGACATGACAAAGTGATTAAGAGAGTGAGATCGTAAGGACAGTTAGTAACATGACGTAAGTTCAAAATATTTTGTTAGGGGTTTGTGGCCTGTGTTAGGGGGTGGAGTTTAGGGCACCAGAACACCTGTGCCTAGAGGCTCCTGAGTTGTCAATCTGGCCCTGGAGGCTTCTCATTCCTCTGTCCGGCCCATAGTTCTTCTGCTGTGCGACGGAAAAGCTATTCAACTGAACAGTTTTTTGGGACCCCTCGTGTTTACAAGTAGGTTTGAGGATGACTGCATCGCAACTGCACAGGTGTGAGTCCGGATTCGACTGTGCACAGTAATGATTCACTCTGCCTCATAATTACATAACTATTCTTGGACACAAGTAATTTTGAAGAGCGATTTGACCCAGTAGGTCGAACTGCTTTACCAGCAGACAGCGGAGGAATCACTGACCACACAGAGGAACAGGAAGACACTATGCTATGCTACTTAGGTAAGTATCACACCTGAAAAAGGCACGGTAGTGATAAGAAATATAAAGTAGTAAATTATTCAGATTAACCACTCTTATGTTAATTATTGTTGATTTTGTTTCCTATGCATTACTGTTACAGCAATAAAACTTCCAAAAACATGATCCCTACTAATCCCGCCCTTCTGGTACTTGGTTGTATGGGTGGTTTTATTGACAGCATCACCATCCAATCACCAGAGGCATGACGATAAGAAAAACAATAGATGGACAATGGCAGGATGGCGACAAAGAGGAGCAGCCGAGACTGGAAGGAACTTTGTCTGAAGAGGAAAATACCATTTCTTACCTGAGGATAATTCTTATTGTTTACGTGCACAAATTCTGCTTCAATGGCCACTTTATTATACAATTTTAAATAAATACATACATACAACATGTGCATTTGTCCTGATTAAAGTGTACTGTTAGTGACATTCTTTTTCTGTGTAGATATCTCTTACAGTAGATGTTTAATCTGACCTCTTACTGACACATTTTGGAATAGTTCATCTCCTCGTGGGGGATTCTTACATGCTTCTTTTATTCTTTTCAAAGCGCTCCCTGAATGGCAGTGGCTAGGGATGCTTATGGTGAATTGTGCTAAAGGAACGCTTATTGTGAATTTTCACTGTAAAATTTCACATTTTTTGCATGTGAAAGACAGATTCATTTTCTTTGACCATATTGCGAAATTACGATGTATTTTCACAATTTTTTTCTCAAAATTGAAAATAGCATCTTTGATGCGTAAATTACTTTGGCGAAAACCCACAAGCAACACTGCACAGGACCAATAAAGAGCAAATACTGCAGTTGAGGGAGGGACCTTTGGGGCCCCTCTGGCCCAAGGGCCCCCGATGCGGTCACAACCTCTGCATCCCCTATGCTTTGCCACTGTGTAGCTATATTTAGTAGACAGGCTCTCTTTTTCATCCCCTTTGCTCCTCTTTAATAATCCCAGTGCTTTCGGTTCTCTATGACTTCACTGGGTTCTCTTTAACATAACATATCAGTATGAACAAATAATGACAAATGGGGGACTAGCAGAGAGCACTGCGCAGTTCCATTAAGCAGCGTTCCTAATCCAGTTCACTTGTAATGCGATCACAGAGAACACTTATTGGTGTTTAGACTTCCACCCGCTGAAGGGTGAAGCGTGACTGACATATTAGAGAGTCAATGGCCTTTATTTACCATTGACTAATAATAGCTCACTTTAAGTGCTTGTTCATGGGTAGTGAAGCCCTATATTTTACTACCAGCCAGGCAGGCAGCTAAGACCATCGCAGATCACCAGGATTCCGCGGCAGCATTCCTGCACCAATTCTTCAGCACATAGTTTTTGGCGTCCTCTATTTTTGGTGCTAATTGTTTTTAGTGTGATATAGCTGTTAGTTTCAGTGTCTGACTAAAGAGGCCCAGACACTGGTCGATTTCAGCCATCGATCATTCGATCGATTCTATAGAATCGATCAATCAAAAATCCATTCTTTAAAATAAGCCAATCGATCGATTTGTGATCGATTTCAATCGATTTGATCTATCTGACAGGAAGGAAAATCTGGGTTGATCTGCTGCTGCCAGCAGATTGATGGCCCATAGAGTTGCAATGGATCTAATGGTGCAATAATGTATTTAGATCGATTTCCAATAGATTTCCAATAGATTTCATTCTGAAATCTATTGGAAATCTGTTCCTTGTGTGTGGCACACATCAGATAGATTCCCGTCAGATTCCGACTTGACAGGCATCTGACAAATCTGATGGTTGAATCTGCTGCAAATCTATAAGTGTATGGCCACCTTTAGCTTCTCCAGTGATGTCTGAGGGGTCCCAGTGGGAATGCCATAAGTGATTTAGCAATACTGCACTGGATATTTTTGGATGGGGGCAGGGGATTTATTTTCCACCTATAGTGGAAACTGCAGGTTTAACTTCTTGCCGACCGCGTCACGCCGATGGACATGGACGCAGCGGCAGCCCCAGGATGCCTAACACAGATTGGCGTAAGGTCCTTGGGGCCTGTTTTGCAGGAGATCGACGTGCTGATGCATGTGCATCTCTGCTTGGTAGGCTCCGCCTTCAGCCTCCCAGCGGTGATCACCGCTAGGAGACTGTTAGACGGCGAAACCGACGTCTATTTAGTTAGTACAGCGCTGCGATCCTCGGCAGGGCTGTACTGGGGACAGTCGTGTGACACGGCTGTCCCCTCCAGTGGCTCAGGGGTGATCGGCTGTCATGGGCTGAAGCCTATGACAGCTGTTCATGGGAATTGGCTGGCGGGGGGAGGGAGGGAAGGGGGAGTACAAAAATAAAAAAAAGAAAAATTTTTATTATAAAAATAAAGAAATAAATATTGACAAAAAAATAAATAAATAAACATTGGGGGAGCGATGAAACCCCACCAGCAGAAAGCTCTGTTGGTGGGGAGAAAAGGGGGAGGGATCACTTGTGTGCTGACATGTGTGGCCCTGCAGCGAGGCCTCAAAACTGCAGTGGCCTATTTCTTGAGAAATGGCCTGGTCTTTAGGGGGGGGGGGGGGGGGGTGTTTAACACTGCGGTCCTCAAGTGGTTAAAGGGAACCTGAGTGAGAGAGATTAATAGTAATAGTTTTAGCCATAGACACTGAATAAGCATAGGCAGATCATATGTTTGCTTAAAGGATACCCGAACTGAAATGTGACATAATGAGATAGACATGTGTATGTACAGTGCCTAGTACACAAATAACTATGCTGTGTTCCTTTTTTTTCCTTTCTCTGTCTAAAAGAGTTAAATATCAGGTATGTAAGTGGCTGACTCAGTCCTGACTCAGACAGGAAGTGACTACAGTGTGACCCTAACTGAAAAGAAATTCCTCTTTTTATCTCTTTCTTGCTCTCAGAAGCCATTTTCTGCTAGGAAAATGTTTTATAGTTGGAATTTCTTATCAGGGAGGGTCACACTGTAGTCACTTCCTGTCTGAGTCAGGACTGAGTCAGCCACTTACATACCTGATATTTAACTCTTCCAGACAGAGAAAGAAAAAAAGGAACACAGCATAGTTATTTGTGTGCTAGGCACTGTATATACACATGTCTATCTCATCATGTCACATGTCAGTTGAGGTATCCTTTAAATGAAGTTTGACTGGATTTGCCCCATGCTTGTTTCGGGTGTGTGATTCAGACACCACTGCAGCCAGAGACCAGCAGGACTGCCAGTCAGCTGGTATTCTTTTAAAAGGAAAGACATGGCAGCCTCCATATCCCTCTCACTTTAAGGTCCCTTTAAAAGGCTTCCTAAAATGAACCATATTAGTAGCAACCCATCCACAAAGGTGTAACTATAAGGGGAGCAGCTCCTATTGCTCCAAGGAGGCCCAGGAATTTGGGACCCCCATCTTCTTATCCATATCATACCGTGGGTTGCCTGTGCAGAGCAGGTGTTGTCCTGTAGTTGGGGGGGTCATGGTGGCCCAATCGTTACATGACTCCTGGCTGATGAGCCTTCTGACTATGGATACTATTTACCATCAGTGAAGGGGGTGTGATAATGGGGGAGGGGCGTTGAGTCCAAAATTTCTAGCTACGCCTCTACCCACAAACCTATTACTTGCCAAACTACAACTTGTAAAAAGATGCGCCAAATTTGAAAGAATACCGGTAATTAAAAGAACAAAATTTCAGAGGGGGAGGTGAGTTACCAATAAAAAAATGAAAGTCTAGGACAACAATTAAAGCAGAGAACAATGTTAGACTTTAATAGTACAACGTGTTTCGCTGGTCAAGCCAACTTCTTCAGGTAAAAAGTTAGGTTGGCTGCCAGTAACGGGTAGAAGTTAAAGAGACACTGAAGCGAAAAAAAATGATGATATTATGATTTGTATGTGTAGTACAGCTGAGAAATAAAACATTAAGATCAGATACATCAGTGTAATTGTTTCCAGTACAGGAAGAGTTGAGAAACTCCAGTTGTTATCTCTATGCAAACAAGCCATTAAGCTCTCCAAACTTAAGTTAGTCATGGAGAGGGCTGTTATCTGACTTTTATTATCTCAACTGTTCCTGGACTATTTACTTTTCCGCTGGCAGAGGAGAGTTCATTACTTCACAGACTGCTCTGAAAGACTCATTTTGAATGCTGAGTGTTGTGTAATCTGCACATAATATAGAATGATGCAATGTTAGAAAAAACACTATATACCTGAAAATAAAAGTATGAGAATATTTTCCTTGCTGCTAATCTTCTAGTAATTATTCATAGTACACAACCAATTCACTATATCATATTTTTTTTTTCGCTTCAGTGTCTCTTTAAGAGGACAATTGGTGAAATTGTATTCGTATGCCAGAGGCTGTAATGTAAGGACTGGACCGGATTTACCATAAGGCACTGTAGGCATGTGCCTACAGGCGCCTGATGATGGAAAGGCGGCTAACTCCCCTCTCTCCCTCCCTATGCAGAGCCCTGATGAGAGTGTAAATGAGAGGTTACTCACCTGGCTCTCTGCACTGATGAGATCTCCCTTCAGTCAGGAGCATCTCTAGCTACTTAATACTGAGGTTCCTCTAGCTACCAAATACTTGGGGGCACTTCTAGGTACTTAATATTGAGAAACTTCTGGTTATATAATACTAAGGGGCACCTGTAGCTACCTATGCTGGGCAAGGGAACTAAGGGAGAAGTGACAGCTGGGCCAGCCAGCACACTTGCGGTACGGCAGGGGTTTATAGGTTCATGGAGGGTGGAGTCTAAGGTGCCAGGACATTTGTGCCTTTAGGTTCCTGTGAGGTAAATCCGGGCCTGTGTAAGGCTTTCTATTACTGCTGCACGATTTGGAAAGTGGTAGGGTTAATCACTCACTTGCTTGCTCGTAAATCTGCCCCCTCCTCTGCAAGACAGCAGTGGCCATTTCCCCCTGAATTCTTCTGAAGCTCTGTGGCCACTCCTACCTGTATTGCCGCAGCCTGCCCCCAGCTTAGCAGTCAATTCTGCCACAGCTGCTGAGATAGGGAGGGCCCTGCCGCTGCGGCAAGCAGGTGGGGGCTGCCACAGAGTATCAAAAGACTTAAGAAAAAAAAATATCGCACCGGTTTGCCGAGGATCGGCAAGAGGCACGGAGTTTCTGACATCAATGAATTACAAGTGGGCAGGTGAGTAACCCTGCCACCTGCCCATCCTTGCATCAATAATAGAGGGCCTTACACTGTAGGCCATGTATTTTCCACCCTTGTTCCTCTTTAAATAGTGAAGTTGAACTTCTTGAACATTTCTTTCTTTCCAGCCTAGGTAAGGGGTCTTTCACATGATGCCCTGATGTTAACGATGATTGTGGTGGGACCGACCAAAAGTGGTCCAAAAAGGAACTACCAGTGAACTGGCGACAGGTACTTGGGTTTGTAGATGGAGAAAATTCATATTTAGACATTACAGCCGAAATATTTTCTTATGGAATAGATACTGTATATACTTATTGGGCTTAAAGGGGCACTATGGCAAAAAATTGTAAAATTTAAAATATGTGCAAACATAAACAAATTAGAAGTAAGTTTTTTCCAGAGTAAAATGAGCCATAAATTACTTTTCTCCTATGTTACTGTCACTTACAGTAGGTAGTAGAAATCTGACAGAAGGACAGGTTTTGGACTAGTCCATCTCTTTACAGGGGATTCTCAGTAAGGCTTTTATTCTTTATAAAGACATTCCCTAAAAAATATTTAAACAATGATGCTTACCAGCCTCCCTGCTTGCTACACAGTTTTTTGGCAGTTGGACAGAGCAACTGCCATTCACTAAGTGCTTTTGAAAATAAAAAAATCCCTGAGAATCCCCCCATGAAGAGATGGATTCGTCCAAAACCTGTCGCTTCTGTCAGATTTCTACTACCTACTGTAAGCGACAGCAACATAGGAGAAAAGTAATTTATGGCTCATTTTAGTGCCCCTTTAACAACAGTGCTCAGGTTAACCCATGTCCACTGTTGAAGGCACCCACAACAAGCAAGTTAGCACCAGAACTGGACCATGGAAGAAGGTGGCCTGGTCTGAAGAATCATGCTTTTTGAGCTTCTAGACTCTATGGATTTCAATCTGATGGACCTCTGTGAGATGTACTGGAACAACAAGATTCAAAATTCAAGCACTTTATTGCCATTGTGCAACACAACAAAAGTTTCACCTTCCAACTCACACATAATACTGTACGTTTGCTGCTGATGTATTTATGCCAGATACTGCAGGACACCTTCTGAGGACCAGTGGAGTTCATGTCTTGACAGGGCAGAGATGTTTTGGTGGGACAAGGTGGACCTACGCAATATTAGGCAGGCAGTTTTAATGCTTTGGCTGATCAGTGTATGTAAGAATTTTCAGTGAATCTTGAGAACTAAATGTGCATTAAGAGCCAGGAACACAGATAAGGGGGACATCTCTGAAATCTTATAAACTGAACTTTTTGGTCAAAAAATTATCTTTACATCCTAACAAACCTGGCAGCCAATTCAAGTGACAGTTAAAAAAGCGCTCTTATCAGCTTGTGAGTCTTATCTCTGCTGTTCAGTTATTGTTGAGATGGTAACCAATTGGTGATAAGCATGGACAGAAGAAAGGACACCCTTCCCATCACTGCCAGGTCATTAATCTTCTGAAAGACTCAGAAGCATCGCTCAGGGGTCACCATGCCCAAAATAAGGAAAATAAATACATTTCACATACTTACCATCCATTTTCGACTGGGTTAACATATGGGGAATTGGGAAGCCAGGGAAATGCTAGACGTCTGTGTCATATGTTGCAAAACACTTGTGAACAATGCTGGTGGTGGTGGTATGACATGCTGCATTGTTCTGTTCCAAAATCCAATCAGACACATTGAAAAACATCATCATGCACAGGTGTACTTAACCAGCAAGGATGGAGGGATAGACTTATTGGTGACTCCCAGCGGTATCTAGGGAGAGGCTACAGTAGCATAATTCTAGACCCTACAGTGGTATATGGGGTCTGGAGTGGCCAATGGACATACAGCCTAGCAATTCAGTGTCAAGGCAGGCGGGCACAGCACCCCCCCCCCCCCCCCCCCCGCCCCAAAGAAAAAAAAAAAAAGAAAAAAAATATATATATATATATATATATATATATATATATACACACACACACAGTATATATACAGTGGCGTAACTAGAAATAGCTGCCCCCCCCCCCCTGCAGACTCCTCAAGCATCACTAGGGAAGGGTGGAAAGGCTGGGGGTAGAACAGCTCTGTACACAAGACCTTGCTGAACACTGAATAGGGACTGTCTTAAAATTTTTGTTTGCAAAACTTTGTAGGATTCCTTATCAGTGGCTGAGCAGATGCAGTCATTAGAACCATTGTGCAGAGAGCAGAAAGCTTTTTCTCTCTGTGCCCTTGGTTGTCTGTCTCTCAGGACAGGGAAAGGAAACTTCTCCTCCCACGGGTCCCCTGCGGCTTCTGGGCCACCCTGCGGCTGCATCCCTTGCAGGGTCTATTGTTACGCCCCTGTATATGTATATATATATATATATATACTTGCCTGGCCTGGCAGCCTTGCTGATCTATTTGGACGATGCAGAAGGGTCTGAATGACTATCTACACAGAGTTTGTATGATCTCCCTGTGTCTATGTGAGTTTCCTCCATGCACTTTGGTTTCCTCCAACATACCAAAAACATATAAATACGTTTAGTTGGCTTCCCCCTTAATTGGCCCTAGACTACGGTACATACATAGACATATGACTATGTTAGGGATTAGATTGTGAGCCCCTCTGAGGGTCAGTGAAAGGACAACCGTAAGGAGAGGGATATGGAGGCTGCCATATTTATTTCCTCTCAAACAATATCAGTTGCCTGCTGGTCTTTTTGGCTGAAGTAGTCTCTGAATCACACCTGAAACAAGCACTGATCTGCTGCATGCTTGTTCAGGGTCTATGGCTAAAAGTATCAGAGACAGAAGATCCGCAGGACTAAAAAGAAAATAAATATGGCAGCCTCCACATCTCTATTGTTACAGTTGTCCTTTAAGTGACAAGATAATATACTCACATATACTGTACAGAACTGTGGAACATGTCAGAACTATATAAATAAATAATACATTTATCTGTTTTTCCCCGCATATCATACATGCTTCTATTATATTTTGCTGCTATACAAAAACAAATTGCAAAAGAAAAATGGCAATGCTATCATAGAACAACAGGAAAGTGATATCACAGGGACAAGTGTGCGCCTTGCCTTAGAGCCACTGTTACTGTAGCACAAGTATCTGTAGTCAGTGCATCATGTTTTCCAAGAGCAAGAAGTTTTAAATCAGGATGATACCATTTATTGGCTAACTGGTTTTCCAAGAGGTCATGGCTAATTACTGAGTCAGAAAGCCTGTGCAGACACAGAACATATGTGCCACGGCTTTCAGGGCTCACACACTATTGATTGCTGCTAATGCATACACTATCAGGGAATGGCTACACCCACCTGTCCACAGGCTGCTACGGGGTTGCCTTCACTGGCCCCTGCAATAAAAAAAGTCTTTATATTAGATGTATGTCTGAGCACTACACCATGACATATTCTAATGCAGATCAGTGACTAATGACGCACAGCGCCTATGCATAAAAATGGCGCTGCATTAAAAACATACGCTTATCGCTATTTATCATTAGTACTGCATAATAATGGCGCACAGGGAAAAAAGAAGAAAAAGGGCACACACTAACGTTATTTATCAATAGTGGCACACACTAATGTTATTTATCAATAGTGCTGTTCATTTGCCAAACAGCAGAGGTTATTGCCCACAGTAACGTTATTTATCAATAGCACCCTACATAAGCCAAACTGCAGACGTTATTTAATTGCAAAACGGTGAATGGATTTAATGTAACACTGTCAAGGTTAGGGATAGGCACCAGGGAAGTCTTAGGGTTAGGCACCACCAGGGGGTGCTTAGGGTTAGGCACCTCCAGGGAGGTGGTTAGGGTTAGGCACCACTAGGGGGTCTTAGGGTTAGGCACTACTCGGGGGAGTCTTAGGGTTAGGCACCACCAGGAGGTCTTAGGGTTAGGCACCACCAGGGGGGTGCTTAGGGTTAGGCACCTCCAGGCGGTGGTTAGGGTTAGGCACCTCCAGGGGTGTGGTTAGGGTTAGGCACCACCAGGAGGGTGGTTAGGGTTAGGCACCACCAGGGGGGTGGTTAGGGTTAGGCACCACCAGGGGGGTGGTTAGGGTTAGGCACCACTAGGGGGGTCTTAGGGTTAGGCACCACGAGGGGCGTGCTTAGGGTTAGGCACCTCCAGGGGTGTGGTTAGGGTTAGGCACCACCAGGAGGGTGGTTAGGGTTAGGCACCACCAGGAGGGTGGTTAGGGTTAGGCACCACCAGGGGGGTGGTTAGAGTTAGGCACCACCAGGGGGGTATTAGGGTTAGGCACCACCAGGGGGGTCTTAGGGTTAGGCACCACCAGGGGGGTGGTTAAGGTTAGGCACCATCAGGGGGGTGGTTAAGGTTAGGCACAACCAGGGGGTGTTTAGAGGTTAGGTATAGGTGCAGAGGGGGTTCTGTGTGTTAACGCTAAATAACAATAAGGCTTTAACGTTAAATAGCGGTAAGCGACAAACGGATTAGCCACAACACCGTGCGCCATTATTCGCAGGCGCCATTTTCAGATGGATACATTCTAATGTAAAACATACATTTTCCTCCCTCTAATTAAATAGTATACAATAACTGTCGCATTAAATAAATGTGGGTCAGTCCAGATTTGTTTAAAGGAAAAAAAATGTATTGTGACAAGTACTTATTCATGATTTTACCTTCAAGTAATGAATCACTAACCCTGGCTGTGGTCTGCTATGACCCAGCAGAGGAGTGCTGGAAAATATAGATCAAATTACTGGCTATTGTTTGTGTGCATGTGCTGTCGATTTATTTTCAATCAATATCTGGAATCAGTTGAAAAGGGCTCCTCAGCCATCTGTATTAAAAGGCTCCTCCATAGACTTTAATGTTATTTGTTCAAATATGGGCTACAAGGTGGTGAAAAGGGCTCCCAAGTTTTCTTTCGGCTACAAGGTTTTCGATTCAGCTACAAAAGAGCGGCCCTTTGTAGCCCATATTTTTGATTGGGCTACAAAGCTTTCATAAGGTTGGCATATGGGCTACACCAGACACCCATTGTAGCTAAATTTGGCATATGGGCTACACCAGACACCCATTGTAGCTAAATTTGGCATATGTGCTACACCAGGCACCCTTTGTAGCCGAATTTGGCATATGGGCTACACCAGGCACCCTTTGTAGCTAAATTTGGCATATGGGCTACACCAGGCACCCTTTGTAGCTAAATTTGGCATATGGGCTACACCAGGCACCCTTTGTAGCTAAATTTGGCATATCGGCTATACCAGGCACCCTTTGTAGCAGAATTTGGAGTATGGGCTACACTGGGCGCCCTTTGTAGCCGAATCTGGCGTTTTTCGTCTATATCAGGAGCCCTTTTTTCCAGGAGCCCTTTTCAAGTGTACCCCAATATCTAGTTGGAAACCTGATGGGAAATTGGAAAAAAATTGCATATGTGTACGCTTGCTTTCTTCTGTGTCCGATTGATATCAGATCTGAATATTGATCCGACCACTCCCTTGAATAGAATCGGAAGTGAAAACTGCATTGTATAAGCAGTAGATAAGCGAGCGGCATAGCCCCCGACTTTCCCTTTTTTGGAGGGACAGGTCCTCTTTGGCTACCACACCTGCCTCCCCCTCTTTTTTCCCAACGTGTCCCTCGCGGAAATCGCGGAGATTCCGCCCGACTTTAACATCGATTTTCTCAAAAACTATAAGGTCTTTTTGAAAACGTTTTTTGCATCTTGTTCAGAAGATTCTGTTTAATAAACCCTGAAAATGTGGTGTTTTTAGGACTTACAGGGGCTTTGCTATTAACCGCTAAAGTCGGCGGATTTTTACTGTAATGTAAAATGCAGGAAATAGGCAGATGCAGATTTTCTGCATTTTACATTACAGTAAAAATCTGCCGACGGGTTTATTAAACTGAATCTTGTAAACAAGATGCAAAGTTTTCAAAAAGATCTCATAGTTTTTGAGAAAATCGATGTTAAAGTCAGAAATTTCCACGATTTCCGGCGGAAATCCGCCTACCGCACTTGCATTACTGATTTTCAATTTCGGAAAATTGCATTTCTGCGGAATCCGAATGAGCATCCCTACTCTTAACGTTATACCCATCTACAAAACTGAAGTGAAAGAAACCTTATGATATAATGAATTGTTTGTGTAGTATGGATAAAGAATGGAACATTAGTAGCAAAGGAAAGAGTCTCTTATTTTTATTTTCAGCTATATATATATGTTTTTTTTATATAACATTACATCATTCTGTCACAGTTGCAAATTTAAAACTACACTCTGTCTTTTAAGCTATAAAACAAGGCAGAAATAATGATCCTTTGAACTTTCCTACAGTAAAACCTCATCTCAAGCTGTCTCTCATTTTTTCTTGGGTGTTTAAGTGCTTCAGAAAACAGGATTGTACTGACTCAGTGGGTCAAATAGCTCAGATAAGCTCTTTTGCAGGGGCGTAGCAATAGGGAATGCAGAGGTTGCCCAAGGCCCTTGGGCCAGAGGGGCCCCAGAAGGCCCACCCCTCAACTACAGTATTAGCTCTCTATTGGTCCCGTGCTCATTAATAATCACTTCTATAGATACTTTGAATAGAGGTAATTATTAACAGACTGTTCCCCATCCCCTTCTTGCACCTCTGATACTGTAGTTGCCATTGGCAGGTTTTGGTGCACCGTATCAGTTATGTATAGAGTGCTTGGGGGGCCCCATTGTAAAACTTGCATCGGGGCCCACAGCTCCTTTGCATAGATAACAAATTATGTTTTTAGCTCTACCTGCACTGGAAAACAATGCAAGACTCTTGTCTCTGCTACTAATCTATTTCTTAGCTGTACTACACATACAATTCATTATCTCATAAGTTTATTTCTGCTTTAGGTTTGGTTTAAATTGACGTATTTTGTTATGTTCATATGAAGGAAAACTCATAACGATAGAAAGGATCGGTGTGGTTTTATTGATAAAAATATGTTTTTTACTTAGGAATTACTCGTGGGATGCATGGTCAGGGGTGTGGCAGAGGCGTAAATAGAGGTGTGGCAGAGGCGTGATCAGAGGTGTGGCAGGGGCGTGATTAGAGGTGTGGCAGGAGCATGATTAGAGGTGTGGCAGGGGCGTGTCTGGAGGTGTGGCAGGGACGTGTCTGGAGGTGTGGCAGGGGCGTGTATGAAAGTTGTCCCTCTTTCTTATCTCTAAAAGTTAGTTGGTCTGGCAGGCAGTGTGGGCACTAGAGCTCTGCACAGAGTCCTGCATCAGCTGTGCGGTGAGGGATTGGGCATCCATTGCTAATGTTGACACTTCAGCTGTGCGGTCGGGCGCTGGAATCGATTTTAGTAGTGAACTCACTGCCAGAGCCAAAGAAGGAGGAACAGAAGATGATGAAAGCTGAGTTGGGTAGGGGTAAGGTTCAGTTCACACTTGCAACGAAAACCAGCATTTCCCTTTCTCAGGGGAAACTGGTTACAAAGAAGACAGTCAACATTGGTGTTTCTGCTCAATGTCTGGTAGGTATGGTTACTGAACGTCCTCTTTTGGGAATTACTATGCAAAAATGACATTGCACTTAAATAAGTGGCAACATCTTTGTGACATTTTTTTTTTCAGACACCCTCTCCATCACTACCAACCTAGGCAGCGCTGCATAATATGTTGGCACTTTATAAATACAATAAATAATAATAATAATAATAATAATAATAATAGTGCCTAAAACTAAAACCCCCCCTCCCCACACACACAACCGTCCTAATGCCTAAACCTAAATTCCCCCACCACACACTACCTGCTTAATGCCTAAACCCACCCCCACCCCCCACACACTACCTCCCTAATACCTAAACCTAACCCCGCCCCCAACACACTACCCACCTGATGCCTAAACCTAACCCCCCCTCCCCCCCCCCCCACACACACACACACTACCTGCCTAAGGGCCCTTTTACACTTAATCAGTTGCTCTCAGTTAAAACTGAAAGAAAACTGATTTTCAAAGTAATGCCCATGTTTTCCTATGGAACCTTTCACACTTAACGCGTTTTAACTGAAATCTTTGTCACAATGCACTGCTATGGAAAAAACGCGTACTAACGCACACTAACGCACACCAACTGATTAAGTGTAAAAGGGGCCTAATGCCTAAACCTAAACTCCCCCCTCACACTACCTACCTAATGCCTAAATATAAACACCGCCTGCCTAGCACACACTACCTACTTAGTGCCTAAACCTAGACTCCCCCCCACCCAAAAACACACTACCTACTTAATGCTTATACCTAAACTCCACCCCCCGCCCCCACACACACAGTATACTTAATACTAAACTCAGTCCCCCTGGCACACACTACCTACCTAATTCCTAAACCTAGACCCCCTCCACTACACACACTACCTGCCTAATGCCTAAACCTAAATCTCCCCCTGCACCCACTATGCCTAATACTAAGCTCCGCCCCCCAGCACACACTACCTTCCTAATGCCTAAACCTAGACTCCACTCCCCCCCCCCCGGACGCACCACCTACCTACTGCCTAAATCTAAACTCCCCTCTCCCCCCCGCACATACTATCTACCTAACAGCCTCCCTTCCCCCCCAACTAGCCACAATGCAACATTTCATCTTAATCCTTTTATGTTGCAAATAGTGAAACTGCAGCCAAAAACAGTGTCAGGGACCCAAAACATCACTAAGGCCTAGTGCACACCAGAGCGGTTCGGCTGCGTTTTGCGATCCGCTTGCGGGTGCGGATCCGCTAGGGTAATGTATTTCAATGGGCTGGTGCACACCAGAGCGGGAGGCGTTTTGCAGAAACGCATACTCCCGGGCTGCGGCAGATTTTGGATTGCGGAGGCATTTCTGCCTCAATGTTAAGTATAGGAAAAACGCAAACCGCTCTGAAAAACGGCACTTCAGAGCGGTTTGCCAGTGGGTTTTTGTTACAGTAGCTGTTCAGTAACAGCTTTACTGTAACAATACATGAAATCTACTACACCAAAAACGCTTCCCAAAACCGCAAAATGCTAGCTGAAACGCTACAGAAAAAGAAGAGAAAGCGTTTCAAAATCTGCTAGCATTTTGCGGATCTGCTAGCAGTTTTTGGTGTGCACCAGGCCTAAGTGGACAAAACGCATGCCGATGTACAAATTACCAGCGCTGCATTTAAACCTACGCCTTGTGCAACTCACGCTACAAATTAAGTAAAAGAAATGTCCGCACCACCACTAATGTAATATAATAGAATTATACACTGACAGTTTTGATAAAGTTCCCCTATAATTCACATGGAAAGTGTGAGATAAATAGACTTGTCCTGACATAATCTGTTTCAAATTCATAGAGTTGCTCAAGTTCTTGGAACAGTCATTCCCCCTTCCTCCTCCTCTTCTCAACTGTCCGAGAGTGTCATGTATCGCTTGTCAGTGATCCGACCACAAGATCAGCGAGCGGCCAAAACAATGGCCAATGTTGTTGTCGTTTTTTAACTCTTGTAATAAATGAGCGTATGCTTTCAGCAAATTAGTCAGTGATCTGGGGCAGAGGAAGCCAGAAGTTAAAGCGTTTTTTTTTTAGACTTTTTTTTTTGTGTGTGAAGGGTCACTGTCTTTTGTTAGCTTCTGGAATGAGAAGCAAGCATTAGATCTCACCACAGTTATACTGGAGGATTTGGGCAGATTTGTGGAGGAAAACGTGGGGGTCTGGATTGCTGCTAAATTATTACAAGGGCCTCCGCATCCAGAGGATTTCTCCTGGTTGTCTGATTAGGAATGGGCCAGTGGTCAGCATCAATAAGGCAGCATGATGCATCAAGCACAGAGGTGTGTTAAGGTGGAGTGAAAGTCCATATTAACTGAAAAAAAAAATCCAATAATAAATTACTTATTCAGTTTACCTATCCTGTTGTTTTTAGGGTTCATTGTCAGATTTAGGATAAAAGTGATTTGAAAGAAAAGAAATAAATATTCTGCTGGTTTCCATCGTTACTGTTTTTCTGTGATACCGAAAGTGACATCACTTCTGATCTTTTCTTTTTTTTTTTTTCCAACCCAGCTCAATGTTAATAGGACAAAATTAAGGTGCCATAAAGTATAAAAAAGTATAAAATACACTAAAAACAGTTTAGAAATGGGAGGTAGTGGTGGACGTAACTCCCCATTAAAGGCATGTGGGCTTGCTAAGAGCTCGTAATTACTCTTGTTAATTGCCCGAGGGAGCGGGTAAAATTAGACAATTCAAGTCTTCAATGGGGAGCTAAGTCCACCACTACCTCCCATTTTAAAGCAGTAGGATCGGCCATACTATGCCAGGGAAAAAAACGCATATATAAGTAGATAAATACTTGATCTACTTACATAACACATGTATTATACTGTCCACGTTTTGATTTCAGTGAATTTGATATAGTAAATTACGAGAATTCTGTTCCTGGTGGGGGCCATGTCTTTTGCCCACAGTAAAGGCTAACTCGTGATGTCATTTCTGCCCGTCCTCCAATCGCTGAGTCGCCTCAGCCTTGCTTGTAAACACAAGTGAGTAGGGGATAAGTTTTCAGATAAGCAGCTGGCAGGGAAATAAAGGGAAGAGGAGGAATAGATTATAGATAAAAAGAACCCCCAGCATGCAACTGTTTGGCACTGACTACTAAAGGGCCAGTGTTCCTTAAGTATGTGATAACTCCAAATCATAACAGCAGAAAACGTTTTGAAAGTTTTGAATGCAGGATTAGCATCTTTACCACTTAATACACTCAGACCAGTTGCTGTTGAAATTTGATTTTTATGGTGACGATACCGCTTTAAACTGTTTTAGTGTTTTTTATTCACCCTGGCACCTCTGTTTTGTCCTCTTACCTATAATTTTTTCAAAACGGAGCCACTAGATAAGGTAAAAAAAATGTTTAAGAAGGGTGAGGTAGGGGTGGACTTACCTCCCACAAGTAGACACACAATCAGTTCATCACTGAACAATATCTTTATTGAAATAGACTCCAGAGTGATTGCAACGCGTTTCACAGGTTACATCTCATCATCAGGCAGTATATGGAGCTGGTAAAGATCCAGACCAGGTAGGCATACAAATTTCATGTAAAAGTTAGGCAGGTTGAATGTGGACCAATAAAAATTGACAGGAAGCTACTCTGATTTCAAGCTGCCAATAGCCCTAGTGACCCCCGTTGTCATAGGGGTGGGGCTAAGGGGGCAAGGTCCTGAGATGCAGAGTTGTGTGGCAACGGAGCTTAATACTTTACCTTGTTCCTGCAGCAGGACAGGTCTTCTTCATTTCCTCATGGCTATGCCTTGCAGCCCTGCGGCTCGAGCTGAATTTTTCTGGGGTCCCTGGATATTTAAGTCACTTTCCTGCAAGATGAATATAATTTATGTGAAATTTAAATGCATGGTGAGATTTTTTGCTTCTCATTGACCATCCCTATTCACCATTGCTTTACTGTGTCCACCACGGGCCGGATTAATACTTTTAGTGCCCCTAGGCAAACGTTCCTGTTGTTCCCCTTCCATGTGCAGCCCCCTCATGCATATGTAACACCCATACACAGCAGCACCTCTCTTTCATGTATAGCTCTTGTTGGCAACAGGTCCCCTTTTCTATGAGTTGTCTCAATCTTTTCAATTTGCAGCCTCCTCCTGCATATGCAGAAACCCCTCCTCCATGTCCAGTTGCTCCTCCTCCATGTCCAGCCGCCCCTTGGGCTGCAGCCAACCAAGGCCCTGGCCTTTCCTGAAATCCAGCTCTTTACTGCAGTCTTCATTGTGATGAGTTTGGTCATATTTCATTCTCACAGTCTGGCCTTGCAGAGCACAATAGGCTGCATGCTGGCTTCTCAGGTCTAAGAGGATATGAAAACACAATAATAGAATATGGCCATGTGATATTTTATTTGTGTCTTATATTTTTACCTTACACAGTGTGTCTGACATGTCATTATCTGTGAGGCCTCAATGAATGTTGTCTGTGTTTTGTATGAAAATAATAGAATAATACAAATACTGTAATAACATACAACAACATAACACAAGATAGGACAACATACAGTATCTCATAAGGTCATGTTATAACAACATACAGTGGAATGTGAAAGTTTGGGCAACCTTGTTACTCGTCTTGGTTTTCCTATATAAATCGATGTTTGTTACGATAAAAAATGTCAGCTAAATATATCATATAGGAGACACACACAGTGATATTTGAGAAGTGAAATTAAGTTTATTGGATTGACAGAAAGTGTGCAATAATTGTTTAAATAAAATTAGGCAAGTGCATAAATGTGGGCACTGTTGTCATTTTATTGATTCCAAAACCTTTAGAACTAATTATTGGAACTGAAAATTGGCTTGGTAAGCTCAGTGACCCCTGACCTACCTACACAGGTGAACCCAATTATGAGAAAGAGTATTTAAGGGGGTCAATTGTAAGTTTCCCTCCTCTTTTAATTTCCTCTGAAGAGTAGCAACTTGGGGGTCTCAAAACAACTCTCAAAAGACCTGAATACAAAATATTGTTCACCATCATGGTTTAGGGGATTAAGGGGAAGGATAACGAAAGCTGTCTCAGATTTCAGCTGTCTGTTTCCACAGTTAGGAACATATTGAGGAAATGGAAGACCACAGGCTCAGTTCAAGTTAAGGCTCGAAGCGGCAGACCAAGAAAAATCTTGGATAGACAGGAGCAAGGAATGGTGAGAACAGTCAGAGTCAACCCACAGACCAGCACCAAAGACCTACAACATCATCTTGCTGCAGATGGAGTCACTGTGCATTGTTCAACCATTTGACGCACTTTACACAAGTAGATGCTGTAGAGAGTGATGCAGAGGAAGCCTTTTCTCCTCCCACAGCACAAACAGAGATACATGGCAGTGACTGCAAGCCAGAAAATGTACTGGTTAAGGGCACCGCCTTTGACATGGGAGACCAGGGTTCGAATCCTGGCTAGGGTCAGTACCTATTCAGTAAGGAGTTCAAGGCAAGACTCCCTAACACTGCTGGGTTGCCTCTTGAGCGCGTCCCAGTGACTGCAGCTCTTGAGCGCTTTGAGTTCAACAGGAGAAAAGCGCTATACAAATGTTCAGATTATTATTATTATTATTATAACTAGAGATTAAGGTGTTGGAGGCCCTGGGGCACCTCTTAGTTTAATAGCAATCAGTGTATGACGGCTGGAATGGGAGGGATGGAAGGGCGCATTTTGGTGTCTCAGCCTTTGGTTCTGGAGGATCTTGTCCCGGCTCTGATAAAATGTAATAATAAATGAATAACTCTACAAATGAAATCATTTCATTGACTTAAAGAGAACCTGAGGTGGGATTTCATTATGTTACTGGGGCACAGAGGCTGGCTGTGCACACTAAGACCAGCCTCCGTTGCCCCATGGTGTGCCTCCATGTCCCCCCTGCATGCCGCTATACCCCCACAGTGCTGGCGACACGCAGCGTGTCGCCAGCACAATGTTTACCTAAGCGCTGTCTGTCAGCGCCGCTCCCCCGCCTCCTCCGCATCGGCGCTACCCGCCCGCGTCACTTCCCTCCCGCTGATAGGAGGGAAGTGACGCGGGCGGGTAGCGCCGATGCGGAGGAGGCGGGGAAATGGCACTGACTGACAGCGCATAGGTAAACATTGTGCTGGCGACACGCTGCGTGTCGCCAGCACTGTGGGGGTATAGCGGCATGCAGGGGGGACATGGAGGCACACCATGGGGCAACGGAGGCTGGTCTTAGTGTGCACAACCAGCCTCCGTGCCCCAGTAACATAATTAAATACCACCTCGGGTTCTCTTTAAGAAGAAGATGAGATGATGTCTCAGACTTTTGGATTTTGGCAGGGGGTGTTAAAATAGCCCCTGCGACCCCTGCAACTGCTGGGGGCCCAGGGTCTGTGGGGGCCCATTCCTCCTACCTCTCTTTACCCACATGCAGAGTAGCACAGGTAGTGGAGTAATGTTTTCCTGCTCCAGCGCTGTGGGTCTCTTCCATGCATCACAGCCGCACACTTTCTGCTGCCATTCTCTGGCTCCCGATCACATGCAAGTCACATGATCGGGAGACGGCAAATGACAGCCGAGAGTGTGCAGCTGTGATGTACAGAGGAGACCAGCAGCACGGGAGCAGGTACAGGTACATAGTACTCTGGTCCTTGCACTGTTCTGCATGCGTATTGGGACAAGCTGTGTGCGGGAGGAGATCGGGTATGGTGGGGAGATGTTTGGATTCTAGAGGCCCGTGACAGTTTCACAGGGGCGCCTTATGGGCTGTCGTTACACCTCTGGATTAGTCTTTATTTTTTTTATACAATACTGTATATAACCGCCATTGAAATTGATTTCCTTAGTTACTGATAAAGAAGATGACCTTTTTCAGCACAAAACATCACCATCTATTTTAATGCTCCACTCCCTAAATTGTGTTATATCTGTACGTAGCGCAGTGCCGGATTTACCATAAGGCAATGTAGGCACGTGCCTACAGGCTCCTTATGATGGAAAGGCTGCTCACTCCCCTCTCCTAGTGCCTCCCTCCCTCCTTCCCTATGCAGAGTCCTGAGCAGAGCGGAAATGAGAGGTTATTCAGGGACACCATTAGACACTTAATATTGAGGGTACATCTGCCTACCTAATGCTAAGGGACACCAGTAGCTACTTAAAGGGATACTGTAGGGGGGTCGGGGGAAAATGAGCTGAACTTACCCGGGGCTTCTAATGGTCCCCCGCAGACATCCTGTGCCCGCGCAGCCGCTCACCGATGCTCCGGCCCCGCCTCCGGTTCACTTCTGGAATTTCTGACTTTAAAGTCAGAAAACTACTGCGCCTGCGTTGCCGTGTCCTTGATCCCGCTGATGTCATCAAGAGCACACAGCGCAGGCCCAGTATGGTCTGTGTCTGCGCAGTACACTCCTGGTGACATCAGCGGGAGCGAGGACACGGCAACGCAGGCGCAGTGGTTTTCTGACTTTAAAGTCAGAGATTCCAGAAGTGAACCGGAGGCGGGGCCGGAGCATTGGAGAGTGGCTGCGCCAACACAGGATGTCTGCCGGGGACCATTAGAAGCACCGGGTAAGTTCAGCTCATTTTCCCCCGACCCCCCTACAGTATCCCTTTAAAGGGAACCTTAACTGAGAGGGATATGGATGTTTCCTGTTAAACAATACCAGTTGTTTGTCAGTCCTGCTGATCTCTATGGCTACAGTAGTGGCTGAATCACAACCCTGAAACAAGCATGGAGCTAATCCAGTCTGATTTCAGTCAGAGCACCTGATCTGCATGCTTGTTCAGGGGCTGTGGCTAAAAGCATTAGAGACACAGGATTAGCAGGAGAGTCAGGCAACTGGTATTATTTTAAAAGGAAAAATCCATATCCTTCTCAGTTTAGATTCCATTTAAAGGGGAACTGAAGTAAGAGGTATACGGAGACTGACATATTTATTTCCTTTTAATCAATACCAGTTGCCTGGCAGCCCTGCTGGTCTATTTCTCTGCAGTAGTATCTGAATAACACCAGAAACAAGCATGCAGCTAGTCTTGTCAGGTCTGACATTAATGTCAGAAACACCTGATCTGCTGCATGCTTGTTCAGGGGCGATGGCTAATAGAATTAGAGGCAGAGGATCAGCAGGATAGCCAGGCAACTAGCATTGCTTAGATGTAAATATTAGATAATGTTTGCAAAAACATTGCTTAATGATTAAAAAAGATAACGACAAAAGATGTTTGTTTACAAACTTCTCAGATTCATCTTGGTGGATTTTTTCTACTGGCAATCGTTCTTCTCCCAAGGTGTGTATGGGATTGTCAGATATTTCTTAACTTTTTTTTTAAAATGTTTTTATGATATAAAAAGGGATGAGAACCTTGTAATGGCCTGTTTGCTAGGGATGGTCTAAATAGCCGAATTTAGAATCCAATGAAATTCCAAAATTTTGCACAAAATTCCAAAGGAATTCTGAATTTCTCAGACTTTGCATGGTGACGTCATGAATTTGTAATTTATTGCGGATATATTTTCATACTAACTTTACAATGAATTAATATTAGTGCACATTTGTGAAAATGTCTTCACTATAGGCCACAATTGGACTTCGAAGTTTCACTTTTTCCCTTTGAATTTTCGCAATCATATCTTTTGAGCATGCTCAGTAGACATTTAATTCACTGCTTATGCTAAAAAACGTTTGTGCATTACGAAGTGATTTCACATAACTTTTGAAATGTACAGGTCAGAACTCCGTGACTTTTAACTCGAAATTGCGGAATTCTGACGTGAAAGACAAAATTCCGCTAAATCTGTGTGCTCAAGCCTATTGTTCATAAAGTCGCTCACCGCCACTATCTGTGAGTCCCATATACTGTACTTTATATGGCACCCAGGTCTGGATTTACATCACAGGAGCCTATAGGCACAGATGTCCTAGCACCCTAGATTTTGCCCTTTATGGACCTACAAACCCCCACCAAACTGCATTGTGCGAATTTGTGTGTGTTTTATGCTCCCTGCCTAAACATTATAAGCCTGAAATTGCTGTGCCTGATATTGTGTGACCCGCGGTACTAGAGTACCGTGAGAATTGCTATGGTAATGTGCATTAGTACCACCATCACCGTAGCAACGATTATGTTACTTGAGTACCGCGGGTCACACTAATACCATAACTCGCGGTAACCTGCTGGCAATAGTAACAGTAATATCGTCACGTGCTGTCTGGGCACAGCAATATTACATACAACCCCTATTTCTGCAATGACTTTGCTACAAGCTGGAGGGGTTTCTCTATTGACTTCGGTTCTGCTGTTATGCCAAATAAGCACGGTAGAGAATAATCCAAACAGCAGATAACAGACAGCTACTGTAGTATTCTGTATATAATCTAATCTGAGCGCATTGCTGGTAGACTGTCACAAGAATGACTACGTACCTGGGATAGGTGCGGCCGATTTGTAGAGGACAGCCTCCCCTGCGACTTACCACCCCCAGGCCCTGGAAGTGAAACAGGGACCAGTGGGAGACAAGGGGCAGGAGCGCTAGCGAGACAGCCGGTGTGACGTCGAGAAGCGTGACCAAGCTGACTCTCAGGCACTCCCGCGGGGGTTGTGCAATGACCTTGCGGCAGGAGTGGTATATGCTGCAGGTCGTAACCCCAGAGGATGGTTGTTCAGTTGCAGGCTTCTTGGTCTGAGGTACACAGACTGAGTCCCTTAGTGAGGTAGATCCAGAAGTAGGCAGGAATCCAGTGCGGGAGCAAGTAGTTAGCCGGGCAGAGGTCGGTATTAAAGCGGATAGTCGGACAGGCAAGGGTTCAGCAACGGAGCGGGTAGTCAGCCAGGCAGGAGTCGGTATCAAAGCGGATAGTCGGACAGGCAAGGGTTCAGCAACGGAGCGGGTAGTCAGCCAGGCAGGAGTCGGTATCAAAGCGGATAGTCGGACAGGCAAGGGTTCAGCAATGGAGCGGGTAGTCAGCCAGGCCAGGTTCAGCATTCCAGGAGCAGGAGCAGATTCAGAGATCAAGCACAGGAGACACAACGAACGAACAAGCTGCAATACTACAGCACTGAGCGTTGGTCTCTCCAGGTTTAAATAGGCCTTTGGACGGAAGTGACGTACGCGGCACGTGACGCACGCGTACGTCAGCACGCATCACGCCGCGCACGCGTACGTTAATACGCATGACGCCACGCATGCGCATGTCAACACGCATCACGCCACGCACGCGCACATCAACCAAAACACATGTACACGCGGACGCCCCGTACGGGCGCCCGCACGTCAGCACCCACATGGACGCGTCTCCACGCCCATGCCATGCTAACGCACATAGCGCCCGCGGGCACGGACAGCAAGACCCCCAGGAGCCCGGCCGCCCGCACCAGGACGCCCGCTGACACCAGTCTGTAGCCGCCGCCTTCCCTGGACACGTAAGTGACCGTGACAATGCCCCCTCCTAAAGGGCAGCCTCCGGATGCCTACTGGTGCAGGCTTGGCAGGGTATTTTCGATGGAAATTTCCCACAAGTCTTGGTGCATGAACATCAGAAGCCGACTCCCAGGTATTATCCTCCATGCCATAGCCTTTCCATTTAATTAAATACTGAAGTTGCCTTCCTCTTCTTCTAGAATCCAGGATAGCCTCAACCTCAAACTCTTGATCACCATCTACCAAAACTGGCGGTGGAGGATCCGTACTTCGACCAGGGAACATATTCGGAGAGACCGGTTTCAGTAGTGACACATGAAAAACAGAGTGGATCTTGCAAGTTTCAGGTAACGTCAGCTCATAAGCCACCTTCCCCACTTTCCTCTTGATCGGGAATGGACCAACGAACTTAGGTCTTAGTTTCCGTGATGGACCAGGAATTCTCAAGTTCTGCGAGGATAGCCAGACCATATCCCCGATTTCCAAGTCCAAATTTCCCCTTCTATGTTTGTCTGCCTGGGATTTAAAATCCTCCTGGGCCTTGGTCATAAAGACCTGCAAAGTCTTAAAATTCTGTGATATTGATTTAATAAGTTCATCAGCAGCTGGTACAGTAGTCTCAGGAATAAGGTCAGGTAACAGGGTTGGGTGATAACCATAGTTTGCGAAAAATGGTGATTGTTGCGTAGTGGAATGAATTGAATTATTATAAGCGAATTCGGCAAATGGTAGTAACTGAAGCCAATTATCTTGTAGGACGTTTAGGAAGCATCTAAGGTATTGTTCCAGGGTTTGATTTGTTCGTTCAGTCTGTCCGTTTGATTGTGGATGATAAGCTGAAGAAAAACATAACTGAATATCAAGAAGCTTACATAAGGCTTTCCAAAATTTTGAGGTAAACTGTACCCCCCTGTCAGAGACTATATCACTGGGCACACCATGCAACCTGATGATTTCCTTGATAAAGGCAGATGCAGTCGTTCGGGCCGACGGAGTACCTTTCATCGGAACAAAGTGAGCCATTTTGGAAAGTCTATCCACAATTACGAAAATTGTATTATATCCTTCAGACGGAGGAAGACCCACTATGAAGTCCATAGAAATGGAATGCCAGGGTCGAGGAGGAACTGGAAGTGGATTTAACAATCCCCATGGTTTACTGTTACTACTTTTACATCTGTTACACGTAGGACAGGAGTCAACATACTTCTTGCAGTCCACCTTCATAGTTGGCCACCAAAAATATCGTTGTAGCAGATCTAATGTCTTGAAGTATCCAAAATGTCCAGCTAGAGGATGATCATGAGCCAAACAGAAGGCCTGAATCCGTAGTGTTTCAGGGACAAAGATCTTGTTTCCAAAAAACCACAACCCGTCCTTAAGCACTAATTTGGAGCGGAATTCCTCTGGGGGAGGTTCCTTTGTTTGTTGAATTTGTTGAGTTAGATCTGTCTGTAGAAGCAGAAAATGTTGAGTCGACAAGATTGTATCAGGAACAATGGGCTGAGATTCTTCTGAATACATGCGGGAGAGTGCATCTGGTTTTGTGTTTTTCGAACCTGGACGGTAAGTAATATGAAATGAAAAACGTGAAAAAAATAAAGCCCACCTTGCTTGGCGTGGATTAAGACTCTTTGCTGTTTTCAAATACTCAAGGTTTCTATGGTCTGTAAAAATGAGAACTGGGTGAAGTGCTCCCTCCAGCAGGTATCTCCACTCCTCTAATGCTTCTTTAATTGCAAGTAATTCACGATCTCCCACATCATAATTCCTCTGTGCATCTGATAATTTCTTGGAAAAAAAGGCTAATGGATACAGAACAGACTTGGGTCCCTGTCTTTGCGAGAGAATAGCTCCCACAGCGGAATCAGAAGCGTCCACCTCCAAGGTGTATGGAAGAGCAGGATCAGGATGCTTAAGGACAGGAGCAGAAGTAAACAATTTCTTCAACTTATCAAAAGCCGTCTGTGCTTCAGAACTCCATTTGAAAGGAACATGTTGTCGTGTTAACTGAGTAATAGGAAGAATTATTGCAGAAAACCCCTTAATGAATCTCCGATAAAAGTTTGCGAATCCTACAAACCTCTGTACTGCTTTCTTATTTGCTGGCGGAGGCCAATCCAGAACGGCCTGTACTTTTTGTGGATCCATGGTCAGACCTTCGGTAGAAATTATGAGACCTAAAAACTGGACTGATGATTTGTGAAACTCACATTTTTCGGCCTTGACATATAAATTATTCTCCCTGAGTCGAAGTAACACCTTTCGTACGTGCTGTTGATGTTCCTCCAAGGACGATGAGAAGATTAAGATGTCATCCAAATAAACAATAAGAAAATGGTCAATAAATTCTTTAAGGACATCGTTGATAAAGTGTTGAAATGTTGCTGGGGCGTTGCACAATCCAAAAGGCATAACTAAATATTCAAAGTGCCCGTACCGTGATCTGAATGCTGTTTTCCACTCATCCTCTTTTCGTATTCGTACCAGATTATATGCTCCACGCAGATCGAGTTTAGAAAAAACGTTTGCCTCTCGGAATTTTTGGAACAGTTCCGTAACTAGGGGTAGAGGATATCGATTTTTGATTGTAACTTTGTTAAGCTCTTGATAGTCAATACAGGGCCGTAATGTCTTGTCTTTTTTCTCCACAAAGAAAATGCCTGCTCCCGCAGGTGATACTGATGGGCGAATGAACCCTTTTTCCAGATTTTCATCGATATATTGTTTAAGGGCTGCCTGTTCAGGTTCAGAAAGGGAGAACATCCTTCCAAACGGAATCCGGGATCCTGGTAACAGGTCAATTGGACAGTCGTATGGGCGATGTGGAGGCAGTTGGTCGGCTTTTTTCTTGTCAAAGACATCTGAGAAATCTTGATAACAAGCAGGAACGAGACTGTCTGGAGGCAGAGATGAGCAAAGTAAAGACCCATCAGTAATTTGACCACTGTTATCTTTACAATGGTTATTGCAGTAGGATGATGGAAATGACATTTGCCCGGTGGACCAGTTGATATCAGGGTTATGTGCTTTTAACCAGGGGAGTCCTAAAATGATAGGGTACATGGGAGAAGTAATTAGGTCAAATCGTAGCAACTCTTGGTGATGATCTGACACACAAGTCATAACAGGAATAGATTCACTGAGAACTGGACCAGAACAGATAGAAGAGCCATCGGCTAATCGGACATGAAGAGGTTCCTGACGAGGCTGGATGGGAAATTGATGGATGGCAGCGAAATTAGAATCTAAGAAGCAGCTGCAAGCTCCTGAATCAATAATGGCAAAGGCTCTAAGAAGTCTTCCGGGTAACTGAAATGAGATGGGTACAACAAAGTGGTTAGTGGATGCAACAGCCGATTCCGGGACGAACTTCTGATAATTAATATTCTTACCTGTGGGTCTCACAGGACAGGTCCTTAGGAAATGCCCCGCTGCCCCACAGTAAAGGCACAAGTTTTCCCTTCTCCTCCTCATCCTTTCCTCTGCAGTCAGACTTGGACGCATGACACCTAATTGCATAGGTTCGGCTTGATCAGGTGAAGGGCTGACAACTGGAGAAGGATTAAAGAAGGCTCCCGAAGACCAGGGCTGGCGTCCTGTCCCCGTCCTTTCTGCCTGTCTTTCTCTGAACCTTCGATCAATTTGTATGGTAAGTAGAATCAAGGCCTCCAATGTCTCAGGAACACCTACCCGAGCTAGCTCATCCTTTAAAGATTCTGTAAGTCCGATCCGGAATTGAGACTTCAGCGCGGCCTCGTTCCAGTCGAGATCCGCGGCCCACCGCCGAAATTCTGAGGTGTATTCCTCAACAGGTCTTCGCCCTTGCTTGAGATTGCGGAGCATGGTTTCGGCTGTGACAGCTCGTTGAGGATCATCATATAATGTGGCCATTAATTCAAGGAAGGTAGTAGAAGAAGCCAAGGCTGCATGTTTTTGTTCTAAGAGTTGGTGTGCCCAGGACTGGGGTTCTCCTTGCAATAGGGAGATGATGAATCCCACCTTGGTTCCTTCATCGGCAAATGTGCGGGGTTGAAGAGCAAAGTACAAAGTACAGGAATGACAGAAGGCTCGAAACCTAGAGCGTTCTCCTGAGAACCGATCAGGGAGTGGAACACGAGGTTCTGGTGGAGGATTAACGGGTGCTGGAAGAACTGGAGGTTCAATGGGAGCAGGTGGAGGAGCTGGAGCTTCCATTGGAGCGGGAGCTGCAGGAGCGGCAGGAGCTGTGGTTATCGTGTTCATTCTCCCTTCCAGAGCAAGGTAGCTGGACTGGAGTTCCCTTATTGCCTCGGTCAATGTAGTTACTTGCTTGCATAACGTAGACAAAACTTCAGCTGCCTCTGCGGCCTGCATTTTTTGGCTGTAGTATTCTGTCACAAGAATGACTACGTACCTGGGATAGGTGCGGCCGATTTGTAGAGGACAGCCTCCCCTGCGACTTACCACCCCCAGGCCCTGGAAGTGAAACAGGGACCAGTGGGAGACAAGGGGCAGGAGCGCTAGCGAGACAGCCGGTGTGACATCGAGAAGCGTGACCAAGCTGACTCTCAGGCACTCCCGCGGGGGTTGTGCAATGACCTTGCGGCAGGAGTGGTATATGCTGCAGGTCGTAACCCCAGAGGATGGTTGTTCAGTTGCAGGCTTCTTGGTCTGAGGTACACAGACTGAGTTCCTTAGTGAGGTAGATCCAGAAGCAGGCAGGAATCCAGTGCGGGAGCAAGTAGTTAGCCGGGCAGAGGTCGGTATTAAAGCGGATAGTCGGACAGGCAATGGTTCAGCAACGGAGCGGGTAGTCAGCCAGGCAGGAGTCGGTATCAAAGCGGATAGTCGGACAGGCAAGGGTTCAGCAACGGAGCGGGTAGTCAGCCAGGCAGGAGTCGGTATCAAAGCGGATAGTCGGACAGGCAAGGGTTCAGCAACGGAGCGGGTAGTCAGCCAGGCCAGGTTCAGCATTCCAGGAGCAGGAGCAGATTCAGAGATCAAGCACAGGAGACACAACGAACGAACAAGCTGCAATACTACAGCACTGATCGTTGGTCTCTCCAGGTTTAAATAGGCCTTTGGACGGAAGTGACGTACGCGGCACGTGACGCACGCGTACGTCAGCACGCATCACGCCGCGCACGCGTACGTTAATACGCATGACGCCACGCATGCGCACGTCAACACGCATCACGCCACGCACGCGCACATCAACCAAAACACATGTACACGCGGACGCCCCGTACGGGCGCCCGCACGTCAGCACCCACATGGACGCGTCTCCACGCCCATGCCATGCTAACGCACATAGCGCCCGCGGGCACGGACAGCAAGACCCCCAGGAGCCCGGCCGCCCGCACCAGGACGCCCGCTGACACCAGTCTGTAGCCGCCGCCTTCCCTGGACACGTGAGTGACCGTGACATAGACCCAGGGGCAAGCAGCATGTATGCTCAGGGCACTCCTGACCTCATGTGCCCCCTACACCCCTCGTATTTCTAGCATTGTCCCCGGAAGTATGGTCTTCTCATTTTCTGCTTGTACAAAAATGTTTGAAACTGCTCCGATGACAAATCCAGAACTCATCAGAACTTAATGTAATGTTTGTGGGTAGGAAACATGCTGGGCCTACAAGACTGGAGAAGAATTGATTAACAAGAACACCCGGGTCCTTTTAATTTTTTTTAATCCTTCACAAAAGCTTGCAGTTTTTGGCAGTAGACCATACCAAGGACTGACAATGAGTATCTTAGCTTGATCCCAAGCTTCGGCTTAGCATCGCTTTAAAGTGGACCTGAACTCTTGCACTGGACAGTAGGAAAACGTAGAGAAATGCACCCTGAATGTATTTAGAGAGTTTAGCCTGTTTAATTCCCCCTCATTTGTAATTTTATCCTCCCCCTGTGTCATATACAGGCGCCCACGCCGACTACTACTACATAAAAGGTGTTTTACTGACCTGAGGAAGCGGGCTGAGACCCGTGAAATGCGTTGTCTACACGTATACCTGTCTATTTAAATAAAGAATATTTTTACCTAATACGAGCCCAGAGCAGAGGTAAGCCACCTCATTTGGCTATACACGTATAATATTACTACACTCCAAGGGGTGCCTCCAGAGAAGCCCTATCCAGTCCACTAGCACACCCTTAAAGTGAACCTCCAAACTAAAAATCTACTCAGCAGCACTGAAAAAGCTTGGTGTTTCTTTATCAGTTTCACAGCATCAGAATTTAGTTTTTCTTACATAAGCCTTATTTTTAGCTACACAAAAGCTAAGCTCCACCCCATCAAAGAAAACTGCCCGTGCTTTTTTTCCCTGATGCTATGCAAAGCATGATGGGATTTCCTATGTTGGTATTCACGTTGCCTAGCAACTGGGAGGTGTGATCAGCACACAGGACAGTTGGAACTGTGTCTCAAGCTCCCTGTCACCTCCTTTCAACCCAAAAGATGGCTTCCCTCATGAAATCAAACACTTGCCTGTTTTTTTAAAACAGGGTGGGTAAGAGATTATATTACCTATCTATTTTATTTAACATAACTAATGTAACTTAATGACAGTATGTTTGTTTATGCTTAAGCTCCTCTTCAAGTGAGGTGACTATCTCCTCAAATTTGCAATTCAAGCAGATAGAGAGGAACAGCGAAGGAGAGCGACCGCCCAGCTCCAGGAGGATCCGGGATACCGAGCGGATGCACATAGGTGGTTGCAAGATAGCAACCCAACATTGTGAGTATAACATCCCACAATACAAGCTCTCAACCGTATTAACTGCACCATCAGGCTCCTGCCCTCCCTCAAACCCACAGGTCCTGAGAGGCCCGAGCGCAGAGAGGGACCATCAGATTGACCCAACCTACCCTGTGTCCCATGACTGCCTATGGCAGAGATGGCAGATAAGCTAATTTGAAAGCACAGGCTGTAAACAGTATGTCTGCTTCCATAAATCAGGAAGTAGTCTACTGTGCAGATTTATTTTAGGATTTGTATCAGCTGTAACAAAGTAATGTTTTTTAGTGTAAAGGTTATTATCCTGTTGTGTATCTTCAAGAGCAGAGAGGAGTTCTGAGTTCAGGTCCACTTAAAGGTGTGCCATCCTTTGAAACTTTCTGCTTTGGGGCCTGTTTCCACTACATGCAGATTGGATGCAGAATAGATGCAGAAAAACTGACTCCAATGAATGCCTATGGGAAAATCTGCATCAAAAAAATTGCGCTAAGGAGTTATCAGTAATTAGGCAAAAATGCAATTCAGTTTTTTCTTTCCACCATTCTGCAGGTTTGGATCTCAGTGGGCCAGATTTATTGAGGTTTCAGGGAATAGAATGTGACAATGCTGGACAAAACCTGGAATGGATTCCAAATATGAAAAAGAAATACGTGGAGAATAAAAGTTTGCAACTTTCACGGGGATTAAAACTAGAGTTCAGTTTTTTATATGCATTTTAAAAAACTTTGTTTTATGTGAAACATGTTTAACCTCCTTGCCGGTTCAATTCCTCCGGCAAGGAGGCAGCGCAGGAGGTTTCTTTTAGTTTTTTTTTTTAAAAATCATGTAGCGAGCCGAGGGCTCGCTACATGATAGCCGCTCAGCGGCGGCATCCCCCCACCCACTCTGATCGCCTTCGGCGATCAGAGTATGCAGGAAATCCCGTAGAGAACGGGATTTCCTGCAGGGCTTCCCCGGTCGCCATGGCGACGGGGCGGGATGACGTCACCGACGTCATGGACGTCGGGACGTCATAGGGAATCCCGATCCGCCCCTCAACGCTGCCTGGCACTGATTGGCCAGGCAGCGCAGGGGTCTGGGGCGGGGGGGAGCGGCTCGGCGCGGCGGATTGCGGCCGATCGGCGGCGATCGGAAGTTACAAGCAGCTAGCAAAGTGCTAGCTGCTTGTAACAAAAAAAAATTATGCAAATCGGCCCAGCGGGGCCTGAGCAATCCTCCTGCGCAGGTTACCCCGAACTGAGTTCGGGATAACCGGCCGAGAGGTTAAAGGGGTTATTAAAGAGGAACTCCAGCCTAAACAAACATACTGTCATTAAGTTACATTAGTTATGTTAATTAAAATAGATAGGTAATATAATCTCTTACCCACCCTGTTTTAAAAGAACAGGCAAATGTTTGATTTCATGATGGCAGCCATTTTTTGGGTTGAAAGGAGGTGACAGGGAGCATGAGCCACAGTTCCAACTGTCCTGTGTCCTGATCACCCCTCCCAGTTGCTAGGCAACGTGATTAACAACATAGGAAATCCCATCATGCTCTACACAGCATCAAGGAAAAAAAGCCCGGGCTTTTTTTCTTTGATGGGTGGAGCATAGATAAAAAGGCACCTAAAAATTATGCTTTTCATAAGAAAAATAAAGTTCTGATGCTGTGAAACTGTTAAAGAAACACCAAGCCTTTTCAGTTCTGCTGAGTAGATTTTTAGTCCGGAGGTTCACGTTAAGGATTTTGAAGCAAAATAAGTGCTACTTACCCGGGGCTTCGTCCAGCCCCAAGCTCCCAGCATGTCCCTCGCCGCAGCTGTGCTGTCAGCCGTTCGCGCCTACGCAGTACGCTCCGGTCCACGTGGCGGTGATTGACAGCGCCACTCGCGCAGGCGCAATACAGGCCGACCTCCAGGTCGGTCTGACATCATCGCCGGGGACCGGGAGGCAGCGGTGGCGAACGACTGACTGCAGAGCTGCGGTGAGGGACATGCTGGGAGCTTGGGGCTGGACGAAGCCCCCGGGTAAGTAGCACTTATTTCGCTTCAAAATCCTTGATAACTCATTTAAACATGTTTCACATAAAACGAAGTTTTTTTTAAATGCATATAAAAAACTGAAATCCCCGTGAAAGTTGCAAACTTTTATTCTCCACGTATTTCTTTTTCATATTTGGAATCCATTCCAGGATTTGTCCAGCATTGTCACGTTCTATCCCCTGAAACCTCAATAAATCTGGCCCACTGAGATCCAAACCTGCAGAAGGGTGGAAAGAAAAAAACAGAATAGCGTTTTTGCCTAATTATTTTTTAAAACAAAACAATTCTGGTCATCAGGGCGCGGCGTTGCACGGCGTTCGGCCTGTCATTTTTAATCAGGTTTTTTTAGGTAATTTTTTGTCCTGTCCCTCATTACGAAATTGTTTATCAATAGGTGCACTGTGTGTCACTAGCTTTTCCCATCAAACCAGGTCTGACAAAGACTGGCTCTGCCTGGGAACGAGGCAGCTAGGTGAAACTAATGCTGTAGATGTTTGATTCATTAGGAGCTTATTGTTAACGGGGATGTCTGATTGTAAAGGCTCAGTGAAGCAAAAGAGTGCAGAGTAATCAGTTGGATTTATACTTTGCAAAGCTCGGAAAAAAAAAAAAATCAACATCAACCTTTTGGAGTACAGCAGACACCGTGCAATGCCCCCAGGACTTAGTCAACCTGGGAGCAGCCAAATAAGGTCATACTCCATGAAGCCGGTCTGTAGGTGGCGGGAGATAGAGGAGGATTACTGCCATATGCCGCGGCCCACTGGGGTATCGTCTGAATTCAAGTAGAATTGTAATCTTTTTTTTTTCTTTGTTTTTTAAAGGGAATCTTTAGCATTTCTCTCATTCTAGTAGTTTATCAGTTTGATTTACAAACTTAAAAATAAATAAATATACAAATAGTCTGAATGCTCAACAATATTAAAGGACACCTGAAGCGAGAGGGATATGTGGGCAGCCATATTTATTTCCTTTTTTGGGCCGGTTTTACATCACTGTGATGCTCCGCCCCTACAGCATCACACAGCAAAAAAAGTCTTTCATATGACCTTGCAGCAAAGTGTGCCGACAGGGTCAATAGCATAGCACTACATGTCCCAACCCCCCCCCCCCCCCCTTGCTGGCTCGAAAAGTTAGATACTTACCTCAGTAGGGGAAAACCTCGATCTCTCTCTACATCCCTCCAGCACTTTGCTGGACCTTCTGAATGATCTTTAACATTAAAGGGAACCTGAACCAAGTACAATTATTTACAATAAACATAACTGTTATAACTGAAAGGACAACTGATGGGCAAGGTAATGTCCATGTTTCCCTATGGCTCTAGTGGGTGATTTTACAGTTTAACAGTGTGCTGACCATGAAGCTGTTATGTTCCATCAATCACAGTGGACAAACAGGATGTCTGAGAGGAGAAAGAGACTGATGAGTAGACCATACGAGAGGTAAGTATGATGGGTGTATTTTGAATTTTAATTTTCAGTTCAGGTTTGCTTAAATGGGAAGTTCCGAGGAAAAAAAAGAAAAAAAGAAAATCTACTTACCTGGGGCTTCCTCCATCCCCTGGCAGCCGTCCTGTACCCTCGCCGCAGCTCCACTCCCAGCCGGTGGCCCGGGGTCCCCTCTGTTGCAGTTGTCGACCTCGCCAGGTCGTGGTCTGGAGTGTTCAGCTTAGGTGCAGTTTTTATATATAGAGTGCTTGAGGGGCCCAATGTAAAACTTGCAATAGGGCCCAAAGCTCCTTAGCTACGCCACTTGACCTGGCTATATAATCTGTAAAGTGCTGCAGAAGATGACAGTGCTTTATAATTATAAATAATCTAGTGACTTAAGCGCATTTAAAAATGGGCTCTAGTTCAGTCCTCGCCGCAGCATCACAGCGCGCATGCACGCGCCCGCCCGACGCACGCACACATGCCTGAGCCGGCCAGCCACCTGGCCCTGTCCTGCGTCCTGTCCCAATGGTTGTCAGCGCAAAATCACTGACACACGTACAGGACGCAGGGACACTTGCAAATTATTATATAGGATACATATTAATATGGTAGGGCATTAGACTATGACTGTGGAATTATATATTATTATTATTGATTTATAAAGCGCCAGGTAGGGATTAAATTGTGAGCTCCTCTGAGGACAGTCAGTGACAAAATGTTAGTGGTGTAAAAACAACAATAATAAATATATAATAGTAATTTAATGCAATTTGTAAGCAGTTTACAATTGGAGTACATTATAGGGCTCTTACGTACCTATAATGAAGGCACAGGGAAATCTGGGCACAGGGTAAAGCCGAAAAACGACTGTTAACCACTTCAGCCTTCAGTCATTTTCACCTTATGCATCCGAACAATTTTCACCTCCCATTAATTCGCCAATAACTTTATCACTACTTACCACAATTAATTGATCTATATCTTGTTTTTACGCCACTCATTAGGCTTTCTTTGGGTGGTACAGTTTGCTAAGAATTATTTTTTCAAAATGTATTTTAACGGGAATATTAAGAAAAAAAATGTAAAAAATCATTATTTCTCAGTTTTCGGCCATTATAACTTTAAAATAATACCACATATTTAATTTGCCTATTTGTCCCAGTTATTAAACAATTTAAATTATGTCCCTATCACAATGCATGGTGCCAATATTTTATTTGGAAATAAAGGTTTATTTTTACAGTTTTGTGTGCATCACTATTTACAAGCTTATAATTTTTAAAAAAATAATAGTAATATACCTTCTTCACATGCATATTAAACAAGTTCAGACCCTTAGGTAACTATTTATGTTTTTTTTTTGTATTGTAATTTTTTTAATGAAAACATTATTTGGGTATTTTTGGAATGAAGGGGGTAAACAATTAATTTTAAATGCAATAAATTGTATTTATTTTTTTAAAATTGTATGTAGATGTAGTTTTGCTATTTGGCAACAAAATGGCCACAGCTCTTGCTTACAGGAAGTGAAGGGAGGACGGGAAAAAAATGTTTCTTTAGAAAGATCGCGGATTCTGAAAGAAGCCATCAGTCTTTCTAATGGGGACTTAGATCAATGAATGGGAAATGTGTTCCCATTCATTGATCTCAGGGCTAACGGGTTGCGGCATGGGAGTACGCAGCGGCGCAGTAGCAGCCTTTTGGACGTATCAGCCACGTCCAAAAGGTGAAAGTAGCTAATTGCTATCCCCCTCCAGGTCATTGTGGTCAGTGGGGAAAGACTTAATTCGGCTTCCAGCTATTGTTGGTGGCCGAATGACGCTGTTTTTATGGTAATTTAAGCGCCACCTTACTGTCTGATAGCCACTTTAGCCGTAATTCCTATTGTAGCCTATGGCGGCGCCGGCTGCTCAGGTACCTCCGGTACTGCTTTTACCTGCTTTTACTTGCTTTGAGGGCTCTTACCCACTAGCTGCACTGTGTTGTATTTCTGCTGCATTTGCATTTTGAAAAAAACGTATTTCCATTTACATGAATCAAAATAGTAGTAAAAGCCACTTTTCCCACAATTTTTCAAAATCATGTTGATTTTTCTGTGATAGGAATGGATGGATTCAATGGATAGGAATGCATATTTCAAAGGGCACACAAAGCGGAAATGCTGCAGAAGGACAACACAGCGCAGCTAGTGAGCAAGGGCCCTAAATGGTACAATTCCAAGCTGTATACATTTCACATGTATTGTTAGCATCTCATTGCTCATCGCTAACGATATTATTATTATTGTTGTTGTTATTATTATTAATAATAATAACATTATTATTATTATTATTATTATTATTATTATTATTATTATTATTGTTGTTGTTGTTGTTGTTGTTGTTATTAATAATAACACTTGTTGAAATGTATTATTATTGTTGTTGTTGCAGTTATCATTTGTATTATTTAAATTCTTATTATTGTTGTATAAATAATATAATATTACGGTAGTTCCCCAAAGCTGGCTAAGTCCTGTGCATGTTTCTCATTGAAAGCCTTTAGTGGACAGGCAGGAGATTTCCCACAATATATTTCCACAATAATACGACAGTTATAGGTAAATAGTTCTCTCCCTCTGCCTATTCATTATGCAGTTACTTGCTGCCCGGGATCCTCCTTTAAAATAACAAGGCCAGGCCTTTGTGCTTAGACGGGCTTTTTTCACTGACACCATCAATTTTATTTGGTGTCATCCACCTCCGGTAACAGGAAAAAATGGCTCAAGGTTGATAACAAACCGGTTGCTTTTAAGTAGGCTGAGATGCCTCCAAGACAGTGTTGTGCTGCAGCATTTTCAAAGTATTACTAGCTTGCTCCTTTATCACCCTCCCTCCCCCCAGCAACTGTCAGTCCCCCCCCCCCCCTTCACCCCCCCACACTTGTTTTTCGGCTTGTACCTTGCAAATGAGAGGCAGCCTTGTTCAGAACCAGATGTAGGCTTGCAGAGTATAAGCGTAAGCTGTTGTACTTTAAGCCTAATGGGAAGTTTTATATGCAAGGGCCTTGAACTGATTAGTATAATTCCCTCTTTAATACAGCTGTCCCTCCAGATTAAGGTAAACCAAATGTTGCAATCAGAGATTACTGTACCTTGCCAGTTATTAACATCCCCGGGAGCGCTGAGATCACGTTAGACACTAATGCCGCGTATTTATTTTGCTGTTTCCACCCGGTAACTTGAACTTCTGCACCTGTCGGTACATTCCTCCATTTAAGAAAGAAAAAAAATGAAAAAAAAAATATTAAGGGAAAGGGACGCGGTTTTGGTACCTGTACACCTGTTTGGTTTTGTCACACTTAACATTTTGGGAATTTTTGCCAAGCATGGCAGGTGGCTTAATCCGTCTTTCAGCTGGTACCATAAAGAAAGGATTGTACACTGAATTCCAAATCTCTTTCTCCCCCCTCCTCTCTCTTCTACATATGACATGTCTGGCTCCGCTCACCTCCGCTGTTGTTGTTTGGGATTCTTTTTAGCATATTTTTTTTTAATAATAATTAGAAAGAATTTTTTTTTTTTCTAATTCAAATTTGAAAAAATATAAAATAAAATATAAATACAATTCTCCACGCTTCATGCTGATTCCCAAACTTGGTGAGAGGTTTTCACACAAGGGAGAGTATTGCTTTACTAACCACTGACATGGTGGTAATTGATAACTACCGTATTTTTCGGACTATAAGACACTCTTGACCATAAGACGCACATCGGTTTGGAGGATAAAAACCAAACGTAAAAATATTTACTAAACCCGGCACATCCATGGTGAAGGGGCATCTTGTGGATTATAACCAGGGCAGCCATCAGGGGGGGGGACAACTGACACTGCAGTGAGGGGCCCAGGGCACCTGGGGACCCTGGGCCCCCACAAAGGGCTGGAAGGGCCGCATGTGCTGGCTGCGGGCCTGTGGCTAACTAACCAGCACCAGTTCCAGCACTGAGAGAAGAGTGACATCAGAGCTTGAACGTGGAGAGCAGGTGAGTGAGCCCGCTACAGCAGACTTTCTATACTGGGGCACCACCTATATCTGGCTACAGGCTACCTATACTGGGCCACCACCTATACCTTGCTACCTATACTGGGCTGGAACCACCTATACCTAGCTATCTATACTGGGACACCACCTATACCTGGCTACCTATACTTGGGGGACCACCTATACTTAGCTACCTATACTGAGGGCACCACCTGTACCTGACTACCTATACTGGGGCACCACCTATACTTGGCTACTTATACTGTGGCGCCTATAGCTTGCTACCTATACTGAGGGCACCTGTACCTGGCTAACCTTTACTGGTGCACCACCCATACCAGGCTACCTATACTGGGGCAACTTTACCAGGCTATCTATACTGGGGCATCACCTATAGTTGAATACATATACTGGGGCACCTGTATCTTGCTGGCCTATACTGGGGCCCCAGCTATACCAGGCTACCTACACTGGGGGCATCTACACGAGACTACCTATACTGGGGCACCACCCAGGGCCGGGCCGAGGCATAGGCTGGAGAGGCTCCAGCCTCAGGGCGCATTGTAGGAGGGGGCGCACAATTCATTCAGCTGTCATTCCTAATTGTGTTTGAAGCAGAAAGAAATAAGAAAAGGAGATACATAGCAGTGACTGCAAGCCAGATAACTAGATATTAAGGTGTTGGGGAGGTTGTGGGCCCTGTGGCCCTCTTAGTGTAATAGCAATCAGTGTGTGACGGCTGGGGGGAGGGATGGAGGGGCGCACTTTGGTGTCTCAGCCTTGGGTGCTGGATGACCTTGTCCCGGCTCTGGCACCACCTATAGCTGGCTACTTATACTGGGGGAACATATACCTGGCTACCTATACTGGGGGTCACCTATACCTGGCTAGGGCAGGGGGACGAGCTGAGACAGAAGGGGACAAGAGGTAACACACGGGGACAAAAGAGGCACAGGGGGAACAGAGGTGGACAGAAGAGGCACAGGGAGGAAAGAGATGAGACGGGAACATGAGGTCACACAGAGGGACACAAAAGAGGCACAGGAAGGAAAGAGGGGGACAAAAGAGAACGGATAAAGGATAAGACCGAATCTACAAGTCCCTATCACATTTATTAACTGGGGACTACCTGTATTTTGCTAGTATTTGGCTCCACCCACAACATCCCATGGCCACGCCGACTTTTTGCTGCATCACACTGTGCATGCTACTTTCTTCAGTGTTGGATCCATGCACATTTTTCGCAACAGTGCACTTCGCCCATGGACACAGGGGGTGGGGTGGCTAGTGGGCGGGCACAGCAACCAGTGGGTGGGCCCAGGGAGGGGGGCCCAGGCCTGATGATGTGTGAGGGGCCCCAAAATATGTGATAGCACTTTGTACCTCATGCCCCCTTGTACCTCTTGTGCCTCCCTGTGTCCTCCTCTGTATTCCTGTGTCCTCCTCTATGCCCCTTTGTGTCTCTCATATCCTCCGTTTGTCCCCCTGTGTTCTCCTCTGTATGAGCACAGTACAAGGAGTCCCCAACATTGCAGCGGGTTGGAGGTTCGTATTGGCAGGCGTTCACAAGTCAGGAACTCCCTGCATTTGGACTATAAGATGCAGTGACATTTTTCGCTCACTTTTGGGGGAGAAAAAGTGAGTCTTATAGTCCAAAAAATACAGTAAATATTTTCTCCTTTATGGTTCTATCATATTTTAATTACACTGCAGCAAAACAAGGCCATGTTTGTACCAGCAGAGCTTGAGAATCACACCAGCAGGTGGAGCCCTAATCAGTCATTTCCTGCTGAAAAAAATATGTTCCGAATTCTCTCACAATTTTTTTTCACGTGTCGCCTGTCTGCCTCTGTTTATGTAAACATGATTCTCTTAAATAATGAAATATATATTTTATGTATTTTTGAATGAAAAATATGGAGCTATGCATCTTACCTATACTCCATTGTAGTAGAATAAGTCCTCTCTTGTAGAGAACAGAACAGAACTCACATTTTGTTCTGTTAAATTTCATTATTTCCTGATAAAAAAAAAATCTAGATTAAAAATTCCCAAAATTCCAAATATCTCTCATTTCTTCCTGGTTCTCTTTCTCTAATTTACCTTTTCTTTCTCCTTTCTCACTTCCCCTTCTATTTTTCCATGTCTTTCCTCTTTCTCTCTATTTTCCTCTTTTTATTTATTTTATATTTTCTTTCCTCTTTTTTGCATCAAAATATTATAAATATATCAGAGTTATTTTTTATTTAATTATTTATTTATTATTTATTTATTGTATTTATAAAGCGCCAACATATTATGCAGCGCTCCTGTACTCCGAGTACTAATATTAACTAGTTATGTAAACTTTATTTAACTGCAGCCAAAGCAGGCCTTTTTTGTACTTAAAGAGCTTGTCAGTCAAACCAACAGGTGGAGCTCTAAACAAATATCATTTTTTAATGTGTGATATTTAATATTGTTCTGAATTTTTTTTAAATAACAATAAAGTGATTAAAGAACAAAAAATGTGTACAAACTGTAGCAGTTTAGCTGTGTCTGACTGCTTGACTAAGGCCTGGAACCCACTAGGAATAACTGCAGCGCTGTGTGCAGCGATTCCTAGGGCGATTGCGCTCGTTTTCCCCTGACACTTAGAAGCGCTGTACAGTAAACTGTTCAGTGCTTTCGTTTAGCTATTTGCATTTTTTTTCCACTAAACTTTATTATACCTACCAGCTGTCTGGTTTCCGTCCGTAGCTCTGCCCTCTAAAGGAAGAAGTGCTTCTCTAGAACCAATAAGAGAAGCGCCTGTGACTTCTTCCTTTAGGGGGTGGGGCTACGGACAGAAGCAGGAAATCCAGACACCTAGTGAATATAATCCTGCGCAAGTGTCCAATTCCAGGAGAAAATCAGTCCACCTGAAAACATTTTTGCAGCATTGATTTCTAACAGATTTGATCAAATATTTGAATTGGACGGATGTCGAGGAAAAAAGCGATAAGTGTATGGCCACCGTAACACTAAAACGCCAGAGAGGTGAGTCAGAGTTTGGGGATTACTTTAGAGCAGCCTTTTTCAACCTTTTTACCCTGGAGGAACCCTGCAAATAACTTTTGGACCTCGAGGAACCCCTGCAAACAATTTTTTGATCTCGAGGAACCCCTGCATTTATTTTGCAGGAAGCATGGTTTTTAAAAGTATGTGTGGCTGTTTATTTCACTACTCCCTATTACACTGCCACTCATTATACTGTCTCCTGAGCCCCCCATTTAGTGCTTCTTGTTACACTACCACCTATTATAGTGTGCTCTATTATACTTCCCCCACGCTGGGGGAAAATGCCAAGGAACCCCTGCAGGGTGCTCAAGGAACCCTGGGGTTCCAGGGAACCCTGGTTGAGAAAGCCTGCTTTAGAGAGATAGCTACAGAGACAGATTTTTGAAAGGATACCAAGCTGAACCATACAGTAAAAATGGAAGGAGCAGGCATGTGTATGAAGTAGCCATCATGCCCACTGCTCCCCCATTCTCCTCTGTCAGCCATCTTTTGCCCACAAAAGCCCCCAGCAGCCATTTCCTGGCCCAGCTGCGCATGTCCTTGATGCCTCACCTGAGCATGTGTATAACGTAATGACGCCTTGAGCATGCACAGAGCTCTCCCTGCCGCGGTTGCACGCAGCTGGGACAGAGCCTGCGTACTGACGTGGCTGACCAGGAAGTGGCTGCGGAGAGCATTTGTGGGCGAAAGGAGGTTGACAAGGGAGAATGGGGGGAGCGGTGGGCATGAGGGCTTCTTCATACACATGCCTGCTCCCCCCGCTTTGTACTGTATGGTTAAGCTCTGGTATCCTTTAACTAGCAAATACAAAAAGTCACCTTTTTGGAACAACACAATGGCTGGATTCTGTCTGTAAAACAAACAAACAAAAAAAAAAAACCTGCTGACACACAGCCAAGCAGATTATAAGCATGAGAAATAAGGTGAATGAAATTTCAGTAAGTGATATTACTAGGGGTGCATTTTAATTTTGTGCATCCCGGAATGTAAAGGTTGTGTGAAGACGTTATTAGGAGAGGCACCTATCCCCGCTGTGCTGGAATGGTTCAGCCCGTTCTCCTCACAAAGGTGGGTCACACAGTTGTCTCCTTACATTTGGCAGGAAATCCTCAGCAGAAAAACACAGATGTCACGCAGGACAATGCCGGAGCTGTCACAGAAAATATTTTATTTTCACAGGGGATTATAGAGACACATTCGTACCACAACCAGAACTAAAACCCTGAGATAGGAGCTGCTGAGGAGCTCAGGATAATGCTGTTTATGGACCATACCTTCTGACCTGATACAGAAACCTAGCTTAACCCATTCCGCACTCAGACTCCCTGCACATATCTGCACAGACAGCAGAACACTGAGGCCACAGCACAATTCAGGCTAGGTACACACTTAGCAAAAACACTACATTTTTGCCGCTAAAGGAAGTCTATGGGCCGCAGGAAAAAAATGCAGATCAAAAACGCATATGCGTTTTCACTGCCTGCGTTTTCAAAAACACTGGTTTTGTTGCATAATTTTCAAAAACGCATAAAAAAAGCACATAATGAAAGTCAATGGAAATGCAATGGTATGCGTTTTCCATGTGTTTTCCATGTGTTTGTCTATGCGTTTTTGTTAATAAATTATTTTGTGATGTATTTTCGCTTCCTGTTGTCTTCCTAGTGATTTGCATAAAAGCAATTAAAAAACGCATGCAAAACGCAAAACGCTTGAAAAACGCATCTGTGGTAAAAACGCTAACATAAACGCAGAAAAAACGCACACAACATAGAATGAAACATAACATAAAACGCAGTATTTCATGTTATGTTATGTGTGCACCTACCCTCATACAGGATTCAGAGACACTTGTGTTGTGTTAGGCCACCCAGTAAAAGAAAAAAAGGAAACATGCAGACACAGGGGCATAACTACCATGTACTGGCCCCCCCTCAGGACCGGATTTATACTTTGTAGGCCAAGTATGTTGTGGCTCCCCTTTCTTGTGCAACAGCGCCCCTCCCATTCCATGTGCTGCCCCCCCCCCCCCCCCCCTGTAGCCCCTCTCTTTCAAGAACACCCTCCATCATTTTCCTTTTTTAATGTGTAGCTCCCTATTTTCAGCCACCCTTTCATGTGAAGTAACTTCTCTTTCATGTTCTGATGCCCCATTGGGCTGCATCTTCCCAAGGCTGAGGCCTTTGTGGCCTTTCCAGAAATCTAGCAATCCAGCCCTGCAAAAATAGATTGCATGGGCCCCCTAGGACCAAAGCCCCCCCCCCAAGGAACTAGGCAGGCAGCTAGTCAACAAACATCCCCGCCACCCCCTCCCACCATGCAGAGTAGCGCAGGGAGAGTTATATTTACCTTCTTCCAGTGCAGTGGATCTCTATGTATCACAGCAGCACAACTTTCTGCTGGCATTCGCCAAGCTCCCGATCACATGACTTGCATTGATCATGTGACAGGGAGACGGTAAACGGCTGCAGAGAGTGCTGCTGCTGCTGTGATGCAGGGAGGAGACCTGCAGCACCGGAACAGGTAGCGAGTGTAATATTACCTGCTTCCAGTCGTGCGGGTCTCCTCCATGCATCGCAGAACACTCTCTCTGCTGCCATTCATTCATTTGACCGACGCGAGTCATGTGATCAGGAGCTTGGCGAACGGCTGCAGAGGGTGCTGCTGTGATGCACGTAGATCTGCCGCGGCTCTGAAAGCAGGTAAATATAACACTCCCTGTGTACTCTGAATCAGTGGTGTAGCTAAGGAGCTGTGGGCTCCGATGCAAATTTTACATTGGGGCCCCCCAAGCACCAAAACCTGCCAATGGCAACTACAGTGTCAGAGGTGCGTTGGAACAGTTTGTTAATGATTACCACTATTCAAAATATCTATAGAAGTGATTATTATGAGCACAGGACCAATAGAGAGCTAATACTGTAGTTGAGGGAGGGCCCCTCGGGGCCCCTCTGGCTCATGGGCCCCGATGCCATCGCAACCTCTGCAACCCCTATTGCTACGACCCTGCTCTGCATGTGGATGGGAGGAGGAACCCCTCGCGTCACCCAGCAATACTGGCAGGGGCTATTATTACGCCCATGTGTGTAAAATTGACAGAGGTGCTACACTCGCTTTGGTGACACTTCAGTTGCTCCTGTTTTATACTGCCTGAGGAAGCGTGCTACAGACCCGCGAAACGCATTGCAAAATTTGTGGGAGTAAAAATAAATAAATTATTAATGATTAGTAATATTAGTGTCATTCTTGGGGTGGTAGATCATCCAATACCCCCCTTTTTATGACATTTTAATGTATTTTATTCTAATTGGCGCCTCTGTAATCTTTTGAACAAAATTGTATTCATTGGTTGGATGGGTGTGATTACCCAATTCTGTCTACGGAGATCGACTTCTTAGCCTAAGAGGGGACAGGCCTAATTTCCCCGCAAGCGCTATTAGTGGTTGCATGCACTCGGCAACCCATTTTTGTGAGTATTATTTTTCACACACAATTTCTACTCATCCAATCACAATAACGCACTGTTGGGGCTCTCGATTTTTTCCATTTTCTCTTACAGAATTGAAGCTGTGTTCATTTTGGCCCTACAGCTATGTACGGGGAAATTTAAAGAGAAAAAAGAACTTCTGGAAAGACAAAGTATGCCCCACTTTACCTGAAATTATTCAGGTAGTGAATGTAAAGAAGAAGACAGGAGACACCCTAAAAAAACAACTGAAAAACGATTCCTTGCAGGGGCAAACGCAGGATTTTTAAGGGGGGGGTTCCTGAAAGATCCAGAAGCACGTATGTCCCCGAGTGCTTCTGAATACAGGTGGCTCCATACTGCCCATGCACAAAAGTGCGCTGGCGTATTACGGAGCTGCCTATCTTTGGAAGTACTCAAGGACACGAGTGTTTCTGAGGGCTTCTGGTAGCAGCAAATGTGAACGGGGTACAGCGCTGGAACAAGTCCCCAAGAGAGGAACAGGAGATAGACTTAGTTTGGACAATTCAGTGGAATATGCCACATAGTGTCACATAGCGCAAGCGATACCCATATGATGCAGGGATATATGCATCTGCGGAAGATGGCGGCGCTATATAAATACTAAATAATAATATTTTGCCTCACCAGGATTGCACTTTTATTTAGCTTTCCTGTATGACAAGAACACACAGCCAGCTCTAGGGGAAGAGGGAAACAAAGGTGAATGAAGGAGGCTGGTGCACACCAAGAGTGCTTCTGAGCGTTTTTCAAATCAACAGTGATTTGAAAAGCGCTTGGCTAATGTTACCCTATGTGGGTGTTCCCACAGCAGCATTGTGATTTTTTCAAAATCGCAGGTATACTGCATGTAGCATGTTTTTGAGCAATTCATTCAAAAATCGCTCTGAAAATCACTTCACAAAATCACACTCACAAATTGCTAGCGATTGCTATTGTCATTTTGGCGTTGCACTAGCCCAGAGAGAGGAGTGGAGAAATTGAGAATAGCCTGAGATGGAGCAGAGAACGTATTTGTATTGCAGTCCCACATCACACAGGCTACTTGCCTGTAATCTGACTCCTGTCCCTGTCAGTCTCTCACACAAGTCAGAACGAAGCCCTCCTGGAGTCTAGGGACTGTCAAAAACTTTTCAGCTTGTTAAACACCTTACCCACACATGCAGTCATTATAACAATGGGGAGAGACCAGACAGATGTTTGCCCACAGACCCTGAGTCCAGGCAAGCTCTGCATCATGCCGTGTATATTTACCAGCTTGCCTGTACTCTAATTTCATCATGTCTGACACTTCTGTACTGTGGAGAGTCCAGGACTCCATAATCAACATTCTCTCACTGCAGGCTGCATCTTCTTGTGAGGAAAGCTGGGCTGCCTCTCTCATTCTATTAGCTGGAGGGAAGCACCAGAAGTAAGAAGGGAGGGAGAATGAGGCTGTTTATATTATGCGGGCTTCCCTGGCTGAATACACAGCTCAGTGCAGGGGGGAGGTTCCAGACACCCGGAAGAGCCCCCTCAGTTCGCCAGTGCCTTCCTTCAAAAGAAGATACGTGTGGGCTTCCCTTCCAATGATTCACTGATCATGATTTCAGTTTTTTATTCAATTACTACATATTAATAACAACGCGTTTCATGGCCTATAGCCACTTTCTCAGGTTGAAAAAAAAAAGGCTGAATCAGCGGTAATTCCTGAGCTCTGAGCACCTTAAAGTGCAATGCTGTGCAATTATTGAGCAAAAAGTCTGAAATCTTGATCAGTAAATTATTGGAAGGTAAACCCACACTTATCTGCTTTTTAATTTTATTTTTTTTTAAGTTTTATTCTTGTTAGATGCCTCCAGTAATCTCCTTTTTCATAGTTTCACCCCGTGGGGAGTTTGGAATTTTATGTTGTGCACTTAAAGTGGCACTTAAGTCAAATAAAAAAAAATGAGTGTTACTCACCTGGGGCTTCCCTCAGCACGCTGCAGCTGATCGGTGCCCACGTAGAGTCGCTCCGATCCTCCTGGACCTGCCGGCGGCCACTTCCGGTTTCGCCGTCAGTCGCCGACAGGCTGGGAACGCGAATGAATCTTCGCGTTCCCAGCCACAATAGCCCCCCCTATACTGCTATTGCGGCCTTCCTTGTTGCAATAGCAGCATAGAGGGCACTATTGTGGCTGGGAACGCGAAGAATCACTCGCATTCCCATGCCTGTCGGCGGCTGACGGCAAAACCGGAAGTGGCCGCCAGCGGGTCCAGGAGGATCGGAGCGACGCTACGTGGGCACCGATTAGCTGCAGGGGGCTGAGGGAAGCCCCTGGTGAGTAACACTCATTTTTTTTATTTGACTTAAGGTTCACTTTAAGGTTCTCTTTTTTGGAGTTGCGACCATTATGAACACCAAGGCCGAGTAGGGACGGTACGTCCCCAAATGCCATTAAAAGAGGTCAATTAAGATACCCACATTTGTGAATATAATACAATTGATACTTTTGTCTTCTCTACGTGACCAGAGACGTACTACACCCACACCTCCCAATTTTTTGATATATCCTCTTTCCCTGAAAATAAGACCTAGCCTGAAAGTAAGCCCTAGCAGGAATTTCCAGCATGCTCAAAATATAAGCCATACCCCGAAAGTAAACCCTAGCGGCAGTATGGGGAAAAATGATGGCAACTTGTGTTATTTTTGCATCCTCCTCTTACCCCCAGCTCAATGCCGCTGTGTCCCCAAACTTCAGCCTATGAGGAAGAAGTACGGCAACTTGTGTTCTACTGGGGCCGATGGTCTCGCGGGCAGGACCACGGCTCTGTGACTGAGCCAATTACTGTACTTGTTGTTACACAGAGGAGGAAGCAGGGGGACATCGGAGGACACGGAGGATAGAGGATGACAGTGGAAGGACATAGGGGGACACAACAAGAACACAGGGGATAGAGGATGACATGGGGATAGAGGGACACACGGGACACAGGAGGACAGAGGATAGAGAAGGGCATGGGGACAGAGGGGGGCACTAAAGGTACAAGGGGACACAGCGGCAGACAGTAGGTGGATCCAGCAGAGGAAGAGGAGGCACAGTGGGGAAGGCAGAAGGACACACAGCACAGGAACTTGTGTGTTCATAGAAATATAAGACATCCCCTGAAAATAAGCCCTAACACAACTTCCGGAGCAAAATTCATATAAGACACTGTCCTATTTTCAGGGAAACATGGGTAAGAAAGAAGGACACTTCCCTGCCACACCCTAATCACGCCCCCAGCACACCCCTAGTCATGCATACCATAACGACTTCATATGAAAAATATGCTGTTTTATAATTCAATACACACTGGTCCTTTATATCCTGCTTTATTTTTCTTCATATTAACATATGAAAATAAGAAATACATCAATTTAAATGATGGAAATAAAGTTTAGAGTCAATTAAACAGATTTACAGTAGAAAAATACAGATTTGTACATCGGTTCTGAAAGAGGGACAAATGAGGAAGAAAGAAGGACAGAGGGATTTGGCTCCCAAAAAGGGACTGTCCCTCCAAAAGAGGGAAAGTTGGGAGCTATGACTACACCAGATCAGGCTCCCCATGTCCGTGTTTTTTTGTTCTGTTCTTTACCCAGTTAGTGAATGTTAACTGTAAATATGAAATAATGACCTGTATGCAATTTATTTTTTCTCCTGAGTTTTCTCCTACTGTAGATGTTATTTTCGCAACATGTCCATAAAATGCTTATTAAACCACCGGCAAGCCAGAAAACACTCAGAATAATTTTTATAGTACTTTTTCACCTACTTGTTGGTACTTTTTTCCATTGCAAAGTACTGAAAAGTTATAAAGTGAAGCTGAAAAATTATCTCCTAGGAGAAAAAATGAATTGCATATGGGCCTATGCAACTGGTCAAGCTGAAAACACTAAAAAGAAATGGCGGGTTTGGAATGTTGACCCACAAAGGTTACAAGGAATTTTGGAGTTACAGGGCACACTATTACTGTATACCTTCTCTAAGCAACCACCTGGAAGGTTTGGCAGAGTAGTGAAGGTAGAGGAGAGTGATACTGTACAGTCACACACTGTATTTTTCGGAATATAAGACACACTTTTTCTTCACCCAAAACTGGGGGAACGTCAGGTATGGGGGGTGGCCTTGCAAAAAACACAAATGATGTCACAGGATCAGTGACAGATAAGCGTGAGTCCAAAGAGGCAGTAAAAGAGCTCTTTATTAGAAAGTAATTGAAATGACAGAAAAGTGCTAAAAATGTCCATAACAGCTGTTATGTTATGTTACAGGAAGTGGGTGCGGCTTATATTCCAAAGACACTGTAAATTGTTGTGCAGAATGCGCTGGGTGCTCCGGGTCCTCTGCTCCGCTTGGCCTCAGTACTTTCGTATTGGTCCTGTACTGTAACACCAGTGGTGCACGTGCGTCACACATGCATGTCATGGGCAGTGGGCAAAAACTGCTATTTTTCCTAGGGCCCCATGTCACCTTAATCCATTTTTGCTTATTTTGGTCTCTGATCAATTTTGAGACAAGCGAGGGTCGGCGGCAGATGAGCAGTGACGCAAAAGCAGCGAATGGAAATTGCAGGCGATGTGAACAAAGTGGCCCAGCCGCCCTGTATCTTCATCAGAGGGATGGCCGGAAATTTATGTTGGAATGAAAATGTCAGATTTTCCAATCAGAAATGCGAGGGTTAGTGTTAGGGATAGTGTTAGCACTGGGTTTAGTGTGAAAGAAGGAGATAGTTAGGGATAGTTTTAGTGCTGAGTTTTGTGTCAATGCAGGGGTTAGTGTTAGGGATATTTTTAGTACTGAGTTTTGTGCCAATGCAGGGGTTAGTGTTAGGGATAGTGTTAGTACTGGTTTTAGTATAAATGCAGGGGTTAGTGTTAGGGATAGTGTTAGTACTGGTTTTAGTATAAATGCAGGGGTTAGTGTTAGGGATAGTGTTAGTACTGGTTTTAGTATAAATGCAGGGGTTAGTGTTAGGGATAGTGTTAGCACTGGGTTTAGTGTGAAAGAAGGAGATAGTGTTAGGGATAGTGTTAGTACTGGGTTTAGTATAAATGCAGGGGTTAGTATTAGGGTTACTGTTAGTACTGGAATTAGTATGAGTGCAGGGATTATTGTTAGAGATAGTGGTAGTACCAGGTTTGGAGTGAATGGAGGGGTTAGTGTTACGGATAATAGTTCTGAGTTTAGTGTAAATTCAAGGGTCAGGGATAGTGTTAGTGATGGGTAGGTAGTAGGGTCAGTGTTAAGAATATCATTAGTGATATTGGGGTGTATATACTAAACTGTGTTAAGCAGAAAAACATGTGTAAAGTCTTACCCCACAATGAGTAGAGCTGAATGCAATGCATTACATGCAATGATTTACACGCGTCCATTTGAAAAGGGCGCCTGGAAAAAAGGGTGCCTGGTGTAGCCCATATATGCTAAATTTAGCTACAAAAAAGGGTGCCTGGTGTAGCCCATATGTCAAATTCGGCTACAAAGGGAAAAGCTAGTGTTAGTTTATAAAAAGGATGCTGCTATAGGCAAAATTTGTTTGGCTATAAAAGGGCTCTAGATATAGCTGAGGAAAGTAATTACTATGACCTAACTTCTCCCTACTCTCACAAAGAACCCTCCCCTGGTGGTGTCTAACCCGAAGACCCCCCTGGTGGGGCCTAATCCTAGCCCCCCCTTGGAGGTGCCTAACCCTAACCCCCCTGGTGGGGCCTAACCCTAACCCCTCCCTGGTGGTGCCTAACCCTAAGACAGCCCCTGGTGATTACTACTTCTCCCTACTCTCACGCAGAACCCTCACCTAACCCTAACCCCCCTTGGTGGTGCCTAACCGTAAGACCCCCCCAGGTGGTGCCTAACCCTAAGACCCCCCAGGTGGTGCCTTACCCTAAGACTCCCCAAGTGGTGCCTAACCCTAAGACTCCCCAGGTGGTGCCTAACCCTAAGACCCCCCAGGTGGTGCCTTACCCTAAGACTCCCCAAGTGGTGCCTAACCCTAAGACCCAACAGGTGGTGAGTGACTAACCCTAAAAACCCCCAAGTGGTGCCTAACCCTAAGACTGCCGTGGTTATACCTAACCCTAAGACCCCCAAGGTTGTGCCTTACCCTAAGACTCCCCTGGTGGTGCCTAACTCTAAGACCCCCCAGGTGGTGCCTAACCCTAAGACTCCCCTGAGAATACCTAACCCTATGACTCCCCCAGGTTGTGCCTAACCCTAAGACTCCCCTGGTGGTGCCTTACCCTAAGACCCCCCAGGTGGTTCCTAACCCTAAGTCCCCCCCACTTTTGATGCCTAATCCTAACCCCCCCCCGCACGACCAAATAAAAAATCTCAGCTATTAATGGGTACCCTTTTGTAGCAGAATCAAAAACCTTGTAGCCAAAAACATTGTAGCTGAATAAAAAATATCGGCTACAAAGGGGCACCCTACTGTAGCCCAACGTAGCCAAATAAAATATGGGTTACCAAGGGGTGCCCGCTTGTAGCCGATACCAAAACTTGGGCGCCCTTTTCACCACCTTGTAGCCAATATTTTCAGAAATAACATTGATGTTTATAGAGGCGCCCTTTTCATAGAGGCGGCTCAGGCGCCCTTTTCAACTGATCCAGCTTTACACTCTACTCATCCTATGTAAGACTTTGCACATGCTATTCTGCTTTGTGCAGTTTAGTCCATACACGCCCTCTTTAGAAAGAGGTTTATGGTGGTTCAAATGAGGGTATGAGAAGAGCGGATCAGTGAATAATGGCGCACAGCGCCTATGCATAAAAATGGCGCCGTAGTAAAAAGTTACACTTATCGCTATTTATCGTTAGTACTGCATAATAATGGCGCACAGGGAAAAAAGAAGAAAAACGGCACACACTAACGTTATTTATCAATAGCGCCATTCATATACCAAACAGCAGACGTTATTGCCCACAGTAACGTTATTTATCAATAGCTAACCTACATAAGCCAAACTGCTGAAGTTACTTAACTGCAAAACGGTGAATGGATTTAATGCAACACTGTCAAGGTTAGGGTTAGGAACCACCAGGGGAGATTTAGGGTTAGGCACCACCAGGGAGGTCTTAGGGTTAGGCACCGCCAGGGGTTCCTTAGGGTTAGGCCCCTCCAGGGGGGGGGGGTGGTTAGGGTTAGGCACCACCAGGGGGGTCTTAGCGTTAGGCACCACCAGGGGGTGTTTATGGTTAGGCACCTCCCGGGGGGGGTAGGGTTAGGCACCACCAGGGGGGTGGTTAGGGTTAGGCACCACCAGGGGGGTGGTTAGAGTTAGGCACCACCAGTGGGGTCTTAGGGTTAGGCACTACCAGGGGGGTCTTAGGGTTAGGCACCACCAGGGAGGTGTTAGGGTTAGGCACCACCAGGTGGGTGGTTAGGGTTAGGCACCACCAGGGGGGGTTTAGGGGTTAGGGATAGGTACAGAGAGGGTTCTGTGTGTTAACGCTAAATAACGATAAGGCTTTAACGCTAAATAACGATAAGGCTTTAACGTTAAATAGCGATAAGCGACAAACGGATTAGCGGCAACACCGTGCGCCATTATTCGCAGGCGCCATTTTCAGATGGATCCTGAGAAGAGTAAACCATGGTCTGTGTACTATAAAAGGAATCTCTTGATTGCGGGTCTTCATGATGATTACCGCAGTTTTCACAAATACTTCATCATGTAATAACAACTTTTACGGATGTGCGGGAAAGTCAGTTCTCTCAAAACATATCTACCTGTCATAATACAGTATAACCTCAATTTAAATGAATGTTACTTACTTTATGTAAGTACAGATGCAGAATTGTCTCATGGAGCATTATGGCTTACACCATGGCATGCCATTGGTTCTTTCACTAATGAAATAAATAATCAATCTTATTTAGGGTGCTGAAGGTTCGAGTTGACAAACAGCCTTGAAACCTTACTGACTTGGGGAGGATATGAAAAGAGTAGTGGGCTAAAATCCCTCCCTAGATATGCGCAAACCTAGTGGCCAACTATAAGTAACGTCCAACCTCTGTCAGGGCAGTTCCTAGGCTATATTGCTCCCAGGGCAAGGGTAGGTTCCGTGGGCTCAAGTACACTATCTGCAAAGCAGCATTTTGCAGCCCCAAACATTGGTTTAGCCAAAGATGTATTAGGTAGCCATATGTAGCCCCTCCGTATAGTTAGACAGGTATAGGTGCCTTAAGTATAGGTAGCCTGGTATAAGTGCCCCCCCCCCCCCCCCAATATAGGTAGCCAGCTGTAGTCCCCCAGTGTAGTTAGCAAGGTATAGGTGCCCCAGAAAAGATAGCCTGGTATAGGTGCCCCAAGTAAGGTGCCTCCTATATAGTTAGCCTGATATAGGTGCCCCAAGTATAGGTAGCTTGGTATAGGTGCCCCCAATATAGGTAGCTCAGTATAGGTGCTCCTAGTATAGATAGCCTGGTACAGGTGCCCCCAGTTTAGGTAGCCAGGTGCCACCAGTATCAGAAGCCTGGTATAGGTGCCCCAAGTATAGGTAGCCTGGTATAGGTGCCAACAATATGGGTAGCTTTTTGTAGCTGCCCCCATTATAAGTAGTCTGATACAAGTGCCCCCAGTATAGGTAGCCTGGTATAGAGACCCCTAATATAGGTAGTCAGGTATAGGTGTCTCCAGTATCGGTAGCCTGGTATGGGTGGTCTTCGTATAGGTAGCCTGGTATATGTGCCCCCAATAAAGTTAGTCAAGTATGGATGTCCCCAATATAGGTAGCCTGGTATAGTTGCCCCGAGTATAAGTAACCTGGTATAGGTGCCCTCAATATAGGTACCCTGGTGTAGGGGCCTCCAGTATAGGTTGCCTGTATAATTTCCCCCAGAATAGGTAGCCTGGTATAAGGAGGCACACACAGCCACAAAGAGGGGGGCAATTCTTTAGGAAGCATTCCCCCTCTTCCATGACTTTACCCCATCTCCCCCTCCCCCCTTCATTTGCAGCCTCATTTTCCATGTTCATCCCCCACCTTAGGTCGAAGCCATCCTGGGCCTTGTCCTGGTTATGTGTGGCCTCTCCACAAATATATATGTATGTTTTTATAACTCTATGCTCTTCCACTCTCTCGAGTACTGTTGTTGGCACGGAGCTTAAAGTTCTCTGCGGTGAATCACCCCCCGGGGGCCCAGAAGTGCAGCGAGGCCTGGGCTGTGAAATATCACTCCTACACTCTATAGGCAGTGCCTTATGGATTTAAATGAAATTGGACTTAATAAAATCCTCCGTAAGTCCTGCCGGCTGCTGAATATGGTAATCGGGAGCCTAAGCGGGGATGAAGTTCTCTCTATACCATCCAACCGTCTACGGTGGATCCTCTGCCAAATTATTGTTCCACGTATGGCAGGCAGCGGGCTTCATGCAATTCATCTTAATTGTCACAGTGGCGTCAGGTCCTGTGATAAGACTCCCCTGCTCTGTTTCGAGTGACAGTGCTGACAACAGGGAAAGGGGGCTTGCTGTTCAAGGAGGGTTATGCGTTGCGACCTGCCATAGGTTGATACGGACAGTCTGTAAGGGGATTTCACTTGTCACGATGTCCCCCGGGCGGCTGAATACAGCGACCGCCTGTCCTGCCTTCGCCGGTTTTCAATCCTGACACGTGAAACGCTGATGAACTCAGCACAAGGTTGAATGGGAGCATTTTGGCAGCTGAGACATAAGGGCTAAGCTGCAGGTCACAGATAACAGCGACACACATCTCCTCATGTACACACTTAGCAACATTCTTTTTTTTTTTCACCCCCCTCCTCCTCAGAGTACAGGAAATGGCTCCCGCTAAAGACGCTCACTCCTGACTTTTTTCTTTTCTTCGAAAAAAATGGAGCTTGACAGATTGGACGTCTCGGCTGCCTGTATTTTTTCACCACCTCAGGTTTTCTACCTCCAGGAAACGAGGCCGAGACGCACTGAGGAAGAGATAAGGTGATACTGGCCTTTCAAAGAGGATATTCCCTAACTACCTTGGAACTTCTCGGGAAACTTCCAGGCCTTTTTTCTTTCAAGAGATCCTATTGTTCTGCAGTCAACAAACATGATGACATGACAATGTTGGTGAAGGGAGATAAAAACAGAAAAAAAGCAATGTAACATTTTGTTAAAGAGGCACTGTAGTGACGTAAAGTAGGATGCAGTAAATTATTATTATTCCTGGTCCTAAGCATCCCGTCTCAGGGTAAAAGGGCCTCCTGTGATAGGGGGCGCTGGATTCCAGTGAGGTGATTTGACTACTGCTCCCGCTGTGCTCACTGCATTCGCCCCCTATTGCTTTATGGCTACCTAAAGGGGGGAGGGCTAAGTCTCTGTCTACCAAAAGGGAGGCTCTCTTGCTACCTAAAAAGGGGCTCTCTGGCTACCATAAGGAGGAAGGGCTCTCCGGCTGCCTAAAGGGGGGGGGGCTCTTTGCCTACTGCCATGGGGGCTTTCTGGCTACCTATAGGTGGGGCTCTCTGGCTACCTAAATGGGGAGTGGGGCTCTTTAACTACCGACACAGTGGGCTCTCTGACTGTGATTACCTACATAGGGAGGCATCTTAAATGGCTACGTACTACTAGGGGCTCTTGTGGCTACCTATACTGGGGGGCAGGGGCGTTTCTAGCCCCAAAGATCAGTGGCATGTGCCCCGGATCTATTCCGTGGTGCCCCGGATATCCCTCAGGCAGAGTCAGGCAGCAGTACTTGTCTCCGGCTGATTGGTCTCCAGATTCTGCTCATCTTTTTTGGGCTTCTCCCCTTAGTGTCTGAGAAGGAATCAGAAGCTAGATTTCCTAGTGTCTGATTCTTGGATGTTAGGAGAATTGCCAGCTAGAGAGGATCTCTCCAGACTTGGAAAGTGGATGGAGGAGATGAGCAGATCCTCCCGCTGTGCTGCTCTGCGGGGAAGGAGGTGTTCAGGGGGAGGAACAGTGAGGACACACAGGACAATGCATGCACCCTATGAAAGCTCCACAGCTTCTAGCATATATCACAACACCCAGCATGCACCATAGAGGCACCACAGCACCTAGTATGCCCCATAGAGGCACCACAGTACCCAACATGGCACCACAGCACCCAGCATGGCACCACATAACACCAGCATGCCCCAGCATGCATTTTTTTTGTATTAACCACCTGGGCGTTACAGCTCAGCTCGTCCAGTAACACCGCGGTGGATTGCTCAGGCCCTGGTGGGCCAATTTGCATAATTTTTTTTAAAAACACGTTTTTTCACCCTCGCCACCGATCCGCCGCTACCCGTCGCGAAAGAGGGCCCCCCGTAGACCCCTTGCGCAGCCTGGCCAATCACCGCCAGGCTGTGCTATGGGGTGGATCGGGACTCCCCCTGACGTCAATGACGTCGTTGAAGTCAGTCCGATCGCCGCCGACGGGGGAAGCCCTACAGGAAATCCCGTTCAGAACGGGATTTCCTGATGGGTATTAACGCCGGCGGCGATCGGAAGGGTGGGAGGGAAGGAGCAGGGAGGGGAGAACCTAGCTACATGAAAAAAAAATTAGGTAAAAAAAACCTTCCCGCGGCAGTGCGCCGCACGTAATCAAAACGCCAGGGAGGTTAATGGAAAGGGTAGCTTCATTCAACATTTTGCTGGGCAGGCCTCCTTAGACCGCTGTTAAGTTCATGTAAATTTGACTCCACCCATGACCACACCCACATTCTGTTGCGTGGTCACACCCATTTTTTGGCTGGAGTGCCCAAAAGTGCCCCGGATCTCCTAGGATCCTGGCATCGCCCCTGCTGGGGGGTTGAATCTGGCTATTGGGGGCTCCTGGGGCTACCTATGCTCTATGCTAGGAGGGCTACACCTGTGTAATTAATACTGGGGTCCACCTCTGGCTAGCTATATTGGGAGCTATCTAATACTGGGGTGCATCATACTGTGCCTGAATCTATGGGGGGGGGGGGCTTATACACTCTCACCCTGGCTACTCTAAAGGCCATAAACACGTCAGATTTTTGCGAACGACGGGTCGTTTGAACGTCCCGTCGTTCAGTCGTTCGCACGCCAAATCTGGCGTGTGTACAGACTGTCATTCGGGTGATAAGACTGGTCCTGAGCGATCCACCGGGCGGATCGCTCAAAACCAGTCTTATCACCCGAACAATAGTCTGTACACACGCCAGATTTGGCGTGCGAACGACTGAACGACGGGACGTTCAAGCAAACATCAGACGTGTGTATGGTCCTTAAAGTGGGCTTGGTGGCCCATGCTAGAGGCCTAGAGCCATGACCCTCCTGGTAAAGAAGTATACAATGAAAAAAATGTACAGCATATAGTTCTCTTTATAACTTCAAGTTCTTTTGTTTACGGAATACAATGCCTGTTGGTAAAAAGATAGTAACATTTACCTATTGCAATAGCGAGCCTTGTGGAAACTTTTTTGCAATATGGTCCAGACTGAGTTTTTTTGCAGTTTGTCTGAATGTGCCATCATTGAAATAAGTCACCTCTTATTTCTCAAGTTTGTTGGTTTTAAACAATTTTATCCATTTTGGGCACCTCTTTCCCCCTTTGCATTGTAACCTCTAAGTAACTTCAGCATGACAGAGGCCAGAAGCCCAATGGTGCAGTATCGTAGGATGAGTTGGTATATGTAAAAGTATAAGAAATATACTCTCAAAGGTGGGTTACAAGAATTTGATGAAGAACTTGCAACCACTGGCAGAGCCTGCATGAATATAACCATCCCCACTTGGTATTCCTGGTCTGTTGAAGCTGATGCTGGTTGGTCGCTCTCCTTGGAAAGTTGTGAGGACTGCTGAGTCCTCGTGACTATAAACCCTAAAGGGTATGGACTATGGTAAAAACACTAGTGGAGGCGCCAGGGGCGTACCTAGAAATCCCCGAGCCCCCCTGCAAAAAAAAAAATCTGCCCCCCCCCCCCAGGGCCCGCTCAGGGACTTTTGGGGGGCAGGAGAGATCACAGCATAAGAGGAGAGCGTGGTCGCAGATCGGTGGGGAGGGGGGACATTCCCCTCCCTCCATGTGTTATCCTGCCGCTGCCACTGCTGCTGCTGCCCGCTGCTGCCCGCTGCCACCCGCTGCTACCAATGATTGCAGGAGGGGAGCGCTAAGAGGAGAGCCCGAGGTGAGGGAGGGGGGGGATGTCCCCCCTTCCCACCGATCTGCCACTCTTATGCTGCGACCCCTCCTGCCCCCCAAAAGTCCCTGAGCGGGCCCTAAGGGCCACGACGGCAGGGGTCGCATCCCCTATTGTTACGCCAGTGGGAGGCACCCTTGATGATAGACAACAACTAAAGCTACTTTATAGGTGAGAAGTGTAATGTCTTACCTTCTCAAAAGGACAAACCAATAATTAATCATGCACAATAGACAACACGTTTCATGGGTCTCAGCTTGCTTCATCGGGTCAATAAAAGTGCCTGAAATGCTGTCGGTCATGAGAGTCAGCACCTTTAATTTGCCTTTATTTCATTGTCATTTTTTAGCCAATGCTTTCACAGGTTTGCTTTACTCACCACTATGGGGCAGGGATCCATTTTAAGAAACTGGCCTTGCGTAATATTATGCAAGAAGAACACCCGACTAGATGACCTCAGTTTGGGTCTATACTTTTCCATATTAGCCCACATTTTCTTGCGTTTTGCGAGATAAAAGCAGACCTCCTGCAGAAGGAGGAAGAAAGGTCTCGTCTTGTACCAATTAACCACCCCATTTGACTTCCCTTCCCTTATCGCATCCCTGTCCCATAATAGTTTCTCTAGACAAGTAAAAAAAAATTCCTTTAATAACAACCAGATGTGAGCAGAAGTCAGAGGGGAGTGGGATACCTGAACTCGCTGTGTGGTGGGAAAACTCACCACTTCCTGTACAGATAGTCGTTAGCGTGGGATTTTTCTGTTATGTGCTTATTAATTAATTCTCAAGGTATCTCTGGGAATCTGAGAGATTACATTCATTGGTCAGCAATTTTTAAATACTTAGGGGACCCCCTACCCAGCAGTTTTGATTTGTATTCAGTTTGTTATCCTACCCAAATGATCTCTATCCACAGCATGTAGGTATGATTTGATGGGTAAAGCAAAAACACAATGATGGGGGCCTGTTTTATAAGGATATAGTAATCTGATTATGGATTATCATCGTTTTAAAAGCATGGTTTGATTTTGTACGGTGCCTTTGATCTGTTTTGATCACCTGCTGTGATTTGCCCCAAAGTTGCCATCCACACAGCTGACTGGACCCTCAGCTTGAAAGTGGGGAATAACCGCAGTATTTGCCATTGAAGGGACCCCGAATACAGAACATAAATGAAATCTGGACTTACCTGGAGCTCCCTCCAGCCCACCGTAGCCCGTGAGGTCCCTCAGTGTCCTCCGGGTCCTTTCCGTGGTCCAGCTAACCCAGCGACTTCGGCTGAAGTTGCGCATGCACGGCCCGTCCGCTCACCCGGTGCGCCAACATACCGTAAGCGTTTTTGGCAGCTTTTTTGGATCGCTTTGAATTACTAGAGACTTCCCAAAATGCTTTGCCAATGTAAGTGGATGGAGCAGATCCCACTGGAGCAATGGTGGTTAGGAAAATCGCAGAACATGCAGCGTTTTGAGAGCATTTCCACTCTAATATTTTGTTTTGGAGCAGGGAAATCGCTTCCAAAATTGCTTAGGAAACGCTGCCACAAATCGCCAGTGATTGCAATAGCACTTTGCGCTTTGTAGTTGGTCCTAGGCCTACAAAAAACATTCTGCAGAGATCATCGGCCAGTACTAAAGATGTTGTTACCTGTGATGAATTTCTGAAAGTACTGGGTAACTCATGGGTAAGGGCCAGTGAACACCAAAAACTGCTAGTGGATCTGCAAACGCTTTTTGAAGCTGTTTTTCAGAGCGATTCTAGGCATGTTTAGAGAGGTTTACTAAACATGCCTAAGGTTTTTTGAAGCGTTTTGTATAGCAGATTTTATATTTTGTTACAGTAAAGCTGTTACTGAACTATTGTAAAAAAAAAAAAAAAAGCAACTTTATTCATTATATTATTTTGAGGACAGTGTTCCTCTTTAAAGACACCCACATTGACTTCAGTTGCTGTCTTATATATTTCTGAAGTGGCGATCTTCAGCACAGTTTCCAGATGGGTGCTTGAACCCCCCCCCCCCCCCCACACACACACACACACACACACACAAACTGCACAGCAATATTACCAGCAGTTTGTGCATCAGGACCTATTTTGGAAGATACGTTGTTTTTAACCTCCTCAACGATTTAATTTCACTTTTTTTTTCATTGTGGCCCTTTTTCCGTGTGCATTAAGGGGGCAAAAGGAAAAATGGGCGCCTGTTTTTATTAATAAGATTATTGTTAATATCTACCGATAGTCATTTTTAAAGTGTAAGTAGTGTAAATTATTGTAAAAATATTTGTATATGTAAACGATATTTGACTACAACTTAACCTAACCCTAATCTCACACAGAACACTCCCCCGCTTCGTGCCTAACCCTAAAACTCCCCTTCCTGACTCCTAACCCTAAAAACCCCTTTCTTGACACCTAACCCTAAGGGCTTGTTTCCACTGTTGCGACACGATTTCGGCCGCATTCCGACGCTTGTAAAAACGCATGCGGATGAGTTTCCGCATGCGTTTTTACCCGCGATTTCGCATGCGATTTCGCATGGCAGGGTGCCATGCGAAATTAACCATGACACTGCCAGGGCTAAATAAAATTGAAAAAGGTGCGAAATCGCATGCGAAATCGCGGGTAAAAACGCATGTAACAAACGCATGCGTTTTTACTATTAAATACATTAGCGGCGATTCGCACGGATTCCCGACGCAGGCGAAATCGTTGGCTCTTTTGTGCGTTTTTTTCACGCTGAAAAAAACGCACCTCAACAACGCTACAGTGGAAACAGGCCCATCCACTTGCATTACATGTGCGGATCTGCATGCGTTGGACGCATGCAGATTCGCGATAGTGGGAACGAGCCCTAAAACCCCCATTCCTGACGCCTAACCCTAAAACCCCCCTTCCTGGTGCCTAACCCTAAAACCACCCTTTCTGACGTGTAACCCTAAAACCACCCTTCCTGACACCTAATCCTAAAACCACCCTTACTGATGCCCTACCCTAAAACCCCCCTTCCTGACACCTAACTCTAAAAATCCCTTTCCTGGTGCCTAACTTGAAAGTCCCCCTTGCGGTTGCCTAACCTTAACCCCCCCCCCCCCCTCACCTTATAATATTCAAAACGATACACTTAAAACTTATAGTTTTTAAAAATGAATAGTTTGTAATTAGAAAACATAAAAAAAAGGCAAAAACTTTATCGTTGTAAGTAATTTCAAAAACTAAATTGGTGTAATTTTGATTGAAAACAATTATTATCGTTCACCCAAATTTTTGCTTTGGGTGCCTGCCTATTAGTCGATATTTGCATAAATGCCTAAGGGGTGCCCAAATCGTCCATTAGCTGCTGGGTGTCCAAATTTCCTGCTTCCCCTTTTCCAAGACCGCAAATTTAGGATAGAATCCATAAGTTAAGAGTTGCCTCTATCTATTTGTAATACAGAAGCTGTCCTTCTAAAAGACATTTTATAGCTCCGTATATTAAAAACCTGGAGATGCGCGGTGAAGATATCAGTATAGAGCATTATTATTATTATTGGGATAACATGCAGTAATGATGAGACGTAGCGCGGAATAAGAGTAGATCAATCAGCTACATTAATTTAACCGAGAATGAAGCCACATAAATCATTTGGTGTATAACTAATGAAAAAGTGAGGTTTAATTACCTATGAAAATGGACCTCTTTCTTCTCTTCATACACAACATTAATTGAGGTCTGCGGCTAAGCAAAATGGAGTCCGCCCGCGGGCTTGCTGCAATGGCTGCTATTACGTATGAGGAAATTGCATTCCATTCAAAGGTAATGTAGCTAATCCTTAATGTGCAACTCTCAGTGAAATATAAACCTAATCTAATAGTTTCCTAATATTGTTACCTATCCAGTTACACGTGCCTCACAACAACAGCTCTGCAGCCAGGGCCGGATTTCCGAAAAGGCCACAAAGGCCCAGGCTTTGGGTGGCAGTAGCCCAAGCGGGCACCTGTACATAAGAGGGGTTGCTACATAGGAAAGAGGAGGCTGAAAGTGGAACGTGACACATGGAAAAGGGGAGACTGATGCCCAAGGGAGCTGTTCATGAAGAGAAGGGCTACAGTAAATGAATGATACACATAGAAGATGGGGCTGCACATGGAATGGGAGGGGTGTGGCTGCAGATGAAATGGGAGCCACAACATACTTGGCCTAGGGGCACCAAAAGTATAAATCCGGCCACGTCTGCACCAGCAGAAAGTTAAAGAGGAACTCCAGTGAAAATAATGTAGTAAAAAAAGTGTTTGATTTTTTACCATAATTATGTATAAATGATTTAGTCAGTGTTTGCTCAATGTAAAATCTTTCCTCTCCCAGATTTACATTCTAACATTTATTACATGGTGACATTGTTACTGTGGGCAGGTTATGTAGCTGCTCCTAGCTGTTTTGGCTGTTAGAGACAGCTGTAAACAGCTAATTCCTGTCTGTGAACATTGTTACATTGTGGCAGTTTGCCCAGAGTACCGCGGTATTCAGAGCTTCTTGTGGGAGGGGTTTCAGCACAAAATCAGTCATACAGCGCCCCCTGATGGTCTGTTTGCGAAAATCATTATATTTCTCATGTAAAAGGGGGTATCAGCTACTGATTGGGATAAAGTTCAATTCTAGGTTGGAGTTTCTCTTTAAAGCAGCTAAGGTCAAAATGGCCGGCCGAAGATAGGCTAATACAAGGATTCCAAGTCCAGCCTGTCAAGGTGTCTCCGTAGGCTCCGAGAAATATTGATAGGGCCTTGGAGGAGAGGGGTCCAGGTGGTACTTGATGTGTTCACTATTAATTTTCCTTTGTTTCTCCACTCTTGGACCTTATCAACTCATATCCATAGGGTAGGTTTGGGTCGAAATTGGTCACATGTATCGATTGGACATGCTGCAAGATGTTGGGCTGTCATGGTCGATCAGGTGAACGGTGATAATGGCATGCCATACTGGGACGACCGATGAATGGGACAAAACCCCCAGCGCTGTTCTCCCAGTGCATAAATGTGACATCACACATGCACCGCAAGCTATGCACCGATGGCGTGTATACCACTAATGGAAGAGCGTCAGATTCCAAAGACGGATGGGTGCTGCGTAATGGGGGCGACACAGGACAGGAAATGTATAATTGCACACACAGGGGGCAATTACTAGGGGGGCAGCTGTGAAGCGGTGGACTCGGCCAATTCCCGAGATATTTCATGCTGAAATCAATCAGGAATCAGTCTGTGGTGTATGGGTAGCCGACAGATCTCTCTCTAATCAGATTTGATCAGAGAGAGATTTGTCTTCCCATGGCTATAATTACTAGGTAATGCCGCCGGTGGTGTTGATCAGAGGCGGGGGAAGATCCTCCAGCACCCAAGGCGGAGACCCCAAAGTGCGCCCCTCCAGCCTTCCCACCTAAGCTGTCACACACTGATTGCTATTAGACTTAGAGGTGCCCCAGGGCCCCAACACCTTAATTTCTAGTTATCTGGCTTGCAGTAAGTCACTGCCATGTATCCCATTTTCTTATTTCTCTCTGCTTCAAACACAATAGGGGAATGATAGCTGGGTGAGAAGTGTGCCTCCTCCTACGCTGCGCCTTGAGGCTGGAGCCTCTCTCCGCTCTGCATCAGCCCGACACTGGTGTTGATCCAGGGATTTTATCTGATTGCCATCTGGAGTCGGGAAGGAATTTTTTCCCTTTTGGGGCTAATTGGACCATGCCTTGTAAGGGTTTTTTCGCCTTCTTCTGGATCAACAGGGATATGTGAGGGTGCAGGCTGGTGTTGTACTTTAGTTTCAGGTTGAACTCGATGGACGTATGTCTTTTTTCAACCCAAATAACTATGTAACTACTGTATGTCTCTTGGTGGAATCTGCCCATCATCGCTAGATGTGTGGCTACCTTAAGTGAAGAGGTTGGTCCTTTGAGGGTTTCACTATTGGACCAATTATGCTGTGCCCCGCTGACCAATGCTAATATAGGTGCTAAGCCAATATGCACATGTTGATAAGTGTACAGCCATATATATAATAGTTTCCTGATCTGACTACTCCAAGGAGGTGATCATCACCCAGTGTCCACAAGTAGTCTTTGTCCAGGACATTCTGTTTACAGAACTACCCCCTGCTTAATCAGTCCTCCTGATATGACAGGTTACAGAGCTGTTTCCTGTCCCCATCTACCTTTCTATCTGGCCAGCACAGCACAGGGGACTGCTGATGAGGACGTCCTGTTTGCACTCTGGCAGTGATAAATACTGCCGGACTTTCTTCTCACGGGGAAAAGAAAACAGCTGCTCTACGCAAGAAAGAAAAATGTTGAAATTTCACCAAAAGTCCCTTTTGTCACCCGGCCGTCAGGCTAAAAATGTAACAAAGCCAACTTTCACAGAAAAAAAAAAAAAAAGAAAAGAAAAAAATATCTATTTTTAGTCTTGTTATTTACACACTTCTTTATAAAAATGGATTAAATCCTGGGAAGATACTGATCCTGGATTATTTGTATTAATTAAACACAGAATTCCAAAATTACAAATTAAAAAAGAAATTAACTTATATGTTGCATGTGAACTATTTAAACACAATGAGGCTTATTCACAAAGCTTTTCTGTTGAATTATCTCACCTTACGTATTAACTCACAATTTAACCTTAACCTTTACTGACTTAACTCATGATTTATCTCCCCTTAACTGACTTAACTCCTCTCTCATTGGCCTCAATTCACTAAGCTTATCTCCTATCTTTAATAACGTTTCTGAGCTTTTTCTAGTGTTATCACCATGGTGATAAGGCATGTAGTAAACTTAACCAGGGTTGCTCGTAGACTATGCCAGTGTGAATCTATGCGCCGTAGTCCGCAACTACGCATCGTAGTTCATAGACGAAGTTTAAAAACTTTGCCCACGTATTTCCGTGTAGTCGTAGTCCCGCTATGCGAAGCTTCGCCCGCTACGCATAGTTGACGTACGTATTGCAAAGTCAACTACGCGTGCGGTAACTGCGTCTATACGGATCATTGCGCATGCACAGAAATGTTATTGCCCTTCTATACGTATACAATTCCGCATTGGAAGGTGGAATGTACGTTTATATTAGTTCACGAATGCGCATAGTTAGCGGATTATTGCGGACATTTTTCCGCATAAGAGCCTAAGCATCCGCATCAACTACGCTTCGCACTAGGCAAAGCTTCCGTATTTTAATGCGTAGTGTACGAAATGCAAATGTAGTGAAGTTTCTGATTTTGTAGCCGTAGTTTGTGAAGTGTATAGGCGTAGTTCCAGCGTAGCGAAGTTGGCTGACTACGACCATCCCTAAACTTAACTCTTCTGTCTTTAAAGAGACTATGAAGTGTGATTAAAAATCGCTTTTTTCCTTATATTCAACAGGGGCATGTTTGCCCCTGCTAAAACTTTGCTATGCCGCGGCAGAACGAGGGGTCTTTACCCTCCAAATCCCCCCCTGCAAAATCCACGACTTTCTTGGTCGTGAATTTTGCTGCTCATGGAGGCAAGGCTTTCGGCTGCAGCCCTGCCTCCATGCGCGTCTATCAGCTGGCGGATCTCTGCCTCTCCTCGCCCCCAGTGGCGGCTCCAGGAATTTTTTTTAGGGGGTGCTATGCAGGTGCTGGACCAATTTCCGGGGGAGCTGACGACCTGCGGCGCGCAAAGTGCGCCACGTCAAAAAATGGGCGTGGCTACAACCTGCGGCGCGCTAAGCGTGCCGCGTCGGGAAAAAAGGGCGTGGTCATGACCGGATGAGGGCGGGGCTAACTGTAATTTAAAGTGAACCCAGGGTGAGAGTGATATGGTGGCTGCCATATTTATTTCCTTTTAAACAATTCTAGTTGCCTGGCAGCCCTGCTGATCTATTTGGCTGTAGTAGTGAACTGAATTACACCAGAAACAAGCATGCAGCTAATCTTCTCAGTTCTGACAATATTGTCAGAAACCCCTGACCTGCTGCATGCTTGTTCAGGGTCTATGGTTGAAAGAATTAGAGGCAGAGGACCAACACAGCAGCCAGGCAGCTGATATTACTTAAAAGGAGATAAATATGGCAGCCTCAATATTATTCTCACCTCGGGTTCCCTTTAAAAGTGCAACGCAAAGACAGAGGGCCCAAGTTTTGGTGACCCTTTCCCCAGAAAATTCACATAATTGTGCAGGTTTTCTCAAGAAAATACACGTAATGTGAGCAGATTTGAACAAAAAACATGTTCAATAACCCCAATATGCACAATCGTTAGCAGATATGGCCCCAATATGCACAATCGTTAGCAGATATGGCCCCAATATGCACAATTGTTAGCAGATATGGCCCCAATATGCACAATCGGTAGCAGATATGACCTCAATATGAACAATCGGTAGCATATATGACCCCAATATGCACAATCGGTAGCAGAAATGACCCCAATATGCACAATCGGTAGCAGAAATGACCCCAATATGCACAATCGGTAGCAGAAATGACCCCAATATGCACAATCCGTAGCAGATATGACCCCAATATGCACAATCCGTAGCAGATATGACCCCAATATGCACAATCCGTAGCAGATATGACCCCAATATGCACAATCGGTAGCAGATATGACCCCAATATGAACAATCGGTAGCAGAAATGACCCCAATATGCACAATCGGTAGCAGAAATGACCCCAATATGCACAATCGGTAGCAGATATGACCCCAATATGCACAATCCGTAGCAGATATGACCCCAATATGCACAATCCGTAGCAGATATGACCCCAATATGCACAATCCGTAGCAGATATGACCCCAATATGCACAGACCGTAGCAGATATGACCCCAATATGCACACTCCGTAGCAGATATGACCCCAATATGCACAATCCGTAGCAGATATGACTCCAATATGCACAATCCTTCCTCAGCAGTTTTGACCACAATCAGCACCACCTGAAAAAGAAAAGAAAAACCCATTTACTCACCTACAGCCAGAAGACCTTCTTTCCCGACCTCCTGTCCCGACCTCCTTGTGGCGCGCAGCGCCCGCGCGCCCACGATCCTCTTCCTTCCCGACGTCACAAGACTTCCTGCCTGCATGCTGAGAGCAGGGCTACAGGAAAATGGCCGCCCGAAGCCATGCACTGCAGACTCGAAGTCTGCAGAACAGGGCTTCGGGCGGCCATCTTACCGTAGCCCTGCCTGGCCTGCTGCTCCGGGCTGCAGCTGTGTGAACTGACTTGGCGTCTTTTAGACGCCTGAAGTCAGTTCACTCCAGGGGGTGCTTTGGAGGTGCTTGGACAATTCTAGGGGGTGCTCGAGCACCCCCAAGCACCCCCCTGGCGCCGCCCCTGCCCGCTCCTCTCAGTGAAGGAAGACTAAGAAGGGCGGGGAGAGGCGGCCATCAGCGCTGATAGACGCGCTCAGAGGCAGAGCTACAGCCATTAGCTCTGCCTCAACAGGAAGCAATCCCCGGGCACCACGGAGGGGATTTGGGGGGTAAAGACCCCTCATTTTGCTGCGGGATAGCGGCGTTTTAGCAGCGGCAAACATGCCCCTGTTGAATATAAGGAAAAAAAGCGATTTTTAATCACACTTCAGAGTCTCTTTAAAGGACTTACGAGGCCAAAATGTCTAAAAAAAAGCAAAGTACCTGTAAGCTGTTTAAATGCACTGAGGACGCCGTCCGCGCCCTCCGTGCAGTTCCGCCGGGTCCCCTTCCTGAGATCGCCCCCCGCGCCGACCCCGACCCCCCAGGCCGGGTCGGGCTCTCGTGCCGCTCTCAATATGGCCGCTTCCATTGGCCGCGGCTGCGCAGTCCGCCTGGCCGCGAGTGCGGCTGCGCAGCTCTACGGCCAACCCCCCGAACCACGCACTGTAGCGTAGATCGGAGGGATTGGCCGTAGAGCTGCGCAGCCGCACTCGCGGCCAGGCGGACTGCGCAGCCGCGGCCAATGGAAGCGGCCATATTGAGAGCGGCACAAGAGCCCGACCCGGCCTGGGGGGTCGGGGTCGGCGCGGGGGGCGATCTCAGGAAGGGGACCCGGCGGAACTGCACGGAGGGCGCGGACGGCGTCCTCCGTGCATTTAAACAGCTTACAGGTACTTTGCTTTTTTAGACATTTTGACCTCGTAAGTCCTTTAAGTTAAGGTGAGATCTCTAAAGTTAACATTTCAATCCTTAAAATCCAAGTCGATCAAGGAAGAGAGAAGGGCACTGCTGCATAAAAATACCCTTTATTGTGACCGGGTCGACACACAGGTTACAGCAGTGGGGGGAGGAAAGTTGTCTGACAGCTGTTTCGCAAGGATTAACCTTGCTTCATCAGAGACCATGATCTCTGATGAAGCAAGGTTAATCCTTGCGAAACAGCTGTCAGACAACTTTCCTCCCCCCACTGCTGTAACCTGTGTGTCGACCCGGTCACAATAAAGGGTATTTTTATGCAGCAGTGCCCTTCTCTCTTCCTTGATCGACTTGGACTTTGCACTGCTTGGGAGCACGCTGCAGGTAAGCCCAGTGTGACCTGGCATCCATCCCTGCCGCATTTAGTGCCAGTTTTTTGTTCTTTTTTCATTTCAATCCTTAAAATAACTCCAGAATTCTAAAGTTAAAGACAGGCTGTTAATTAACTGCATGTGAAAATAACTACAGAGGAGGTAAATTAACTACAGAGGAGGTAAATTAACTACAGAGGAGGTAAATTAACTACAGGAGAGGTAACTTAAGGAATGAAGAGGTAAGATAACTCTCTCACGTGTGGAGGTAAATTTTCTCTTGCCTTATTATCTCTAGCATGATCTTAGTGAATTGAGGCCTTAAGGACTTAATAACTCTCTCACTGTGAAAACTTATCTTTGCACCTTAATAAGGCAAGCTTCTTTAATTCAGTGAATTAACACTGAAAATACCATCGATGTGTGGTGGTAAGTTTTCTCTTGCCTTATTATCTCCAGCATGATCTTAGTGAATTGAGGCCAAATTACCTGTTCATCTCATGACTTATCTCCCCTTATCAGTTTATCTATTGCTTTAGCTTTCCTTATTCTAGGTACACACCATACAATTTTGTGTTAGATAGATGGTTCGATGGAGAATTTCCGACATGTCCGATCTTATTTTCCGATCGTTTTTCTGATCGCTTATTCATAGAAGTGAATGGAAATAGATAGAAAAGATAACAGAATTGAATCGGAAATCGATCGTAAAATTGAATCGGAAATCGATTGGGCAGAAAATCGACAGAAAAAATGCATCGTGTATACCCAGCATAACAGTTAAGGTGAAAAACAAGTAAGCTTTGTGAACCAACCCCAATGGCCCTTATGCTGGGTACACACGATGCGTTTTTTCCGCCGGTTTTCGGCCCGATCGATTTCCGATTGGATTCTGTTATCTTTTCTTATCTATTTCCATTCACTCCGATGAGAAATCAACCAGAAAAACGATCGAAAATAATATCGGAGATGTCGGAAATTATCTATCAAACCATCTATCTAACACAAAATTGTATGGTGTGTACCTAGTATAATTCAATTCATTTTTTTCTCCAAAGTTTTCTCCAAGAAGATATTTTTGCAGCACTGCCATTGAAAAAGCACCCAAAAAGCAGATGAAAAAGTACTGTAAAATTATTCTAAGTATTTTCTTGCTTGCTGGTGGCTTAAAATGCATTTTATTGATAAGATGTAAAAGTACCACTTAGGAGATAAAAGGGAATTAAATTGGGTCGTATGTGCCCTGAAAAAATATATTTCTGGCAGGTTGGGGCCATTTGATGGCCTGCAAGTCTCACAGCTGACACAAATCACTGCTGACAATTCATTCTGGTATTATGTAAAAAATAGTGACCTTAGCCTATTTAAAAACATTCTGACATTTATTACATGGGGACATTTTTACTGTTGGTGATGAAGCTGCTGCATGATTTTTTGGCAGTTAGAAACAGCTGTAAACAGCTATTTCCCACAATGTAGCAAGGTTCACAGACAGGAGACTGCCAAGAGTATGTACTTTTCTTGTTTCTTGTGGGAGGGGTTTCACCACAATATCAGCCATACAGCGCCCCCTGGTGCTCTGTTTGTGAAAAGGAATAGATTTCTCATGTAAAAGCGAGTATCAGCTACTGATTGGGATAAAGTTCAAATCTTGGTCGGAGTCTCTCTTTAAAGCAGTCCAGCTAAGTGAGGTGTTAAAAATAAGTCTGTGAGCAGCGTCCCTGCTCGTCTAATCCCATGTAAGGGGGCAGGGCAACTGTCTCTGAAGACCACAGCCTGAAGCTCCTTAAGTTTATGCCGCAGGAAGTGTTTTGTGAGGCTTGTACTTATGAGGTACTTTAAAGTAAAAGGGCAGCTAAAGTGAGAGGTACTGCATAAGGAGGCTGCCATATTTATTTCCTTTTAAGCAATACCAGTTGCCTGGATATCCTGCTGATCTCTGCCTCTAATACTTTTAGCCATAGGCCCTGAATAAGCATGCAGCAGATCAGGTGTCTATGGCATTGTTGTCAGATCTGACAAGATTAGCTGCATGCTTGTTTCTGGTGATATTCAAACACTACTGCAGTCAAATGGACAAGCAGGGCTAACAGGCAACTGGCATTGCTTAAAAGGAAATACATATGGCAGGCAGCCTCTTTATACCTCTCACTTCAGTTGTCCTTTAGGTCCTCCCTTGTAGTTTCCTTTCAGTTTGCATCCAGTCCATGCAGCTATACCACTGGGGTTAACCAGCGGTCAGCCTGAATTTGAACTGAAAAACAAAGGTTCCTGTAGCCTGGTTCCAAGAGATCTATGATGTCAAACTGTCTGCAGCTGGCCTACACTTGAACTGCATTCAAACTCATGTTAAACTGATGTGGAACTGAATGCCAAGGTGAGCCTGAGAAAGGTCTGAAAAGCTGCTTCAGATAGTAAAGGGTTATTTGCACATCTGCAGCTCCCTTACCAGATGTTTTGTTTACAACAGAGGGGCATGATTGAGTCAAACACAGACAGTATGGTTGCCATTATGGAGACTTCTCAACAGTAATAAAGCTGAATTTAGGAGTTTGAATTTGCAAAGAACATTATTTGGAATTATTTCTGTTTGTGAGTTCAGATACACTTTAACAACTACCAGCAGCAGAAGTACCTAAATCCTGGTCTGAGACTGCGTATTGTAGGCTTCTGGGGCCATGGGATTGAAAGCAGGAAATTGGGACACGATTCACTGCCTAGAAAACTGGGCACCCATCATGTGTTAAATTACAGATTTACTGGCAACAGCAGGTAATATGGGCACCACAGTAGCAGCAGTGGAGTTCCCTGCTTTGTAGCAGAACTCTGTAGCGACGACAATGTCAGAGCACAATAGCAGTGGTAGAGGAGTACATGTAAAAAAGGCGACTGGATGTTAAAGCGTAACTGTCAGGCATGAAATAAAAAATCAATTCTTTATTTTTATCTAAACAAGTAATAAGGATGCTAACCAGGCGATCCAAACGTTAAAAATCACTCTTACTTTCCTTCTCCATAAAACATCATTCCCCAGTTTCCCTAGCTCGTATTTGGTACATCTGCCGCACAAAGGAAGTTGCAGGGCATGCTGGGTTTTATTTTTTTTCTTCTTTACTTTCCCCTCAGACAAAACGAATGCAGCCTGATTGGCTAAAGCCTCTTTCCCTCCCATTTTCCTCTGCAACACCACTGTTCTTCTCTGATTGGCCAGTATTTCTCATGCTGAGAAGCTGCAGCGTCACACAATGACAATGCACTCTCTAATGCAGAGCTGGGTGGGAGTGTCTGAAGACTGGGAGGAGGGCCGGCAAAGCATACACAGACAGAGTAAGGGAGGACATGATGTCAGGATTGGCTTCAAGATAGACAGAGTCAATGTGGAAAATCCTAATAAGGATTTTCTCTTTTTTTTACTATAGAACAATCACTAAAATTTGTACAGTGCAAGGCACATGGTATGTAAGTAGAGAAAGTATTTATTTACTTATATATGTGTTTTTTTCCTGAGATAGGATGGCTGACAGCTCCACTTTAAGCTGATCACCACGTGGCCCTGGTGGCCTCTGAACTCTGGTATCAACTCAACAAGGAGCAACCAGAAAGGAGAAAAACATGAGGGAAAAGTATTGTAAAATGAACAGAGGCGCCAAAAGAATAAGGTCAATATTTAAAATATTTAAAAATGCTTAGGAGGCAGTGGTGGACTTACCTCCTTTAAGCAGACACAACAAGCTGTGTATTCAACAAAAGGTATATTTATTGGTACACGACAGGGGTTAATCACAACGCGTTTCGCAGGCCTAAACCCGCTTCATCAGACAGTAAGGGTAGGAGTACACAACAGCAGTATGTCAGGGTCACACCTGGAGGGAAAAGTACATCAGGCACTATCCTAGTCTATATTTACATAGCCGTACTCCACTCTCCCTTAGCCTGAAGCTTGGTGTCACCCCTTCGGCTGGTGACACCTGGTGCGGTCCGCACCTACTGCAACCCCCTAGTAGCGCCACTGCTCACGGCACTTCTAAATCGAGGCCCATGGGATGGTTGGATGGTGTGACCACATTTACCTCCCCCACAAGCCTGCGGGAAAGGCACTCGTGTTGCAGATGAGACTCACCACGGCAGATTCCCTTTTATAGCGTGTCCGAGCTCAGGGAGAGGAAGCAAATTCTTGAAATTTTAAGGTCAGATTGTGACTCAACGGAGGTTGATCTTAAGTATGATAAAGTCACGGTTTCCCCTTAATTTCATTCGTTTCAGTAAAAAGTTTTGGCAGATAAACAGCTGTGTTGTTTCCAGGGTTGTGTAAGACACCACGAAGGTGGATGATTGCTGATCATGAGGTGTATTGCACAAATGACCTCCAGTTTGAGGAAGCAAAATTGCCTATTCAATCAGACTGAGAGAGTCATTATTTGTGTAAGAAATCATGTAGGTGTTGAAATCGCGCAGTTGTGTTTTACCGGGGAAAAGCTATCATTTTCAAGGTATAGTTCATGCCCAGCTGCTGTAGTGGAAAACACGGTTATTGTTGTGTGAGATGAGATCTCCTTGCTGCAGCTAATCTTGTCAGATTTTGTCAGAAACACCTGATCTGCTGCATGCTTGTCTATGGCTACAAGTATTAGAGGCAGAGGATCAGCAGGACAGCCAGGCAACTGGTATTAATACATGTCAGCTTCCATATCCCTCTCACTTCAGGTTCCCTTTAAAGAGGACACCAACTCTTGCACAGCACACAATTGAAAGTCTTTTTTCCACATATAGTTGTTGTAGAAATTCACTGCTCTGAATTTATGTGTTTGTTTAGCCAGATCAAAGTGTCTAATTAGTTGTTATCATCAGCAACTGTGAATAGACTGCAGGAGTTCTATTCATAAACTAAAAGCTGAGGCTTAACCTTTTCAGTGCTCCCTGCAAGTGAAAGCAAAAACCAAAAACTTTAAAGATTTTTTTCTAGGATTTCCGTAAATTGTAATGAATAATTGTTTTTTCATGCAGGTTATCCTTCTGCGCCCAATCTTTCCGAGAAGCGAGGAAGTACTTCGTTTTCACTAAGCCCAATCCATGAAAAAGGAAACAAAAAAAAAATGTTACAGAATAATTGTACAATGGACGAGTTGGTTGCATTGTGCATGGCTGCCTTAAAGGAAACCAGAGAAGGTTAAAATTAAAAGTTTTATAAACACCTGGGGCTTCCTCCAGCCCCATCCGCACAGATCACTCGCACGCCGCCGTCCTCAGCCTTCTCCAGCTCTGGTATTGGGTCTCGTAACTTCAGCCAGTTGATGCCAGTCTGCGCGAGAGAAGTGGGCTCTCTACGTATCTCTCCGGCGGTATCTGTGCTGCGGGACAGGTGAGTTGCTATGTTGGAAAAAATGGTGCAGGGGCCCCTGGGAGCACAGTAGGGGGGGCTTGCTCAGGGGCCCTGGGGGTGAATATGCTATAGGGGTCTCCAGGTTAATTTTACTCTTAGGCCCTATTGTGGCATGAACCGGCCCTGGTCCCCTCACAGCTCTGGGCCCCCCTTCTGCTCCACTAGTTATGTCCCTGTCAGAGACTATTTTCTTCCAGTAGAAGGACAGATGTGAGCTATGTTATCCGCCTAACTTGGGAAATCGCTCTGGAAGGGGTGATGAAGGGTTAAACCCTCCCCCCCCCCTCCACCCACTTGTATGTGGCGTCTCTGGCTACCAAGTTAAATGACACTTCCTGCAGAATTTCTGAGAGGATTATTTATATTAACTTGACTTCTGGTTCAGTAATATTTCCTTTTGTGTGGTTCACCTCTTCTATCTACAAGCAAAACATGCCATTCGATATGACTTAGTTATGACTAAACAAAACTGTCCAAGGCTTCCAGTTCCTAAAAGCACTGAGATATCCCGAGAAACAGTCACTTCTCTCCTCGCCTCAACCCTCACACTTATCAGCTGCCGGCCTCGCTTGTTTTGCAATATATTTATTCCCCGCTTTGTGTGCCGCCTGCCACACCAACATTCTTTGATTCTCGCCAAGGTCCATCATAGGCCTCTTCTACCTGACAGAAAGCCTTAGTTTGGGATCACAGCATGAGGGGTGTCCTCGTTGTAAACTGTTCCTGTTTGGCAACCTAGAATCTCCCAGTTGCCATAGTTATGATGCTGATTTGTAAATGATTATTGTTTTGGATTTATATAGTGGCAACAGCTTCCATGACACAGAGAATCTGTCTGGTTAAAGAGGAACTTTACTGTAAAATAGTAGGGGGAGGATAAATTAATACATTGCAAAGTGTGAAGTTAACAAATACAAGATAGATCAAGTAATGATTGATACTCACTGTGTAATTCATTCATATTGTCAGATGCACCATCAGCCTGTAAGTAATCATCTTTACTACTGGCAGACATAAAAAAAACAAACAGCACCAACTGCTCTTATCTATAAACACATCAGCTAACAATGTGATAGGCTTAAAGTGGATCTGAGATAAACTTTTACTCATTGCATAATTGTGTTCCTTACGTATAGTTTATAGGGCATTCCTCAAGCCAAATACATATTTTTTTTGTTTTAATACTCTAATTCCTTATAAACTAAACAAGCCTCGCCAACAGCTCACAGTGCCTTGGCACTGCATGTAGCAAGGGCTTATGGGAGCTCAGTCTGGGCAGGAGGAGAAGATTACTAGCCAGAGATTTCAGAGGCAGAGGGGAGGAGGGAGGAGGAGAGGGGAGTGAGCTGAGGGCTGGAGATGCAGTTGCAGCTTGCCTGTGTGTAATGTGACAAACAAAACATGGCCGCTCTCATTGCATCACAGGAATAAATAAACATGAAACTGTTGAAGCTGTTTGCAGCTAGATTTGCTGTGTAAATTCTAAATATAAACTTTAGATAAGATATATAGACAAGTTACTTGACATAGTTAGTTTTTCATCTCAGATCCACTTTAACACACACACACATATATATATATATATATATATATATATATATATATATATATATATATATATATATATATATATATATATACACAGTATATATATCTATCCATCTATCTATCTATCTTTCGTTGAGTGGCTTAACTACAATTCATAGAGCCCCCCAGTGAACATTTGACCCCCCGCCCCGTGCTCATCATGATCTTCACACCCATAACAAGAGTGGCCACAAAAACACCTGATCTGAAGTATCAGAGGAAGGAAAGGTTAGTAGTTGAGGCCTCCCACAGTTCTGGGTCCCCCTGCAATTGCAGGCGCTGCTCCCCCTAAGTTACGACCCTAATCCCACTTCAGGTTCCCTTTAATGAACAGCCACTATTTGTATCTCTACTGAGGTTCAAGCAGCACGGTGCCTCCCACTTGTACCCCACCCCACCTACAGAGAACAGAGAACAGGCTGTTTAGGCCAAACTCGTTAGAAATCTGCATATTAATGTCATTTTCTTGTTTCCAAATGTGTAGCTTGAGGCAGAGCATGGGACCTAGGGAAAGAGTCTGGGGATGCATCCTTTTGTGTAACATATAGTCAGGTTTCAAGATTGGCAAGTATTCAAATCATTTGTGGAAATCTGATTCTCTCCACATCCACATAAGAGAAAGTAAAACTATGTAAAAAATATGTTTTCTAGCCTTAGAAGGAGGGTATAAAAAGGAAGAAATTATTTGTTGATCAGTGGTGGGCCACATGGAAATTTGCATTTACAAATCGTAATCGTAATGTGAAATTTCAGGGAAAATCGTAATTCATTTTGTATGTAATAGTAATATTTCATAATTTTGCGTAATTTTTTGCGTAATTTTCGTGCAATTTCACAAAATGTTGTGCAGAATTTGGAGGTTAATTAGCAAAGGCCCCATACATGCTATTGCTACCCAAATTGCTACATATTTTATTTATTTATACAATTTTTCAAAAAGACCTTGTAGTTCTTGAGAAAATCGATTTTAAAAATGCAAAGAAAAATGTTTTTTAAACGGTCATTTTTTTGTTTAAAAAACATTTTTTCTTTGCATTTTTAAAATCGATTTTATCATAAAACTACAAGGTCTTTTTCGAAAATTCTTTTTGTGACTTGTACCCCCTATTCTCCTTAAAGGGGAACTTCAGCCTAAACAAACATACTGTCATTAAGTTACATTAGTTATGTTAATTAGAATAGATAGGTAATATAATCTCTACCCACCCTGTTTTAAAAGAACAGGCAAATGTTTGTGATTCATGGGGGCTGCAATCTTTGTCATGGGGGCAGCCATCTTTTTGGTTGAAAGGAGGTGACAGGGAGCAGGAGACACAGTTCCAACTGTCCTGTGTCCTGATAACCCCTCCCAGCTGCACACGCTAGACTTCAAATGTCAAATTTAAAATGTAAGAAAAAAAATTTGCACCAAAACAGCAGAACGAGAACAACATCAGAAATCCCATCATGCTTTGCACAGCATCAGGGTAAAAATGCCCGGGCAGTTTTCTTCTGTGCATCTAAAAATGAGGCTTGTATAAGAGAAACAAAGTTCTGATGCTGTGAAACTGTTAAAGAAACACCAGGCCTTTTCAGTGCTGCTGAGTCGATTTTTAGTCTGGAGGTTCACTTTAACATATGTAGCAATTTTGGTCACTACCATGTATGGGGCCTTTGCTATTCACTGCCAAAGTCAGCACAAAATTACGTGAAAATGTTGTGTAATCCTAATTAGCTGATTACGATTATCACTGCTTATAATAGATACTGTTCCTGAGAACATGGAAAATATGTATACAGAGGTCAAGTGCACTTTAACCATTTCGGGACAGGCCACCTAACCCCCTTTAAGGACCGGGCATTTTGCGGTGTGTGTGTGTGTGTGGGGGGGGGGGGGTGCGCGCGTTTGGGGTAGGGGGTCAGGCAGCCAGATCCCCTCTATGGCTGGCTGGGCAGTGTCCCCCCATGGAGGCAGGTGTCCCCCCTTTCGCCAGCAGCCATCACCCACCTTCTAGGTTCCAGCGATGAGCCGCAGTAGCCCCCTCTTCTTCGGCCGGCATCTCTGCTCCTGATGATGACGTCATGTTCCTGATGATGACGCAGAGGGGGGCGCCGATCGTCGCTGGAACGGCAGGGAGGTGAGTGGATACTCTTTTTTCCCCCCTGCCGCCGCCGTCAAAGTGATCACTACAATCCGCCGGCGATCGTAGTGATCACGTGATCAGCAGCCATACGCGATGGCTGCTGATCACTGAGGGGAGATGTCAGCTGTCATATGACAGCTTAATCTCCCCCTCCGGGTGAGCACAATCGCGTCGAGAGCGGAAACGGCGGGCCGGCGTAGATTCTACGCCGCATCAGGCTAGAACAGCCACAAGTGCGGCGTAGAATCTAATGCAGGCGGTCCGGAAAAGGTTAAAATGATCCCGAGAGAGATCGGTGCTGTGCTCATCCTTTGATACGAGCGCAGCCATGCATTAGCCACTCAAGCACGTCTGAGCATGCTCAGTAGCACAAAGCCTGTGGCTCTGGTTACCGTGCATGCGCAGGTGTGCTCACTTGGCTACTGCACGGCCACGCCAAAGGAAGGGAAGGTGCGCGGACCGAATATGATTAGTGACAATACCTCGGCGATAATTATCTGGGGGGGGGGGACACTAAGGGACAGGGGACATAGAGTACTTAGGGAAACCGTAATCGTATTCTAAGGCTTCCCTCTCTTTAAGTAAGTATCTAATTTTGCATCTGATTTAGGTAAGTATCTTATTTTCGGGTACACTTTAAAGAGACACTGAAGCGGAAAAAAATATATGCTATAATGAATTGGTTTTGTACTATGAATAATTACTAGAAGATTAGCAGCAAAGAAAATATTCTCATATTTTTATTTTCAGGTATATACTGTAGTGTTTTTTCTAACATTGCATCATTCTCTAATATGTGCAGATTACACAACACTCAGCATTCAAAATGATTCTTTCAGAGCAGTCTGTGAACTAATGACCTCTCCTCTGGCAGAGAAAAAGTAAATAGTAGGAACAGTTGAGATAATAAAAGTCAGAAGACAGCCCTCTCCACGACTTTGAAAGTCGTAGAGCTTAATGGCTTTTTTGCATAGAGATAACAACTGGAGTTTCTTAACTCTTCCTGTACTGGAAACAATTAGACTGATGTATCTGATCTTAATGTTTTATTTCTTAGCTGTACTACACATACAAATCATAATATCATAATTTTTTTTTCGCTTCAGTGTCTGTTTAAGAAGGCAAAGCTAATACAAATAAGTAAATTAAACTAATAATAGGGCTGAATTGACAATCTAATACACTGCTAACACAAGCCCAATCTAGGGATAGTCAAGGCAGACAGTAAACATAAGTTTGATCTTTTTGGCTGTGACAGGAACTGATCAGAGCCATGGAAATATACAGTACCTCGCTGGAGTTGTTATTTACAATCCAGCAGCTCAGATGAAGTAAAATAAGGCCATTGTCACTGACAGGACATTCCAGGGACATCTCTGTGGTGCCTGGGGCCATGGTTGGAGACTAAGGGCGAGTGACAGCTTCATACCCCCAAAATCCATTAAGCACACGTGTTTGTTCCGAGCTGTAAATTAGGGTTATATCCTCTCTATAAAGCATGCATGCATTCCATGGTTGCAAAACTTTTCTGAGAATTTTAATTACCTTCATCGACTCACAATGGAGGACATTGATCTACAATGTGAGCACAGATGCGGCCTCTGTATAGAAAGGTACCCGTAGATCAGGTCATGTGGTCCGTGACTCAGCTGAGATGGGAGATGATTGTGATTAAGAATAAACTGCCAGAGGAGTCCAAATCAATTCAAAAATTCTAATTCAGTGAGGAATTTTTTTTAAATTTTGTTTTACTGCCACAATTAAAGGACAATTAAATTGTGTAACATTTAAAATACATACAAATTAAATCTACATTTTTCCCTCAGTGAAATACAAGGGCCATATGTGGAGATGTGTCGAACGGTTCCCGAACCGTTCGCCGGCGAACATCTCTAAATTCATGGGCCTTTTACTACTTCCGGGTCGCAATGACCCGGAGTAGTATGCCTGCGCTGCCCGGCGGAGCGCGTCCTAGATCGCGCTCCCGTTGCCGGGCACTCTCTGCGCATGTGCGTGACGTCATGAGTGACGTCACGCTCATGCGCAGAGAGCGCCCGGCAACAGGAGCGCGATCTAGGACGCGCTCCGCCGGGCAGCGCAGGCGTACTACTCCGGGTCATTGCGACCCGGAAGTAGTAAGAGGCCCAGAGAGGTTCGCCAGGCGAACTGTTCGGCCCAACTCTAGCCATATGCAATTCACTTTTTCTCCTGAGTTTTCTCCTAGGAGATAATTTTTCATCTTCAAATTAAAATAACTTTCCAACACTTTTCAACTAAAAAAGTACCAAAAAGTAAATTAAAAAGTACTATCAAAATTATTTTGAGCATTTTCTTGCTTTCTGATGGCTTAAAATGCATTTTATTGACAAATTTAAAAATATAACCCAGGAGAAAACTAAGGTGAAAAAAGGAATTGCGTATGGGCCAGAAGGTAGTAAAAAGCTAACAGATCTGACAGGTTTTGGACTAATTTATCTCCTCAGGGTGGATTCTCAGAATTGCTTTTATTCTTTTCAAAAACAACCCCTGGAAAGAATATAGACAAAGATGCCGTTCAGCCTCCCAACATGTTTGCATGCTATTGTGGCAGTTGGACTGAGCAACTGTCGTTCAGTGAGTATTTTTGTAATTGAAGAACTATTTGAGAATTCCCCATGAGGAAATGGACTAGAACAAAACCTGACAGATTTGTCCGATTTTCACTACCTACTGTAAGTGACAAGGACCTAGGGAAAAATATTTTATAGTGCATTTTTTGTGGGTGAAATCTACATTTAATACAGTATGTATTTTAAATTTTACAGTTTTTTTTGTGATAGTTGCCCTTTAACTGGGAAAAAATCCTTTCTTCCTTTCCTTCTTGATGTCTAGGTATTTTAATCCTCCAAAATGTCAAATGTAGTTTCCATTAATTTTTATTTCGATTTTTAAAATTTTACAGTAAATGAAAGACAAATTTTGGCATATCTGACAATCTCTAAAAATGATACCCATGGACATTGCTTAAAAGTGTACCTGAGGGTATACGTACCCCATGAACGGGGGCGTGCTGTGCCTATGCAGTAGTATGTATGGCTGGCATGACGGCTCTCCCTGCAGCCGCTCAGATTCTGGGCAGTGTTAATTACTATTCCCCTCCAAGTCGTAGCAACTTGGAGGGAGAAGTAATTCGCAGTCCGGCGATTACCGGCACCCGAATTACATTGCTGCATGGCCATAAAAATAATAACATTATGTCTGCGGCGGTGTCTGCGGCGGCGCCCAGGTCAGGCACGGGGAAAAACGTGAGACAAAATAACCCGCCTCACTTCCTCTAACCCCCTGAAGTCCCCCTGGTCCCTCGCCGTCTTTCTGCGCTGCTCTGATAAACAGCAATACCCTGACAGCTACATACATGGTCCTAGGCTGCACACCTCCTGATCGCACTTCCAAAGCCAGGAGCGTTCTACGTTTGTGCAGTGTGTAAAAATTAGGAACTGCGCATGAACAGAATCAAAGAGGTGCGCGGCTGTGGGCTGCGTATGCAAAGTAGCCCACAACTGGCCCAGTCATCAAGTTTTCAGAAGGACACTGCTGCTGAACAGAGCAGCGCAGACTGATGATGAGGGACCAGGATGATTTCAAGGGGCCGGAAAAAGCCCCAGGTAAGTTAAACTGGCGTTTTTTATTCCCTTCAGGCATCCTTTAACACTGCCGCAAGGCAAGGTGGCTCCCCTAGGACTGGGATAGCGCATGCCGATGCGTGCACATTCCCGCTTGAGTGACAGAGCTCAGCTCTGTCAACAGTCTGCCAGTGGCGATCACCGCTAGCGGACTGTTAGATGGCGAATCCGCCGTCCATTTTCATTGTACAGAGCTGCGATCTACTGCAGCGCTGTACTGGGGACAGCCCTGTCACTCGGCTGTCCGCTGGAGAGGCTCCAAATGCAATCCACTCTCATAGGCTGATGCCTATGAGAGAGGATCGCCCTGATTGGCTATCGGAGGGTGGGCAGGTGGGATTAGGGAATTTTTTTTTTGAAATATACAATTTTATATATATATATATATATATATATATATATATATATATATATATATAAAAAACCAAATAAATAATAATAATAAAAAAGCAGGAAGCAGCGATCATAGCCCACTAACAGAAAGCTCTGTTGGTGGGCATAAAAGGGGGGGGGATTCATTTGTGTGCTACATTGCATGGCTCTGCAACAAGCTATTAAAGGTGCAGAGCACTGATTTGTAAAAAGTAGCCTGGTCACTGGTGGGGATGGGGGGAAGCCTGTGGTCCGTAAGTGGTTTAAGATCTCCAGAGATAAGAATAGGGTAGAGATGATATGGCAGGAATAGGGTAAGGTAAGGTAAGAATAGCAAATAGGATTTGCTTTAAAGTGTACCCAAGGTGACATGTGACATGATGAGATAAACGTGTATGTACAGTACAAAACGTATTCATAACCAGGCTGTTTTACTTGCTTTATTTTGCTGCCTGAAACAGTTAATTTCTAGGCATGGAAGTGACAGCTTCTGTCTTGTAGGTACCTTGTCGGGAGTATAGTAAACATCACTGATAAGAAAATTACAACTATAAAAGTTTTCCTGACAGAATACAACTTCTGAGAGCAGGGGGAGATAGAAAAAAAAAGTCAACAGTTCATGTATTTTCATTTAGTGACACTCAAAAGGCTGCCACTGAGCAGAGGCCACAAAACATTCAATCTACTTTGTAAATGTTTAAATGCAAAATAAAACTATGGGATATCTAAAAATGTCATTTTTAGGAGTAGGAGGATAAACACAGTTATTTATCTCATCAGTTTATTTTCACCTCGGGTTCATTATAACAGATCAGCTTTTGTTGTTGTGGGCATTGCATACTGTGGCATAAGGTTCTATTCTGAAGATCCTGTTAGTGTGGTGATGATAGCCCCATATACAGGGGAAGCTATGGCTGAGGGCTGTGAGGCTGCCGCCTGGGGCAGGTGGTGCAGGTGAGAAAAGCCACACTCCATATTTTATATCTTAGGATTAGGGCTGGAAAAGAACATTATTTAAAATTCAGCACATGAATTTGTCATATGGAAGCAGCATCTCTCCTGTATTCCCATCTGCCGGAGCATCCGAAGCCTTCACCGTGTTTACACTTAAACACAGATTTAGACGCTACATTTTTCAGCCTGATGCTGACGGTGATTTGCATTTAAGGAAACCTGAGATGGTTGAAAGTAAAGCATTTCTACTTACCTGGGGCTTCCTCCAGCCCCCTTCAGGCCGTGGGCTCCCTCCCCACCTCCCCAAGCAGCTCGTATCATCCGCTAGGCATCCCGGTACATTAACTCATCGTGCATGTGCGGCCTGCCAGCCTGCGCACCCCCTGCCATGCTCCCGTGGCCAGGAGCAGTTTGCGCAATGAGGCGCTTCTGAGCTAATGTACCGAGATGGCCAGCGGATGATCTGAGTGGCCCGGGAGAAGGAGAGGGAGCTCACGGCCTGAAGGGCGCTGGAGGAAGCCCCAGATAAGTATAAATGCCTTACTTTCATCCATCTCAGGTATACTTTATTGGAAACCTTAGCTGTCTAAAATAATTAAAAAAAAAAACATGCCCACCGCTTGCCACGTTCTCTTCCGTCCCCCTGCGTTCTCTTCTAAAGGTCTCGCAAAGTTACTTCCTGGTTAGTGAGGTTGGTGACTAGTGCACAGTGTGCCTGCGGCCGAGATCGCTCTGTGTATGTGCACTACATAGTCGTGATGTAGTGCACATGCGCATAATGCTCCACCTCTCGGCCCTGGGTGCGAAGTCACATTTAGGCATCGAGGAGGGGTCGATTAGAGATTGTGTGAAAATAAGGTTTAGTGTTAAATAATGGTGGATTGGGGGAGGGCGGTTCAAGGATGAGCAGAAACTACGCCAGTGCGAATTTACGCATCCTAGTTCGCATCTACGCATCGTAGTTCGTAGGTGAAGTTTCAAAACTACGCTTACAAATTTACGCATAGTGAAGTACCGCTACGCTTAGCTTACGCCCACTGTGCGTAGTTACATGTGTATTGCGTAGTGAACTACGAATGCGTTACTAATTTTCCGCATGCGATTGTATGCTTACAAATTTACGCATTGGAAAGGGGAATGTACTTTAAAGAGGAATTAATGCGTAAAATGTTCTGCATGCGGGCATAAGCATCCGCATACATTACACTTCGCACTGCGCGTAATTGCGTATTGTAACGCGTAGTCTACGAAATGCATACGAAGCGAATATTTGATTTCGAAGCCGTAGTTTGGCGAAGTGTAATTGCGTAAAACTACGCATAGTTACAGCGTAGCAAAGTTGGCTGACTACGACCATCCCTAGGTCGGTTTGAGTTAGGCATTGGTTAGGGTTAGGTATTAGTAAAGGGCTCGTGTGAAAGTAGGGTTAGATTTAGCAATAGTGCAATATTGGTAAAATGTAACAATATTTTACTATCGGAATCCACCCTCCCCGATAATAGACTCTTGGCAATTTTACCCATATTCTACTATTGGCTATCTCCGGGGCCCAAGCAACTACAATGCTCTTACTGTATGTATGCACTACAGCCACCCTGGTGTACATGTACAGACTGCTGCTGGTGGTGCACGGGGGGGGTAAATTATATACAACAGACGGGATCTCCACTTCTCACCCACTCTATCAGTAACGGATATGAAATGTACTATTGAGCTACCGTGTTTCCCAGAAAATAAGCCCTCCCCGAAAGTAGGCCCAAGCTGACCATCTGAGGATCCATGTAATGACTCTCCCGAGCAGTAGGGGGCACTGGTCCCGCCATGTACACCCTACAGAGAGCAGAGAGGACGAAGGGTCTCTGGCAGTACCAGGAAAAGCTGTGGCATGCGCAACGTCTGCGGGGGGAGATTGTGTGTTATTGGGATAGGGGTGTGTGAGGCTCGTGGTGCCCGAGGATGGGTGAGCTGCCGCTCCAAGAGGTTACATAAGAGGTTATACACAGCCAGCTACTCCCTGCAGTATGTCAGAGGACCTATACAATAAGTTCCTGGCCCCGGATGAGCACTCCCTCTACTCTGCCAGCAGGGCAACATCAGTGAAGATATCTGAATATCTGAATATTAGTGACTTTGCCTCCTAGCTATGTACAAATGTATCAGCACACCGTTTTAGAATGCTGTACGCTCCTTTTAATGAGCTATGCGTTCCATAAGGATAATGAAGCCGACAATTGTTTTGGGGGCCACGCACCACACGCCTTGATGAAGGGGGACCCTGCGTGGCCCCCGAAACAATTGTCGGCTTCATTATCCTTATGGAACGCATAGCTCATTAAAAGGAGCGTACAGCATTCTAAAACGGTGTGCTGATACATTTGTACGTTGTTTCTAATTGGGACATGCCTACGTCCTAGTATCAAGCACCCGACCTACAGTTGATGGAGTACCTTCTACGACTTTCATATCATTTGCCTCCTAGCTGTCCTCCTGCCATCACAATGACCCCTGGGTCAAATGGCGCCAACCATGTTAGGATACTGGAGCCATTTACAGGTGAGCGGAGGGAGACGCAGCCACAAACACTAACATAGCCAGGCCCGGATTTACATCACAGGAGCCTGTAGGCACAGATGTCCTGAAACCCATGACTTCGACTTACCATTAAGTAGTCAGAGGTACCCTCAGTATAAAGTAACTAGAGGTGCCCCTGGCCCTGACTGAAGGGAGATCCCATCGGTGGAATGCCAAGAGCTCGGTGAGTAACCTCTCATTTACACTCTCATCAGGACTCGGCATAGGGAAAGAGAGAGGGGGGACTACGGGAGGGGAGTGAGCCACCTTTCCATCATCAGACGCCTGTAGGCATGTGTCTACAGTGCCTTATGGTGAATCCGGCCCTGAACATAGCGTCCGATTTTCTATACCCCTCAAAATAAAAGACATCCCTGAAAATAAGCCTTAGCACACCTTTTGAAGAAAAAAATGAACATGAGATGTTGTCTTCTGTCTTGTTGTATTAATTAGGGTGTAATTTGGAGCTGATTTAGCATATTTATCTCCTCTAACGCCTATAACTCTACAGCACAATGCAGTGTTTACAAGAAGAAAAAAGCAGAACTAAATTTAGTTCCTACGGACAAAGTTCTTGTGTTTCTTGGTAAATCCAGGTCGCTGATGCAGCAAAAACAGACAAAAAACATTAAGACTTCTGGTTTTATACTTCTCAGGCCGATTCCTTTTTTTTTTTTTTTTTTTTTTTTTCGAAAATAGCTCAACTTGTTATTAAAAACCCACCACCCACCTTCCTCCCTGGTCTTAACATTGTGTAATAATAGATAATGTTGATTTAGGTTCTCTGCTGGGCAGAAACACTACACTTGTGCTAAAGGTAACATTCCCTAAGTATGACAAAATGTGTTTTGCTTGGACGGGACATCAGTTATTGGGCTGCGCTGAGAATGTGGCTTATTGTGGGGCAACAGTTGAAACTCCGCTCTCGATGTGGGAGAAAGTTTGTTGGGACAGTGGAAAGCCAGTTTTGCGGTGGATTGAGATTTCACCAAAACTTTGGATGTAGATCAAGACTCTTGATGCGGTGGGGGCTACGAGATGAACAGTGTGTGTGGAGTCTGACAGGAGTGCCTGAGAAATGAGTGCTGAGACCTGGGAAGAACATGACATGTATCGGATATTTTAGTGTCTCCTGTTCCATGTCGTTGAAATACAAATTATTCCATTTTCATTCCTTAAAAGCAGCAGGGACAGCCATACTATAGGGAAAAAAACACATATATAAGTAGATAAATACTTGTTTTACTTACATACGTTATAACATATGTATTCTACTGCCCACGTTTTGATTTCAGTGAATTTTATATAATGGTAAATTAAGAGAAAATTGATTTAGGAATTCTCCATCTTTACTGCCTCTGACTGAAGTCAATCCTGATGTAATTTCCTCCCTTACTCTGTTTTCCCCTAGAAACTGCGCTGTCATATCTAGCTTGCTTTGTAAATGCATGTGAGCACAGCATAGATCGTAGCATCACTGCATAGATTTCAGCAGCTTTTGCAGAGGGGTGCGGTGTATTTCCCTTCTCAGCCTCCTGTCACACTGAACTGCCCTCAGCCAATCAGTGAGGAACAGGAATATGGGAGATAACAAGCTTCCCTCTCCTCAGCAATGTACCAGAATAGAGCAAGGCTGAATGAGATAAGGTTTATTACAGCAGAAACATTTAGAATTATATCAGAATACTTGCAATGCAGGGTCAGGTTGTGCTCTGCATCATAAACACAGAGCAATGGGTAAATGGAATTTGATTTTTTTTCTGACAAGCCTGCTTTTAAGAAATAAAGGGCTTGGTTTAGGCTGTGTTCCCAGTGTGTACAGCACTATACTTTACAGGGCCTGGCACCTATATAGTACTGGATCTGCCAGAGCATTATAAACGTTAAGGGACCATTATAGCAAAGAATTGTAAAAGTTTACAATACATGTGTATAGAAAGTACATTTCTCCCATATTAAAATGCACTGTAAATTATTATTATTTTTTTTTTTTTTTTGTCGCTTACAGTAGGCAGTAAAAATCTGACAGGCTTTGGACTAGTCCATCTCCTCAGGGGGATTCTCAGAGCTCTCTTTATTTGCACAAACTCTAATTGAACAGCAGTTACTCAAATCAACTGCCAAAATAGAGTGCAAATGAGTAGGCAGGCTGTCCAAATTGTACAATTTTGGTCCTTTAGTAGTTGCCCTTGTTGATCTTCTTTTTTATGGCGAACGTTACATGAAGTTTGTGTTGGCCCCGTATTTTAACATGGGGGTGAACGTTCGCCGTTGTTCACAGCAAACTGTTTGCCTATGACCAGTTTGTGCCATCATTATAGTCAGACCTAACTGAATAGAGACTGAAGAACATCAACATCCCTTATTCCACAGTAGCTACTGAAGACATAAGCTATTCTGGTCAAAGTAATGTCCTCTGTTATTCATTTATAGACCTTTCTGTTGCCCTGGAAAGTTCCACAAGCCAGTCGTTCCACAGTAGCTGCTGAGATGATCTCTTCCGTTTACTTACCTCTTAAAGGATACCCAAAGTGACAAGTGACATGGTGAGGTAAAGGTGGCCATACACTGGTCGATTTGCCATCAGATTCGACCAACAGATAGATCCCTCTCTGATCGAATCTGATCAAAGAGGAATCGTATGGCCACCTTTACTGCAAACAGATTGTGAATCGATTTCAGCCTAAAACCTATCACAATCGGTGGAGCTGCCGCTGCTGCCACCCCACCTCCCCCCCCCCCCCGCATACATTACCTGTTCCGGCCGGCGCGAGTCCCCTGGTCTTCTTCTCCGCTCCGGGCTCCAGACCGTTCCTGCAGCTACTGAACTTCCTGTCCAGGGGAAGTTTACACAGTAGAGGGCGCTCTACTGTTTAAACTTCCTGCCAGGACAGGGAGTTCTGTGTAGCTGCAGCCGGTCCGGAACCCAGCCGGGGAAAGAAGACAGTGGGGACCAGGGGACTTGCGCTGGCCGGAACAGGTAATGTATACCCGCTGTATTGCGTCGGTCATCGGGCATTCGAACACCGCTATCGACGCACTACCGACCCACCGGCGATCGAGAAAAATCTTCCGCACGGACGGATCGACGGGAATCGACGGGAACGATCGATTTCGGACAGAAATCAATTGTTCTGTCAGCGGTGTGCGCGGCGATTTCACAGCCGATTCGATCACTGTGATCGAACCGGCCGTATATCGGCGGGAAAATCATTGGCTCCTTAAACATGTGTATGTACAGTGCCTAGCACACAAATAACTATGCTGTGTTCCTTTTTTACTTTCTCTGCCTAAAAGAGTTAAATATCAGTAAAGGTGGAAACCAGCAGAAGTATTCTTTCCTTTTTTTCATATCACATTTCTTCTAAACCTGACAATGAACACTAAAAACAACAGGATAAGTAAGCTACAGTAATTAAGTCATATCTTATTGGATAATTTTCTTTATGATTTCAGTTAAAGCAGACCTGAACACAGAACTTCATATCAGCTCTAAAAGATAAGCAACATTATAACAACCTTTAAAGAAAAACAGTTGTTTGTTACAGCTGGTACAAATCCTACAGTAAATCTGCAGGGCGTCTACTCCCTGCTTTCTTGGAAGCAGACGTATTGTTAATATCCTGTGCTTTCAAATGAGCTTATCTGCTTATCTGACATGGCAGTCGGGTGACACAAGGAAGAGATCAAATTACAACTTGTGATTAGGCACAGATGAGGGGGAATTAAACTAGCTAAACTCTAAATTCATACAGGGTGCATTTCTCTAGGCTTTCCTTCTGTCCTGTGCAAGAGTTCAGGTCCACTTTAAAGAGACACTGAAGCGAAAAAAAAAGATGATATAATGACTTGCATGTGTAGTACAGCTAAGAAATAAAACATTAGGAGCAGAGACATAAGTCTAATATTTATTCCAGTACAGGAAGAGTTAAGAAACTCAAGTTGTTATCTATGCAAAAGAGCCATTGAGATCCATGACTTTCATAGTCAAAGAGAGCTCTGTCTTCTGAAGCTTATTATCTCAACTGTCAGTCACTATATTTTCTTTTTCTCTCCAGAGGACAGTTCAAAAGTTCACTAGCCTGCTCTGTAAAATGATTTAGAATGCCGAGTAGTGTGTAAACTGCAAATGTTAGAGAATTATGCAATGTTATAAAAAACAAACAAAACACTATATAAATAAAATTCTTTGCTACTAATGTTCTAGGTATTATCTGTGTTACACAATCAAATCATTTTTTCCTCCCGCTTTAATATGGATTTTCATCCAAGTTTAATGACAAATATTATTTCGGAGTGATGTCTAACTTTTCACTAAAGCTGCAGGTTTGCTCTCACTGTTCCTGTTCCTGTGTGGTGGTTTTGGGACCTCTGCACTGCTGGAGAATAACGCAGTGTAAGCTTCCACCTCTTTCTAATATGAACTTTCTCTGAAGAAAATGTTAAACTCTATAAGTACTTTTCATGACGCCTGCTCCTCCAGCCCTGGAAAACATGCATGGGAGTGAGGCCGAACATGAGGTTTCTATTTTACAAATTAAAACCAAATCTGTTGGGACTGGAATTGTAATCGGGTATTTAAAGAACAGTTTCCCATTTATGTCCTCACATAGTAGGGTGGACAATCTCTTATTTAAAGGATGTATGTTTCCCATAAAAATGTTTATATTAGGCACTTAATTGTCTGGATTTGCATTTCGTATTTCATTGACTTATCCCCGTGTCACTGCTTTGAGTCTCCGATTTACGTGCTGTGGGGTGACGACTAGGTCTCCTCTGGCGATATTACTGTAAAAGGCAATACAGGCGCCTCTCTACGGAGCTCCAGTGCCGGTGCCTAAGAGGCAGCGTTTTAGCGTTGGGCACACAGAGGTTTGTAGCAGTTACAAATACCCAGCACTAGTTGCTACTAGTTTTATCCAATGCAGTTGCTATTACAGCAGATAAGGAGCTACTGTAGCTACATAAACCACTACTGTAGGGGCTGGGTCAATGGTGTGCATGATAAAAGGGCGCAAGGAAAAATGGGGGCTGTTAATATCTACCTATATTCTTTGTTTTTAAAGTGTAAATAGGGTAAATTATCGTAATAAAATATCGGTATATGTTATTAACAATACTTTACTAAGACCTAATCCTACTCTTACACAGAACCTCCCCCCTCCGATGCCTAACCCTAAAACCACCCCTCCCTGATGCCTAACCCTAAACCCCCCTTCCTGATGCCTAACCGTAAAGCCCCCCTTCCTGATGCGTAACCCTAAAAACACCCTTCCTGGCGCCTAACCCTAAACCCCCTTTCCTGAGGCCTAACCCTAGAATCTCCCTTCCTGATGCCTAACCCTAAAGCCTCCCTTCCTGATGCCTAACCCTAAAACCCCCCTTCCTGATGCCTAACCCTAAAGCCCCCCTTCCTGATGCCTAACCCTAAAAGCACCCTTCCTGGCGCCTAACCCTAAACCCCCTTTCCTGAGGCCTAACCCTAGAATCTCCCTTCCTGATGCCTAACCCTAAATCCCCCCTTCCTGATGCCTAACCCTAAAACCCCCCTTCCTGATGCCTAACCCTAAAACCCCCCTTCCTGACGCCTAACCCTAAAACCCCCCTTCCTGACGCCTAACCCTAAAACCCCCCTTCCTGATGCCTAACTCTTAAACCCCCCTTCCTGATGCCTAACCCTAGAATCCTCCTTCCTGATGTCTAACCCTAAATGCCCCCTTCCTGATGCCTAACGCTAAAACCCCTCTTCCTGACGCCTAACCCTAAAACCCCCCTTCCTGATGCCTAACTCTTAAACCCCCCTTTCTGATGCCTAACCCTAAAACCACGCTTCCTCACTCCTAACCCTAAACCCCCCTTCCTGATGCGTAGCCTTATAATGTTCAAAATGATACATTTCAAAACAATAATTTTCAAAAATAAATAATTTGTAAATGCAAAACATTACAAATGTCAAAAACCATAACATTCTAATTTAAAACAAAAAACAAAAAAAGTCAAAATCTATAACGTTGTAATTTTGATAATGATATTTATCATGCACCCAAATGTCTGCTTTAGGCTCCTAATAGCTGATATTTGCATTAGCGCGTATGGGGAGCCCAAATCGTCTATTAGCTGTTGTACCCCCAAATTTCCTGCTTCCAGTCAATGACCTTGGGAAAAAAAAAACAAGAGAGAGGCAGGAGTCCAATATAATGTAATATGTTTAAAACTCAGTTGAGTGTTTAACCCCCAGAGACCCAAATAGGCAGGGACGGATCTAGACCAAGTTGCCCCAAGTTGCGCCTGGGGCAAGGTCAGGTTTTGGCGCCTAAACTGCCATTCCCCATTCAAATTTTGCTGCCTTTTTAAGAATTCAACAAACTGCGCCTGGGGCAAGAGACCCGCTTGCCCCCCCCTAGATCTGTCCCTGCAAATAGGCACCCGGGTTGTATGACTTCATGGCCAGATAAACAGGCCTATTTACACATTCAACCATCCAGAAGTGTTGCAGAATTAAACAAGAGGACCTGTTAGTAATGTACATGAGGTTTTAAAAAGAAGAAAATGGGGGAGGGTTTATTTTTGTAGCTTACATGTGGTGTTGTAATGTTACAACACTGGGGGCTTAACCTCCCTGGCGGTAAGCCCGAGCTGAGCTCAGGCCCTGCTGGGCCGATTTGCCTAATTTTTTTTTTTTGCAACACGCAGCTAGCACTTTGCTAGCTGTGTGTGCACTCCAATCGCTGCCGCTACCCGCCGATTGTCCATGTCCACCACTCGCCACCCCCCCCCCCAGACCAATCAGTGCCAGGCAGCGCTGAGGGGTAGCTCGGGCCTTCCAATGACGTCACGACGTCGATGACGTCATGCCGCCCGTCGCCATGGCGGCGGGGGAAGCCCTCCAGAAAATCCCGTTCTTTGAACGGGATTTCCTGATCGGAGATCGCCGGAGGCAAACGAAGAGGGTGGGGGGATGCCGCTGCACAGCGGCTATCATGTAGCGAGCAGTGGGCTCGCTACATGATTTAAAAAAAAAGAAAATGAAAAAAAAACTGCTCTGCTGCCCCCTGGCAGTTTTTAATAGACTGCCAGGGAGGTTAATTCACAAAGCGGTGCTAACTGTTAGCACGCTTGTGAAAAGCCCCTTTTCACGCCTAAAAACACTTTGTGCGTGCTAACTAGCGCTCACGCGCAAAGTCCGGTGCGCGCGAAACGTCCACAGTGGCGTAGCTAATGAGCTGTGGGCCCTGATGCAAGTTTTACAATGGGGAGCACCGGAGGGGGCAGGGGCAGGATGTCACCTTGATGCTGATGCAGCCTGAGGAAGTGGCGCCACCGGGCGTCATGGGCGGCCCGGGGCTGGGTGTAAAAATATCACTTAGGAGAAAACTTACAGGAGAAAAGCGGAATTGATTTAAGGCAAAGGGGGGTGTGTGGGGATTGGACTTGAGGCATATAACAGCCCACCAAAAACTTGTCAGGGGGCATGCTAAAAAAACTGTTCTGCCCCCAAGAAAATAGCATTACAGTTTGTGATGAGAGTTGGAGAACTGCTGTCTTCTTGAGGATAAACTGTTAAGTTTATTATTCATCCATATTACTTCTTCTTTTTTCTTTGCTTGGCACATTATTTTAGACATAACTTCACTTTTCTGACTAAAATCACATTGTAAAGTTGCAGGCGGTTTAAAAGCTAGGATGACAAACTTGAGAGGAGAAATCTAGTATGTCCTATTTCAGTAGTTACATGAAAGAGGCACTGTAGTAATATTTATATAGTAGAATTCAGTAAATGACTTAGGATACCCACTTTTACGGTCATTTTCCTGTTTTCAGGCAGCATCGGTAGGATTTACTAGTTACCAGAGGAGGCTTGGATCCAAGGAGGGGGCCCACGCTAACAGGGAAGATCGTAAGTGGAAATCTATGCTACGCGGGAACAATTTCCGCATGAATCAGTCAAATGCACATGCGTGGAACACTTCAATGCGTTCATTCCAATGTGCAATACGGAATTTTATATGCAAACCTCTGGGCAAATAACACTTATGCGCAAGCGGAAATGTTATCCGTAAGCGTCAACATTTCCACGTTAACACAATCGTAGTTGACTTTGCAATTGGCATGTGAACTATGCGTAGCAGTTGTAATTATGCTTAGCGGTACTACGTTACGCGGAATTTTGTAAGCGTAATTTTGGAACTACGAATTGAAGCTACGATGCGTAGACGCCAACTACGATGCGTAATTACGCATATGCGTAGATTACGAGCATCCCTGCATGCTAATTCTGCTTTCTGGGGTGGGGGTGGGGAGGTTCTGTGGGTTATTTTTGCATTCCGACTCAAACTGACAGTGTTTCAGTCAGAGACAGTCACCGGTGTGCTCCTTCTTTTGCTGCCTACAATGATGGGCATTGGAAGCTCTCGAGGGCCACACAAAATGGCAAGGAGGGCCACATTCGGCCCGTGAGCCTTGTGTTTGACACCCGTGCCCTAAACAAATTATTGTTTCGGGTGACCTAAGCTGCAAGTAGTGTTGGGCGAACAGTGTTCGCCACTGTTCGGGTTCTGCAGAACATCACCCTGTTCGGGTGATGTTCGGGTTCGGCCGAACACCTAATGGTGTTCGGCCAAACTGTTCGGCCATATGGCCGAACTAAGAGCGCATTCGGGTAACGTTCGGCTAGCGCTGTGATTGGCCGAACGGGTCACGTGTAGTGTTGGGCGAACATCTAGATGTTCGGGTTCGGGCCGAACATGGCCGAACTCCGAACATAATGGAAGTCAATGGGGACCCGAACTTTCGTACTTTGTAAAGCCTCCTTACATGCTACATACCCCAAATTTACAGGGTATGTGCACCTTGGGAGTGGGTACAAGAGGAAAAAAAATTTAGCAAAAAGAGCTTATAGTTTTTGAGAAAATCGATTTTAAAGTTTCAAAGGGAAAACTGTCTTTTAAATGCGGGAAATGTCTGTTTTCTTTGCACAGGTAACATGCTTTTTGTCGGCATGCAGTCATAAATGTAATACATATAAGAGGTTCCAGGAAAAGGGACCGGTAACGCTAACCCAGCAGCAGCACACGTGATGGAACAGGAGGAGGGTGGCGCAGGAGGAGAAGGCCACGCTTTGAGACACAACAACCCAGGCCTTGCATGAGGACAAGAAGCGTGCGGATAGCAATTTGCATTTTGTCGCCATGCAGTCATAAATGTAATACAGATGAGAGGTTCAATAAACAGGGACCGGAAACGCTAACCCATCACAGATGTTCATTGTTCATGTTACTTGGTTGGGGTTCGGGAGTGTTGCGTAGTCGTTTCCAATCCAGGATTGATTCATTTTAATTTGAGTCAGACGGTCTGCATTTTCTGTGGAGAGGCGGATACGCCGCCGATCTGTGACGATGCCTCCGGCAGCACTGAAACAGCGTTCCGACATAACGCTGGCTGCCGGGCAAGCCAGCACCTCTATTGCGTACATTGCCAGTTTGTGCCAGGTGTCTAGCTTCGATACCCAATAGTTGAAGGGTGCAGATGGATTGTTCAACACAGCTACGCCATCTGACATGTAGTCCTTGACCATCTTCTCCAGGCGATCGGTGTTGGAGGTGGATCTGCACGCTTGCTGTTCTGTGTGCTGCTGCATGGGTGTCAGAAAATTTTCCCACTCCAAGGACACTGCCGATACCATTCCCTTTTGGGCACTAGCTGCGGCTTGTGTTGTTTGCTGCCCTCCTGGTCGTCCTGGGTTTGCGGAAGTCAGTCTGTCGGCGTACAACTGGCTAGAGGAGGGGGAGGATGTCAATCTCTTCTCTAAAGTCTCCACAAGGGCCTGCTGGTATTCTTCCATTTTGACCTGTCTGGCTCTTTCTTCAAGCAGTTTTGGAACATTGTGTTTGTACCGTGGATCCAGAAGGGTATAAACCCAGTAATTGGTGTTGTCCAGAATGCGCACAATGCGTGGGTCGCGTTCAATGCAGTCCTAGGCCGAAGAGGTCATAGCCTAGGGTCACAAAACCTGTTTATTTGGGCAATTTCAATGGTGGCGAGTCTGACGTACATAAATCGCAGCAATGGCCGTTAGCAACGTCTGAATCTCACGAAATGTCTCATGCAGGTAGAAGACATATTGTTAGACTTGGGCTCCAAAGATGGGTTCCCTACATCTCTGCAAACCAGAGTTACAGGGCTCCAAATTTGGTAAAATCACCCATAGGCTTTCATTGGGCCTCCTATTTACAGTTCCAAAATCTCACATCTTTTCAAAGGGCAATTACTCAGCAGTGGCAAATTTTCTAGCATTGTAGGGACCCTTAGGGGGAACATGACTGGTGAGTTTCGGGCCCCTAGGCCAAAGAGGTCATAGCCTAGGGTCACAAAAACCTGTTTATTTGGGCTATTTCAATGGTAGTGATGGTGACGTACATAAATCGCAGCAATGGCCGTTAGCAAAGTCTGAATCTAGCGAAATGTCTCATGCAGGTAGAAGACATATTGTTAGACTTGGATTCCAAAGATGGGGTCCCTACATCTCTGCAAACCAGAGTTACAGGGGTCCAAAATTGGTAAAATCCCCCATAGGATTTCATTGCCTCCCTATTTCACTTTCCAAAATCTCACATCTTTTCAAAGGGCAATGGCTCAGCAGTACCAAATTTTCTAGCATTGTAGGGACCCTTAGGGGGAACATGACTGGTGAGTTTCGGGCCCCTAGGCCGAAGAGGTCATAGCCTAGGGTCACAAAAACCTGTTTATTTGGGCTATTTCAATGGTAGTGATGGTGGCGTACATAAATCGCAGCAATGGCCGTTAGCAAAGTCTGAATCTCACGAAATGTCTCATGCAGGTAGAAGACATATTGTTAGACTTGGATTCCAAAGATGGGGTCCCTACATCTCTGCAAACCAGAGTTACAGGGGTCCAAAATTGGTAAAATCCCCCATAGGATTTCATTGCCTCCCTATTTCACTTTCCAAAATCTCACATCTTTTCAAAGGGCAATGGCTCAGCAGTACCAAATTTTCTAGCATTGTAGGGACCCTTAGGGGGAACATGACTGGTGAGTTTCGGGCCCCTAGGCCGAAGAGGTCATAGCCTAGGGTCACAAAAACCTGTTTATTTGGGCTATTTCAATGGTAGTGATGGTGACGTACATAAATCGCAGCAATGGCCGTTAGCAACGTCTGAATCTCACGAAATGTCTCATGCAGGTAGAAGACATATTGTTAGACTTGGATTCCAAAGATGGGGTCCCTACATCTCTGCAAACCAGAGTTACAGGGGTCCAAAATTGGTAAAATCCCCCATAGGATTTCATTGCCTCCCTATTTCACTTTCCAAAATCTCACATCTTTTCAAAGGGCAATGGCTCAGCAGTACCAAATTTTCTAGCATTGTAGGGACCCTTAGGGGGAACATGACTGGTGAGTTTCGGGCCCCTAGGCCGAAGAGGTCATAGCCTAGGGTCACAAAAACCTGTTTATTTGGGCTATTTCAATGGTAGTGATGGTGACGTACATAAATCGCAGCAATGGCCGTTAGCAAAGTCTGAATCTCACGAAATGTCTCATGCAGGTAGAAGACATATTGTTAGACTTGGATTCCAAAGATGGGGTCCCTACATCTCTGCAAACCAGAGTTACAGGGGTCCAAAATTGGTAAAATCCCCCATAGGATTTCATTGCCTCCCTATTTCACTTTCCAAAATCTCACATCTTTTCAAAGGGCAATGGCTCAGCAGTACCAAATTTTCTAGCATTGTAGGGACCCTTAGGGGGAACATGACTGGTGAGTTTCGGGCCCCTAGGCCGAAGAGGTCATAGCCTAGGGTCACAAAAACCTGTTTATTTGGGCTATTTCAATGGTAGTGATGGTGGCGTACATAAATCGCAGCAATGGCCGTTAGCAACGTCTGAATCTCACGAAATGTCTCATGCAGGTAGAAGACATATTGTTAGACTTGGATTCCAAAGATGGGGTCCCTACATCTCTGCAAACCAGAGTTACAGGGGTCCAAAATTGGTAAAATCCCCCATAGGATTTCATTGCCTCCCTATTTCACTTTCCAAAATCTCACATCTTTTCAAAGGGCAATGGCTCAGCAGTACCAAATTTTCTAGCATTGTAGGGACCCTTAGGGGGAACATGACTGGTGAGTTTCGGGCCCCTAGGCCGAAGAGGTCATAGCCTAGGGTCACAAAAACCTGTTTATTTGGGCTATTTCAATGGTAGTGATGGTGACGTACATAAATCGCAGCAATGGCCGTTAGCAAAGTCTGAATCTCACGAAATGTCTCATGCAGGTAGAAGACATATTGTTAGACTTGGATTCCAAGTTCGGCCTAGGGGCCCGAAACTCACCACTCATGTTCCCCCTAAGGGTCCCTACAATGCTAGAAAATTTGGTACTGCTGAGCCATTGCCCTTTGAAAAGATGTGAGATTTTGGAAAGTGAAATAGGGAGGCAATGAAATCCTATGGGGGATTTTACCAATTTTGGACCCCTGTAACTCTGGTTTGCAGAGATGTAGGGACCCCATCTTTGGAATCCAAGTCTAACAATATGTCTTCTACCTGCATGAGACATTTCGTGAGATTCAGACTTTGCTAACGGCCATTGCTGCGATTTATGTACGCCACCATCACTACCATTGAAATAGCCCAAATAAACAGGTTTTTGTGACCCTAGGCTATGACCTCTTCGGCCTAGGGGCCCGAAACTCACCAGTCATGTTCCCCCTAAGGGTCCCTACAATGCTAGAAAATTTGGTACTGCTGAGCCATTGCCCTTTGAAAAGATGTGAGATTTTGGAAAGTGAAATAGGGAGGCAATGAAATCCTATGGGGGATTTTACCAATTTTGGAGCCCTGTAACTCTGGTTTGCAGAGATGTAGGGAACCCATCTTTGGAGCCCAAGTCTAACAATATGTCTTCTACCTGCATGAGACATTTCGTGAGATTCAGACGTTGCTAACGGCCATTGCTGCGATTTATGTACGTCAGACTCGCCACCATTGAAATTGCCCAAATAAACAGGTTTTGTGACCCTAGGCTATGACCTCTTCGGCCTAGGACTGCATTGAACGCGACCCACGCATTGTGCGCATTCTGGACAACACCAATTACTGGGTTTATACCCTTGTGGATCCACGGTACAAACACAATGTTCCAAAACTGCTTGAAGAAAGAGCCAGACAGGTCAAAATGGAAGAATACCAGCAGGCCCTTGTAGAGACTTTAGAGAGGAGATTGACATCCTCCCCCTCCTCTAGCCAGTTGTACGCCGACAGACTGACTTCCGCAAACCCAGGACGACCAGGAGGGCAGCAAACAACACAAGCCGCAGCTAGTGCCCAAAAGGGAATGGTATCGGCAGTGTCCTTGGAGTGGGAAAATTTTCTGACACCCATGCAGCAGCACACAGAACAGCAAGCGTGCAGATCCACCTCCAACACCGATCGCCTGGAGAAGATGGTCAAGGACTACATGTCAGATGGCGTAGCTGTGTTGAACAATCCATCTGCACCCTTCAACTATTGGGTATCGAAGCTAGACACCTGGCACAAACTGGCAATGTACGCAATAGAGGTGCTGGCTTGCCCGGCAGCCAGCGTTATGTCGGAACGCTGTTTCAGTGCTGCCGGAGGCATCGTCACAGATCGGCGGCGTATCCGCCTCTCCACAGAAAATGCAGACCGTCTGACTCAAATTAAAATGAATCAATCCTGGATTGGAAACGACTACGCAACACTCCCGGACCCCAACCAAGTAACATGAACAATGAACATCTGTGATGGGTTAGCGTTTCCGGTCCCTGTTTATTGAACCTCTCATCTGTATTACATTTATGACTGCATGGCGACAAAATGCAAATTGCTATCCGCACGCTTCTTGTCCTCATGCAAGGCCTGGGTTGTTGTGTCTCAAAGCGTGGCCTTCTCCTCCTGCGCCACCCTCCTCCTGTTCCATCACGTGTGCTGCTGCTGGGTTAGCGTTACCGGTCCCTTTTCCTGGAACCTCTTATATGTATTACATTTATGACTGCATGCCGACAAAAAGCATGTTACCTGTGCAAAGAAAACAGACATTTCCCGCATTTAAAAGACAGTTTTCCCTTTGAAACTTTAAAATCGATTTTCTCAAAAACTATAAGCTCTTTTTGCTAAAAAATTTTTCCCTCTTGTACCCACTCCCAAGGTGCACATACCCTGTGGGTATGTAGCATGTAAGGAGGCTTTACAAAGCACAAAAGTTCGGGTCCCCATTGACTTCCATTATGTTCGGAGTTCGGGTCGAACACCCGAACATCGCGGCCATGTTCGGCCTGTTCGGCCCGAACCCGAACATCTAGATGTTCGCCCAACACTAGCTGCAAGTATAGACAAGCCCTAGGGGGCACTTCTACAATATAACTTAATTAAAAAGGTTCAAAAAGCAGTGGGCTTAAATTATACGTCAGTCGTAAATCACTGGTGTGTGGAGAAAAAAGAGGAATGTGTTTCACAGAAACAATGTACTTCTATAGGTAAAAAAGCAGGTTTTTAGCCAAAATCTCTCATAAGCACATTTTTAGTCCAACTATAATATTGTAAAGCAGGACAGAAAAACACGAAAATCCGCACATAGGGGCTGTTATTGTTATTAATAATAATATAGATTTTTCAGGCCTAAATGAACCAAAAAACCTGACAAAAACAATGCCAAGGCAAAACTATGATATTAATATTTTTAACAATACTTTCATTATTATTTATTTTTGTAGTTTGACATTTTTTTTTCCTTTGCAGTACTTTATAGTTCTTCGAAAATGTACCATATTTCTATTGTTAAATTATAAAAAAAAAGTAAAGGGTTGGCTAAATATTCAGCACATAATTGTTATCAAACTGACTCAACGGGAGCAGGAAAAAAGGGCGCCGGCTGAGGGTGGACAAAAAGGGCGCCGCCATAGACTTTTATCGTATGCAATTATCGTTAATATGGCGCAAAAAGCATGAAAAAAGGCACCGTGAAAAATGTCTTTAATAAAATTATAACATTATCGTTTTTGAGGTAGTTAGAAGTTTAGAAGTTTATAACGGTATAGTTTTTGTCATATTATTTTGTTAATAAGTACATATTTTACGTTTTCAAAGGTATTATCGTTAATATATCTAAAAGGGTGTTCCTGCAGAGGGAGTGGTTAGTGTTAGACAACACCAAGGGGAATGGTTAGGGTTAGGCACCATCTAAGCGGCGGTTAGTTTTAGGCAACACCAGGGGGGTGGTTAGGGTTAGGCACCACCAGGGGGGTGCTTAGGGTTAGGCACCACCAGGGGAGTGGTTAGGGTTAGGCACCACCAGGGGGGTGGTTAGGGTTAGGCACCACCAGGGGGGTGCTTAGGGTTAGGCACCACCAGGGGGGTGGTTGGAGTTAGGCACCACCAGGGGAGTGGTTAGGGTTAGGCACCACCAGGGGAGTGGTTAGGGTTAGGCACCACCAGGGGGGTGGTTAGGGTTAGGCACCACCAGGGGGGGGGGGTTAGGGTTAGGCACCACCAGGGGGGTGGTTAGGGTTAGGCACCACCAGGGGGGTGCTTAGGGTTAGGCACCACCAGGGGGGTGGTTGGGGTTAGGCACCACCAGGGGAGTGGTTAGGGTTAGGCACCACCAGGGGGGTGGTTAGGGTTAGGCACCACCAGGGGGGTGGTTAGGGTTAGGCACCACCAGGGGGTGGTTAGAGTTAGGCACCACCAGGGGGGTGGTTGGGGTTAGGCACCACCAGGGGGGTGCTTAGGGTTAGGCACCACCAGGGGGGTGGTTAGGGTTAGGCACCACCAGGGGGGTGGTTAGGGTTAGGCACCACCAGGGGGGAGGTTAGGGTTAGGCACCACCAGGGGGGTGGTTAGGGTTAGGCGCCACCGGGGGGTGGTTAGTGTTAGGCGCCACTTGGGGAGTGGTCAGTTTTAGACACCACCAGGGGGGGGGGGGTTCTGTGTGAGGGAAGGGTTGACGAAAAATGTTACAACATTTACCATTAATATTTATTCGTTATTACTTCTCGTTTATTTTTGCAACAGTAATTGTCGTTAATGAAGCTTGACAACAATGATTCTCGTTAGCAAATTTCGTTAATACCTGGCGCCAAATTCGTTTATAACCCAGGCCCTTTTTTCACGCGCCCTTTTTTCATGCACGTGACTCAACCCCCACAAAGGGACAAGTGAAAATCATTAATAAAACAAACAGTGTTTTTTCTTAAAGAACACCTGAAGTAAGAGGGATATGGAGGCTGCCATATTTATTTCCTTTTAAGTAATACCAGTTGCCTGGCAGCCCTGCTGATCCTCTAATTTTGTGTTAGATAGATGGTTCGGTAGATAATTTCCAACATGTCTGATCTTATTTTTGATTGTTTTTGTGATCGATTTCTCATAGAAGTGAATGGAAATAGATAAGAAAAGTGAACAGAATAGAAAATCGATCGGACGGAAAATCGACGGAAAAAACACATCATGTGTACCCAGCATAATACTTTTACCCCTAGCCCCTGAACAAGCATGCAACAGATCAGGTGTTTCTGACATTATTGTCAGATCTGACAAGATTAGCTGCATGTTTGTTTCTGGTGTTATTCAGACACTGCTGCAGTTAAATTGGTCAGCAGGGCGGCCAGGAAACTGATGTTGCGTAATAAGAAATAAATATGGCTGCCTCCAGATTTCTCTCACTTCAGTTGTCCTTTAATATTACAACCCAAACATTATTCAGGCATGTAGCCCAGGTGGCCAGGAACGGGAGATCAGTAGTGTGCAGTCCTCCCCCTACAACCCCCATCAACCATGCTAGACTACTTGTATTTTACCACTGGGGGGGGCACCTTGCAAGGGGAGGCAGAAGGCATCCCCATCCTCCTTCCACTACACACCTTCATCCCAATATTCAGAGACAATCTGTAGGAAGATAAAAGAAAAACACACACTTTCCTGTTTTTATAATGAATGCAATGAATGTGCCCAGAAGTACATCCCATGTTGTCATGCAACTGTCAATCAAGTCATCCAGTGGCATAGCTCCCAACTGTCCCTATTTCGAGGGACAGTCCCTCTTTGGGAGCCATGTCCCTCTGTCCCTCTTTCCTCCCCATTTGTCCCTCTTTCAGGACTTTGTCCCTCTTTCTATGTAAATATATATATTTCTCTACTGAAAAATGTGTTTAATTGCCTCTAAACTTTATTCCCATCTTTTAAATTGATATATCTCTTATTTTCAAATGTTAATACGAAGGAAAATGCACCAGGATAGAAAGGACCAGTGTGTATTGAATTATTATACAACATATTTTTCTTATGAAATCTTTATGGTATGCGTGACTAGGGGGTCTGCCGGGGGCGTGATCAGGGGTGTGGCAGGAACGTGGTTTAAGGGCTGGTGCACACCGAGCGGCTTTTTCATCGTTTCTGCAGCCGCTTGCGGCTGCGGATACGCTTGGTCAATGTATCTCAATGGGGTGGGTCACATCAGAGCGGGAGGCGTTTTGCTGAAACGCATACTCCCGGGGTGAGGCATTTTTTGGATTGTGGATGCGTTTCTGCCTCAATGTTAAGTATAGAAAAAAACGCAAACCGCTCTGAAAAAGGCCTGTTCAGAGCGGTTTTGCCGGCGTTTTTGTTACAGAAGCTGTTCAGTAACAGCTTTACTGTAACAATATATGAAATCTACTACACCAAAACCGCTACACAAAACCGCAAAACGCTAGCTGAAACGCTACAGAAAAAGAAGAAAAAGCGTTTCAAAATCTGCTAGCATTTTGCGGATCTGCTAGCGGGTTTTGGTGTGCACCAGGCCTAAGTGTCCGTTTTTTCTCATCTCAAAAAGTTGGGAGGTATGCAGTGGTCTTAATTGATTATATCCAGTGATATTGACCTCTCAGTCACAGAAGTGTACGTGATGATGAAGTGTTTGTGATGAACTCCGAAGTCCTTTTTCTTAAAGGACACCTGAAATGAGAGGGATATAGAGACTGCTATATTTATTTCCTTTTAAAAAAATACCAAATGCCCTGGCATCCTGCTGATCTCATCCGTAGCATCTGAATCAAATGCCTGAAACAATGATGTCGCCCTTTTGGCTATTATGTTTGTCTACTAGAACTGCATCCTAGCATATACGAAGTGCTGACCAGTGATGAGCGAAAATGCAAATATTCTTTTCGCCAAATTTTCTCATAAATAAGTAAAATTTTCACTTCGACAAGCGAAAATTCGCCCCAATATTTTCGCGTTTATTTTCGCCTAATGTCCGTGATTTTCGCGGTAAATTGCTTACAAGCTAGAATCACCAAATTAGCAGAGTATGTTAAGGAGAACAGTGGGTATAAGGGGGAAAAATAATTTTTCAAAAAGACCTTATAGTTTTGGAGAAAATCCGTTTTAAAGTTACGATAGGAAAAATGTATACATTTGTTATTTTTTTTTGTTAAATGCCTCAATATACATAGTGATTTGAATAAAAAATAATTATTATATGAAGTGCACGTGTCAGTATTATTATAGTGCCAGGGGAACTCGGTCTGAGTGACCATCACCCCCATAATTCAGGAGAAGCAGGCAGCGTACATATCCCATAAATTGACAGTGGCGGGAGGGGGGGTCGGGTCAGCGGCTTGGTCTGAGTGACCATCACCCCCATAAGTCAGGAGAAGCAGGCAGTGTACATATCCCATAAATTGACAGTGGCAGGGGGGGGGGGTCAGTGGCTTGGTCTGAGTGACCATCACCCCCACAAGTCAGGAGAAGCAGGCAGTGTACATATCCCATAAATTGACAGTGGCGGTGGGGGTGGGGGGTGGTTGGGGGTCAGTGGCTTGGTCTGAGTGACCACCACCTCCATAAGTCAGGAGAAGCAGGCAGTGTACATATCCCATAAATTGACTGTGGCGGGGGGGGGGGGGGGGTCAGTGGCTTGGTCTGAGTGACCATCACCTCCATAAGTCATGAGAAGCTGGCAGTGTACATATCCCTTAAATTGACAGTGGCGGGGGAGGGGGGTTTGGGAGGGGGGGATCAGTGGCTTGGTCTGAGTGACCATCACCTCCATAAGTCAGCAGAAGCTGGCAGTGTACAAATTGAAAAAAAACATCGGAACATCGGCTTGGACACAGCAACCATGCTTGACGCCCCCCATTCACACTCGAGCGTTTTTCCGGCGATATATTGATTCTTTAACTACTAGCCGACCGCGTCACGCCGATGGGTGTGGCCGCAGCGGCAGCCCCAGGACCGCCTAGCGCCGATCTGCGCAAAGTCCTGGGGCTCTGTTTTGCAGGAGATCGCGCACAAGCTGTGCGCGCATCTCTTGCTTGGTGGGCGGAGCAGAGCCTTCAGTCTCAGAGCGGCGAGACTGTTAGAAACCGCCGTTTAATTACACGTACAGCGCTGCGATCTGCAGCAGCGCTGTACTGGGGACAGCCGTGTGACACGGCTGTCCCCTCCTAAGGCACAGAGGTGATCAGCTGTCATAGGTTGAAGCCTATGACAGCTGATCACGGGGATTGGCTGGCGGGGGGAGGGAGGGAGGGGGGGTTACAGTAATTAAAAAAAAAAAAAAAACTTTTTATTAAAAAAACATACAAACATACAAATAAACAAACAAACAAACGTTGGGGGTGATCAGACCCCACCAACAGAGAGCTCTGTTGGTGGGGAGAAAAGGAAGGGGGGGGGGGAATTCACTTGTGTGCTGTGTTGCGTGGCCCTGCAGCTTGGCTTTAAAGCTGCAGTGGCCAATTTAATGAAATATGGCCTAGTCTTTAGGGGGGTTTAACACTGCGGTCCTCAAGTGGTTAATACACTATAGACAGTGCTGTACCTATTAGTTTTACAGATAAAGAAATCTTGAAATGGGATTACTGGGGAATCAGAAGTGTGCTGTTGTTTTTTTCTATTGTTTGAACTTTTTGGACATACGGTCGGTATATCTTTTTTTTTTTCATTTTTACAGCCGACTACAGATGTACATTCAATAATGAGAGAAAATTAATCTTTTGTTGCTGCTAATGCAATAGGCTGCACGTATATGCAAAAATAATGTAAAGTCAAAGAAAGGATATTAATTAAATTTAGAAGTAATTATTATTAGACAGTCTTATTATTAAATTTTCTTATTCGAGCGAGATTCCCCAATGTAAATGAAAATGGAGAAATTAACATTAAACACTGCATGGCTCATCAAATCATTTTGGGTTTCCGGGCTTGTTTTATTGTTTAAAACATCTTTGTTTAAAAAAAAATCCCAGAGTAATTATAGAAATTCAGAACACTCCCGCTGCTAGTTTAAGAAGGAAGTTCACTGAAGTCCATCACTCCTCCTTTTTATGTACTTTTTCTATGAGGCAATATCTTTTAAAGGGAAGGTTCAGGGACTAACAAAAAAAAAAATAAAAATCCATATCCACTTACCTGGGGCTTCCTCCAGCCCGTGGCAGGCAGGAGGTGCCCTCGGCGCCGCTCCGCAGGCTCCGGTGGTGTCCGATGGCTGTCCCGACCTGGCCAGGCCGGCGGCCAGGTCGGGCTTCTTCTGCGCTCCATTGTGCGTTTCACGCCGGCGCACTGACGTCATCTGACGTCCTCCAGGCTGAGCCTGCGCAGTACAGCCCGGAGGACGTCCGATGACATCAGCGCGCCGGCGTGAAGCGCACAATGGAGCGCAGAAGAAGCCCGACCTGGCCGCCGGCCTGGCCAGGTTGGGTCGGCCACCGGAGACCACCGGGAGCCTGCGGAGCGTCGCAGGGGGCACCTCCTGCCTGCCACGGGCTGGAGGAAGCCCCAGGTAAGTGGATATGGATTTTTATTTTTTTTTGTTAGTCCCTGAACCTTCCCTTTAAGGGAATCTGAAGTGAAAATAAACTTATGAGATAATGATTTGTATGTGTAGCACAGCTAAGAAATAGAACATGAGTAACAAAGAAACAAGTCTTATATTGTTTCCAGTACCTGAAGAGTTAAGAATCTTCACTTGTTATACAGGATCTTCTCAAAAAATTAGCATATTGTGATAAAGTTCATTATTTTCTGTAATGTACTGATAAACATTAAACTTTCATATATTTTAGATTCAAATACACACAACTGAAGTAGTTCAAGCCTTTTATTGTTTTAATATTGATGATTTTGGCATACAGCTCATGAAAACCCAAATTTCCTATCTCAAAAAATTAGCATATTTCATCCGACCAATAAAAGGAAAGTGTATTTAAAACAAAAAAAGTCAACCTTCAAATAATGATGTTCAGTTATGCACTCAATACTTGGTCGGGAATCCTTTTGCAGAAATGACTGCTTCAATGCGGCGTGGCATGGAGGCAATCAGCCTGTGGCACTGCTCAGATGTTATGGAGGCCTAGGATGCTTCGACGGTGGCCTTAAGCTCATCCAGAGTGTTGGGTCTTGTGTCTCTCAACTTTCTCTTCACAATATCCCACAGATTCTGTATGGGGTTCAGGTCAGGAGAGTTGGCAGGCCAATTGAGCACAGTAATACCATGGTCAGTAAACCATTTACCAGTGGTTTTGGCACTGTGAGCAGGTGCCAGGTCGTGCTGAAAAATGAAATATTCATCTCCATAAAGCTTTTCAGCAGATGGAAGCATGAACCCACTTTTGAACCAGAAACAGCAGCAGAGGCGCCTGATCTGGGCTACAGAGAAGCAGCACTGGACTGTTGATCAGTGGTCCAAAGTACTTTTTTCGGATGAAAGCAACTTTTACATGTCATTCGGAAATCAAGGTGCCAAAGTCTGGAGGAAGACTGGGGAGAGAGAAATGCCAAAATGCCTAAAGTCCAGTGTCAAGTACCCACAGTCAGTGATGGTCTGGGTGCCATGTCAGCTGCTGGTGTTGGTCCACTGTGTTTTATCAAGGGCAGGGTCAATGCAGCTAGCTATCAGGAGATTTTGGAGCACTTCATGCTTCCATCTGCTGAAAAGCTTTATGGAGATGAAGAATTCATTTTTCAGCATGACCTGGCACCTGCTCACAGTGCCAAAACCACTAGTAAATGGTTTACTGACCATGTGCTCAATTGGCCTGCCAACTCTCCTGACCTGAACCCCATAAAGAATCTGTGGGATATTGTGAAGAGAAAGTTGATAGACACAAGACCCAACACTCTGGATGAGCTTAAGGCCGCTATTGAAACATCCTGGGCCTCCATAACACCTGAGCAGTGCCACAGGCTGATTGCCTCCATGCCACGCCGCATTGAAGCAGTCATTTCTGCAAAAGGATTCCCGACCAAGTATTGAGTGCATAACTGAACATCATTATTTGAAGGTTGACTTTTTTTTGTTTTAAAAACACTTTTCTTTTATTGGTCGGATGAAATATGCAAATTTTTTGAGATAGAAATTTTGGGTTTTCATGAGCTGTATGCCAAAATCATCAATATTAAAACAATAAAAGGCTTGAACTACTTCAGTTGTGTGTATTTGAATCTAAAATATATAAAAGTCTAATGTTTATCAGTACATTACAGAAAATAATGAACTTTATCCCAGTATGCTAATTTTTTAGAAGATCCTGTATATGCAAAATGTTTTTAACCTGATTCCATTCTTAAGTCAGAACGCTGTGCTGTCTCTGTCCCCTGTGCTTCCAGTGTCCCCCTGTGTGTCATCTCTGCTCCCCTCTGTGTCTCCTTGGTCTCCATTGTGCTTCCTTGAGTCTCCATTGTGCCTCCTTGTGCCACCTTATATCCCAGTTATGCCTCCATTGTGCCTCCTTTGTGCCTCCTTTGTTCCCATGCTAATGTTTGCCCCTGCTAAAACGCCACTCTTCCGCGGCAGAACGAGGGGACTTTACCCCCCAAATCCCCTCCGTTGTTCCCGGGCAGTGCTTCCTGTTGAGGCAGGGCTAATGGCCACAGCCCTGCCTCTCAGCACGTCTATCAGCGCGTATCTCCGCCTCTACCCGCCCCTCTCAGTTTTCCTTCTCTGAGAGGGGCGGGGGAGAGGCAGAGATCCGCCGGCTGATAGACGCGCATGGAGGCAGAGCTACAGCCATTAACCCTGCCTCCATGAGCAGCAAAATCTACGACCAAGTTGGTAGTGGATTTTGCAGGCAGGGATTTGGGGGGTAAAGAACCCTCGTTCTGCCGCAGGATAGCGGCGTTTTAGCAGGGGCAAACATGCCCATGTTGAATATAAGGTAAAAAGCGATTTTTAATAATGCTTCAGAGTCTCTTTAAACTCGGACTTAAATATGGTGTATTTCCTGAAGTAGTGGGGGTATAGTGAAGAATAAAGATCACCCTCTGTGAAAGATGGAATTCATGAATACAGATAGTACAGTGGTTTGATGAATAGAATAAAATATGAAAGTATGTTTGCCCTTAAATGACAGAAACAAAGATGGTGGATCGTGAATAGGGAGGAGCCACGATGCTGTGGATGATGACCTCTATAAGGAGGAGATGCTGCAGGGAAAGCCAACCCCTCCGCCAACTCCGTGGGCGGAGCAAAACGCGTCAGTGGGCAGGGCTAGGCTGACACATGTGAGCGCTCACAATCCTGGGATGACGGGCCGCGCTATGAACCTCCGCAAGCAAATAGGAGACGGACCGGAGCATGAAGCGTAGCGAGGTGTTGCGATCTAAGCGTTGGGCATCTGTGCACAAAGGAGCCCTGAGCATTGCTTTCTCTGAAGCACGCAGCAACTGCTGAAAGGTCGTGAGTATCATCTGCACTAACTTGTACAGTGCGACTGAAGACCTGACAGACATATGGTCTAGGCTGCAGTTGCAGCAGGGATGTGTGATCTTAGCCGGCCAGGCAACTAATATCAGGACTGTGGGAAATCTGGTCTGAGGACATAAGGGAATGAGGAAGGAGAGTGACTTTGATTGTCATCTGTTACTATACCCCCAATTATCTGTGATCTGAGCAGTTCTGTGGAGAAATCCTGGAAGATAAGGACTGCTCCAGGGACCTAAAGATCTGTCTTAAAGTAACAGTGCACTGTTAGTGTATGTATGAGTGTGGAGGCCTCGTGGTGTGTGCCTGGTGGAGGGCCCACAGATGTCCAAACATGATTGGGTAACCGATTGATTTGCATAGGCCATGGCTGGGTGATCAATACGGCGATATACCATCATGGGGACAGTGGGATGTTAATGATGAGCAGCTCTTGTGCCTACCTTTGGTTTTAGAATTCTAATAGTATTGTGAACCATGTCTTGTATGATGTAATTTTGCAGGCTATGATTAAAATTATTTAAGCACATGAAGACACTTGTTTTTGGTAGGAATAGTGTTCATGTTGCCTGAGTGTCTCCCCATTATGGGTGGTGCGAAATTATAAACATGTGGCCGCCAAATTTTGTATGGTAGTTGGAATCTATCTATCTATCTATCTATCTATCTATCTATCTATCTATCTATCTATCTATCTATCTATCTATGTCTATCTATCTATCTATCTATCTATCTATCTATCTCTGTATCTATCTATCTATCTATCTATCTATCTATCTATCTGTCTGTCTGTCTGTCTGTCTGTCTGTCTGTCTGTCTGTCTGTCTGTTTATCTATCTATCTAACTGTCTATCTCTCTCTCTCTCTCTCTCTCTCTCTCTCTCTCTCTCTCTCTCTCTCTCTCTCTCTCTCTCTCTCTCTCTCTCTCTCTCTCTCTCTCTCTCTCTCTCCCTCTCTCTCTCTCTGTCTATCTATCTATCTATCTATCTATCTATCTATCTATCTATCTATCTATCTATCTATCTGTCTGTCTGTCTGTCTGTCTGTCTGTCTGTCTGTCTGTCTGTCTGTCTGTCTGTCTGTCTGTCTGTCTATCTATCTATCTATCTATCTATCTATCTATCTATCTATCTATCTATCTAACTGTCCATCTATCTCTCTCTCTCTCTCTCTCTCTCTCTCTCTCTCTCTCTCTCTCTGTCTATCTATCTATCTATCTATCTATCTATCTATCTATCTATCTGTCTGTCTGTCTGTCTGTCTGTCTGTCTGTCTGTCTGTCTGTCTGTCTGTCTCTCTCTGTCTGTCTGTCTGTCTGTCTGTCTGTCTATCTATCTATCTATCTATCTATCTATCTATCTATCTATCTATCTATCTATCTGTCTGTCTGTCTGTCTGTCTGTCTGTCTGTCTGTCTGTCTGTCTGTCTCTCTGTCTGTCTGTCTCTCTGTCTGTCTATCTATCTATCTATCTATCTATCTATCTATCTATCTATCTATCTATCTATCTATCTATATATATATATATATATATATACATACATATATGCATACACACAGAGTATATGCTCTATAGCAGGGTACTCATTAGATCGCGATCTACCAGTAGATCGCAAAAGCCTTCATGGTAGATCTCGACCCCACTATATTTTCCATTCTGTAAATACAAGTGTGCTTCTAAAATTGTACGTGGGTAGATCACTTTGACTTGCTCATTTTTAAAAGTAGCTCGCAAGCCGAAAAAGTGTGGGCACCTCTGCTCTATAGTATTCTATGTATTCTACAAGTTGTTATACGCAGCAAAGTTGTAAAACATAATAAAGAAATATATAATATTTCTATTTGTAAAAGTTTATAAAAAATAAATAGACTCTAAATCCAGCATAGTTTGACTTTAAGAAAACCCGTTCTTTCTTTGCACATGTAGGCAGCTAACGTGAGAAACGAAGCCTTTATTTATTTATTTATTTTATGCATTTCTGGCTTGTTGATGACGGAAAATACCAAAGGAGTAAATCACTATTACTGGATGCGGCGGCTGAAAATCCCCAGCGAGGTAAAAATAATTCCTGTTATCAGATGTGTCAATTTATAAAGGAGAGAAAGGTGAAGTCTCCATCTGCTGCGATCTCTGGGAAGGAGAATGCGAGCGCAGCGGTCGGCCGCACGCAGCACCTGCTTACGCTAAACGACAGCGCGGACAGCAAAGGTGTGCAGCAATCCATGGCAACCAATCAGAGCTCACCCACTCAGCTCAGGGCAGCCAGAAGCATGTAGGATTACTTTGATGGGTTAGTTCAGGTCTCTTTGCATGCTACTGAATCTGCAATTAAAATAAAATGATGATTTTATTTTTGTAGTGTGCACTTGAGTCATATATTATTATTATTGATTTACAAAGTGCCAACATATTCTGTGGCACTGTACAAAGTAAGAAACAAACATGGAGCACATAATATAACAGACGATGGCGCTTTATAAATACAATAAATAAATGGCACATGCCAATATACAAAATACAGAGCTGGTACTTACAGTGACAAAGGCAACAAAGTAACAGGATGAATAAAATGTAATTCCAAGACACAAAAGGGTGAAAGAACCCTGCCCTTGTGAGCTTTTAATCTAAAGGGAGGGGGAGGGGGGAGATAGACAAGAGGAGGGGTAGTATATGATACACATAACTAGAGGCAGTGTTACATAGTTATTTGGGTTGAAAAAAGACATACGTCCATCGAGTTCAACCAGAGAACCAAATACAACACCAGCCTGTTCCCTCACATATCCCTGTTGATCCAGAGGAAGGCAAAAAAAACCTTACAAGGCATGGTCCAATTAGCCCCAAAAGGGAAAAAAATCCTTCCCGACTCCAGATGGCAATCAGATAAAATCCCTGGATCAACATCATTAGGCATTACCTAGTATTTGTAGCCATAGAGGTCTTTCAACGCAAGGAAAGCATCTAAGCCCCATTTAAATGCAGGTATAGAGTTTGCCATAACGACTTCCTGTGGCAATGCATTCCACATCTTAATCACTCTTACTGTAAAGAACCGTTTCCTAAATAAATGGCTAAAACGTTTTTCCTCCATGCACAGATCATGACCTCTCTTCCTTTGAGAAGGCCTAGGGACAAAAAGCTCATCCACCAAGCTTTTATATTGCCCTCTGATGTTTTTATACTTGTGTATTAGATCCCCTCTAAGGTGTCTTTTCTCTAAGATGTGTTTTGGAATATCAAGTAAGAGTGCATATTGGCCAGAGGTCAAAGGAGGAATGGCCTAAGGTAGAGCATATGCTTGTCGGAAAAAGTGAGTTTTGAGGGAGTGTTTTGTGATATCAACTACCTAACAACTGCGTCACGCCCATAGCCGGCCTTTGAAATGAGCGACCGGAGCGGTCGCTCAGGGCGCCGGCTTCCAAGTGGGCGCCTATAGCTGGCTACCTTTACTCAGGGCACCAATACCTGGCTACCTATACTGGAGGCACCTACGCCTGGCTACCTATGGGGGGGGGATGGAGACCTTCAACTGACTTCCTGTACTGAGGGCACCTATGCTTGGCAACCTATATTGAGGACACCTACACATGAGATCCTATACTATGGCACCTATACCTGGCTACCTACCTATACTGAGTCTGAGTAAGTTTATTTTTTTTTGGGGGGGGGGGGGGCACTGCGGCTATAACGTGTGGTGCGAATTGTCTTTCTTTGTCATTCTAAATGGGGGGGGGGGGGGGGGGGATGGCGCTAGCTGTCCCACTGATTGTTTTTTTTTAATATTCCTGAAAGGTTCTAGCCTTCATTTTTAAGCATATTTAAGATAATTCACTCTTTTCATCCATTTGTGGTTATTAATAGAATTTTTTCTATTATACATATGTGACGTGTCAAAGAGATCTGAGCATTTGGCGTGATGTGTAACAATGTCAAAAAAGGTTGGGAGCCACTGTCCTAGGAGATATCTCAGGAGAAAAGGAATTGCGTATGGGCCTCTGTGTGTATGTGTGTGTGTGTGCGTGGGTGTGCACGCATGCGCGAAGAGGATGAAGGGGGGCACAAAAATCAGGTTTCGCTCAGGGCGCTGTAAAACCTAAGGCCGGCCCTGGTCAAGCCAATGGGCGTGACCACGGTGGCAGCCCCAGGACCGCCTAACGCCAATTGGTGTCAAGTCCTGGAGCCAGCTACTGCAGGAGATCCCGCAGCCTGCGCGTGCATCTCCTGTTTGGGAGGCGGAGCTCTGCCCCGCGTTCAGTATCAAAGCGGCGACCGACGCTCGGGAGACTGTTAGACGGTGAAACCGCCATCTTTTTACTAGGTACTGCGCTGCGATCTGCAGCAGCGCTGTACTGGGGACAGCTGTGTGACACTGCTGTCCTCCTGGCACACAGGAGAGCAATCGGCTGTCATAGGCTGAAGCCTATGACAGCCGATCGCTTCATTGGCTGGCTGGGAAGAGGAAGCGTTTTCAGGGAGAAAAAAATAAATAATAAATAGTACATTTTATTCTAAAAAAAATAAAAAATATTTATGAAAAAAATAAACAATTGAGCGATCAGACCCCACCAACAGAGAGCTCTGTTGGTGGGGAGAAAAGGGGGGATCACTTGTGTGCTGAGTTGTGTGGCCCTGCAGTGAGCCCTTAAGCTGCAGTGGCCAATTTAGTGAAAATTGTCCTGGTCTTTAGGGGGGTTTAACACTGCGGTCCTCAAGAGGTTAAAGGTTGGAGAGTAATGGATGTGTTGTAGAAGGACATTCCAGAGGAGGGGTGAAGCGGGTGAGAAATCTTGTATATGTGAATGCCAGGAGGGGATTCTAGAGGAGATCGTGTGTTCACATGTCATGTGCAGATCTGAGAGTGCAATTGGATGGATATATTTAATGCACCCATAACAATTATACAAAACTAAGGTAACACAGTTGATTTCCACAACCACTATCATCCCTGCTAAACAAATGCAGGGGTAAAATCAGTTAAACAGAAATACCACTTTTATAAAAGGAAACCTGACAGTTAGATACTTACCTGAGTAGTGAAGCCTCTGGATAGTCTAGAGACTTTGGGATCATCATACAGACCACTGTTCCATCGTAAGGTCCATATATACATACAGGGCGTAGGTATAAATATTGCATAGGGACCCCTAGATCCACAGCCCCCCCACCCCGAACCAAGGGACCAGGCGCTATGCAACCCCTCCCACCATACAGAGTAGTGCAGGGAGCATTATACTTACCTGCTTCCAGTGCCACAGATCTCCATGCATCACAGCAGCTGCACTCTCTGCTGCCATTCACTGAGCTCCTGATCACATGACTCGCTTTGGTCATGTGATAAGAAGACAGTGAATGGCAGAAAAGAGGATGTACTGTGATGATGAGCCGCACTTGAACAGGTAGTGAGTGTAATCTTACCTGCTTCCAGTGCTTCGGACTCTCCTGCATGCATCACAGCACACTCTCTTTGCTGCCATTCACCGGCTTCCTATCACATGACCGATGCAGTCATGTGATCAGGAGCTCAGACCCTGAGCAGAGGCTAAACATGGAATACTGCACTTACCTGGGGTTTTCTCCAGCCCCCTGTAGCCGGCAAGGTCCCACAGCGTCCTCTGGGTCCACTCCGTCCTCTTTGCTTGGAGTCGCGTGCAACTTCACATGCGTGGCCAGTTCATGTATCCGGCTCAATCATGCACCTGTCACTGTTAGCGTTCTGTACAAGTGTGGTTCATTCTTTCGAGAACCCCGCATGCGCAGAACTCTCACGGCAAAGGGCGCGTGATTGAGCTGGGTGCGCGGACGGGCCATGTATGCGCAGTTGCACACAACCCAAGTGAAGTTACGCACCCAACGGAGCCGCCAGTGGGAGAGCGGAGGAGACCCGGAGGACACCGAGGGACCTACGGGCTATGAGAGGTTGGAGGAAGCTCCAGGCAAGTGCAGTATTCTATTTTTAACCTCTGCTCAGGGTCCCTTTGAACCTTGGGTTAAAAAGTACATACTCACCAAAGAAAACTCCTCTGGACCACCATTTCCACTCGAGGCGCCCCACAAGAAAGTCCAACAAGAAATTCTTAGATTGAAGATCCAATCTGCACTCCTCTTCATGCACAAGTGCTCTGGCGGGTGCAGCACTGCTACACTCGTGCATGAAGAGGAGGGTGGCCCAAGGTCTCCCAGAGGGTCTCGATGAGCGGTGGCAGGGGCAAGGAGAACAGGGAATCCTCTACAGGACCCAGAGGCTTCCCTCTTCTCAGGTATGATAATGTGTTTTTTGACCTGAGGTTTGACTCAGGTACACTTTATGGGATATCCAGCAAATGGAATCAATTGCAAATAATGGAGTGATCCTTGGCTAAACTTTTACCCGTGCTGGAAACATGGGTTGGGTCTAGTTATTAGCAGTGATGACCGAAAATGCAGATATTCTTTTTCGCATTATTTTTGGCTAAAATAATTTTAAATTCAACTTTCAAGCGAAAATGCCTTAAAAAAAATCATACTATGGTAAGGTTAGGATTTTTTCGCTTAAAAATAAATGATTTTGTGCTTTCCGGCAATATTTGCGGTAAAATAACGATTTTTCGTGAATTTTTTTGCAGCGGAAAGAAAATTTCATTTTCTTTGACCATATTGCAAAAATATGATGTATTTTTGCAAATATTGTTTTGAAATAAAAAATGGCATTTTTGATTCGTAAATGAATTTGGTGAAAATTCGCAAGCAACACTGGTCACGAGAAATGGTACAGTGGTTGCTTTTTGTTGGTTCCTCATGTGATGGGGTGAACAGAACCAACATTTATTAATCTGTTTATATAAAATATTTATTTGAACATGCCAGACTAGAGCTAGTAAGAGCTATCCAGGCTACACATCAAGCCATGAAGAATATACTTAGGGGACAAACCTCGACGTTTAACCTTTAAAAACCAAACGTAATTTGTAGTGCAGCCATCTGTGCGTGTGAGCCGATCTCCACCTCTCACAGCGACTGCAAGGAACTGTAACCCAATGCGTGAGCTACGAACAAGGTGAAAGGAGAAGGGGACTGGGAGATTTGGGTTTCGTCGTTTGGGTATTACACAATCACCAGACAGCTTTGAGAGAACCACCAGGTTTTAGCGAGGTCGGAAAAAAGGAACCTTGGAGCCTTGCATTTATTATATAAAGTACAGAATTGCACTTTTATAATAAAGGATATAGTTTACACGTTATGCTTCGTGACACGTCCAAAGAAAGACATGTTAAGCTTTTGTCTGAGGATTTCTCGCAGATCCATAGGTAATAAATTGGGCATCTGCAATTTGTATGTAAAATAAAGGCAACAAGATATAGCCAATAGTAGAATATCTGTAACATTTATTTTAGAGGTTTTGTTTTTTTTAGTAAAATATTGGTAAATATTACGAACAGTACCAACAGGGCCGGATTTGCACATTTTACTACCTAAGGCCTGCTGTCACCAACCCCACTGCCCACACGCCCTGTTCCAGTGCTTCCCTTGTCCTGTGCTGTTCCTACCTGCCCTGTGCTTCCCCGCCCTGTAATGTCCTTCACTGCCGGTTCTGTGACCACTTCTATTTACATGTTTGGCAATCAAACTGTCTGAGTGTGCCAGCGGCTACCCGCCCCTTGCTTCCAGGAGCCCTAGGGCATGGCCTTTGTTGCCTTGTCTCATGATTGCCTAACCCTACTCTCAAACAGAACTCTCCCCCCTCCAATGCCTAACCCTAACCACCACCCCCTAGTGCCTAAAACATCCCCCTTCCTGACGCCTAACCTTAACCGTTCCCTCCAGTGCAAACCCCCTTCCTAATGCTTAACCATAACTGTTCCGTCCCCCCTTCACAATCCCCCTTCCTGAAACCTAACCTTAACTGTCCACCCCCCACCCACAAAAAATCTGGAAATGCTGGTGCAAAGTGCAATTGCAGCCCAGATAGCTTCTCCCTATACGTAGATTTTCAAGTTTTCAGGACCATAATCCATGAACAAACTGAAGAGAGTATTTGGACAATGTAATCTAAACTGGCAACCCTTTTCTACACACAACCAGATATCTGAAAGTGTGTACACACCTTTGACTTATGTCGCTCGTCAGGGATCCGGACCCGATCCCCTTGGGCAAGGATGATGGACCGGCCAGTACAGACACGTGTCAGCTGCGCACTGACAACGTGTTCTATTGTTACGTGGGGTGGCAGAAGGATGAGGGAGGGGTGACAGAGCAGCATGCGTGATGTCACGCGGCAGGCAGGGAAAGGGCCGGATCAAAGTCATCGGCTGTCGTTGGGTGAGTTCTGGTCCGCCGGGTGGATCACTCGCAAGTTGGGGGTTGGAGGCTGCCGTACACACGCTGTCAGCCCCTTCTGACAAACCGCTCCATCAGACCTGACACCCCTTAAAGTGGGGCCATGGTGGCCGATAACAACCTTCTCTGCCAAGAATCCACGATGTCTACAGCAGTCCCCAAACCCTTTTGGGCAGTGATCCATGATTAACATAGCTAAGCCACCTGGTTCTATTCACCAATGGAGTCCAATTTGCTATGTTCTGATTTATTCTCTTCTCCTTAAAGCTGAAACCTCCATACAGACTGAAATTACCCCAAACAATCTTTTTGATCTCTTTGGGTGACAGTTTACCCATAATTAATAAACTCACTGCAGAGCAGCCCATACTGCTCCATGGAGAGCGCAAGGGGAAGGACTAGCAGGAGGCATGAAATATAATAGCAACCAGTCGTGGATAAACATCAATAACCGTTTTTTGTGTGAAGATTAACTCCACCCAAAGTTCATATCTGAGGTCTAAACTAGAAAGAAGTAGAAAATTCCCACTCACTTCCTGTCCTCTCATGGGTGTCACAAAAATAGAAAGTGAGAGGTCGTGTCCCCAACAGGGCCACGCAAAGGAATAACAAACTCACAGTTGCCCTAGCCTTTAACCATTCAGTAAAAAACTTTAGAAAAACAAAACCCTATTTTGTCTGGAGTTGATATTTAATGTCCATGTTCCGGGAGGTAGCCATCTTTTCACTGCAATATCTATATCATGACCCTCACTTTATGGTCTGAACGGGGCGTCCCATCCGGTGCACTTTTTATGATTACTTGGCTAGGCTTTGACATTGCTCTTAATAATTTATTCTAATTCTCCTCAATGCATCACTCCCTTAGTGCCTATAGACTGGTGATTAGCGGTGATTAATATTCATTCATTATTACTGAGAGGATGTGAGACGGGCTATTATCCAGCAGGTGAGAGATATTTACATATATTTATGATAACATATTGTGCAAGGCTCCCACATGCATCCATAATGAAGTGATAAATGATCATTTATTTAAGAATGACAGATCACGGTGGCAGAGATCACCTCTCTCTCATTACGCAGCCAGGTACAATAACTGAAGACAGTGCGATCATTCTATGGGAGATAGACGTTTATACACCTACTGTAGAAGAGATATGATACTCTAAGTGGCATAGCACTTTACACTTTTAAAGGTCAACTATAATGTTAATTTAAAAAAGTTAGATACTCACCAAAGAAGAAGTAAGGCTTTGGATTCCTTAGAGCCTTCCTCTTCCTCTCTGCGCCCCCTCGTTCCAGCGCCGGACCCCTCATTCCAGCCATTGATTTTAATGTTGAAGAGACCTTTGAGTCTCTTTGGAAGGGCATGGATATACTCCAATCTCCATGTGTCATCTGTTAGTACTTGGAGATCCGAATACTTCCAAAGAGACCCGAAAACTCAGCCAGTGGAATATTTGAATGGGGACATGGTGTTGAAATGAGGGATAGCAGAGATGAACAGGAAGGCTCGGAGGGATGTAGAACCTTTCCTCCTTTTAGGTAATAGGTAAGTAACTTTTTTTTTTACACCATTGCAGTTGTCCTTATAATAACAATTTCAATTTGTAGGGCGTTTTTTTTTTCATTATAATAAAGAAGCTAATTGATAAGACTGCCGTTTGCCTTATCAAAATTATCAGATTGACTTGAGCTATACTAAGATGTGTACACAATGCAGAAAAACTTCTTCTGTATCCAGGGGGCAGTGGAGAACTTCTTTGCAAAGTAATTACTTAATTACAAGACAATCTGCAAATGGGAAATGCTACCAATTAGCTTTAGTAAAGTGTAAATATGCCTCTAAATTACATCAGACCAACCGTTTTATGGTTTCTATTTATTTTTTAACCGCGTTTAATGTCTTAGAGTGAAAAATGAATATTCAGTTTCATACTGTTTCATTACAATTTTTCAAAATACAAAAATGTCACTTAATGCTTAGAATCTATCACATTCGACTTTAAATTGCAATTTTTTGATGGGAATTTGGAATTCTGCAAATTCCGTGTGCTCATTCCTATTCAGCAGCACCTCAGCACCAGATTTGGACTGGATGTGACTGTGGGAAGGGTTTTGCTTTCTCGTGCCCTAAAGACAAAGAGAGTGGGGCGCAGATTGACAAGTTTGAGTAGACTGTAGATGGCGTTTAAAAAGTGTTTCATTTTACATCAGCCAATCAAGATGCTTCTACACAGACATAAACAAACTCTGTGCCTAGGCAGTACTTGGACAACATTTATTCTTTGAGATGGGCTTTCCAAAAACAGAGGAGGGAGACTCCAAGAAGTCGGACATACACAAGATAGAAAAAATCCAGTAATACTGTAACCTTTTCAAGTGTTTGGCTGGTGTCCTTGCTTTTTTCCCTCCTTCACCCCTTAAGCAATTCAGCCAGATCATTCCTGTGCAGAAATTGAGCAAGGAACGTGTCAGCTGCCAGTAGTTGTCCAAGCGCGAGACTCCTACTTGGCTCCTCAGCATGTCGACAGCCTCCTTTGGGCTATTAAATAGGGGAGAGGGGCTGAAAAAAACACAAAACAAAACAAAAAAAAAAACAAGGGAGAGAGGAACAAAGAAATCTGTTATTCTCTTTGGGTTAGTTGTCACTCTACAACAAGCAGACGCAAAGAGGAGTAGGCGGATCTCAATCTATAGGGTAAATGTCAATGTACGGTGATCAGCCGCTGTGAAAACACAGTTACTGTGTTCACTCAGAAACCATGACAGCTAATTGGGCCAACAAATGACTCTCGAGCTGAATACGTCATCTGTTTACTAGAAATGACAGGAAAGTCCTCCTTGCCCCCACTGATGCAAGAAATGGAGGCAGAGCTAGCAAGTGAAAGTCACTAGCTGTCAATCAATTGACTGGCAGTTTAATAATGAAGACGGCAGTTGGATAATTGTTTGCCAGCTAGGGAATTTTTATTGGATCCATCTGAAAATGGCGCCTGCGAATAATCGCGCACGGTGTTGCCGCTAATCCGTTTGCCGCTAATTGCTATTTAACGTTAAAGCCTTATTGTTATTTAACGTTAAAGCCTTATTGTTATTTAGCATTAAAGCCTTATCGTTATTTAGCGTTAACACACAGAACCCTCTCTGTACCTATCCCTAACCCCTAAACCCTCCCTGGTGGTGCCTAACCCTAAGACCCCCCTGATGGTGCCTAACCCTAAGACCCCCTGGTGGTGCCTAACCCTAAGACCCCCCTGGTGGTGCCTAACCCTAACCACCCCCCTGGTGGTGCCTAACCCTAACAACCCCCCTGGTGGTCCCTAACCCTAAGACCCCCCTGATGGTGCCTAACCCTAAGACCCCCTGGTGGTGCCTAACCCTAAGACCCCCCTGGTTGTGCCTAACCCTAACCACCCCCCTGGTGGTGCCTAGCCCTAATCACCCCCCTGGTGGTGCCTAACCCTATGACTCCCCTGATGGTGCCTAACCCTAACCTTGACAGTGTTACATTAAATTCATTCACCGTTTTGCAATTAAATAATGTCTGCAATTTGGCTTATGTAGGGCGCTATTGATAAATAATGTTACTGTGGGCAATAACATCTGCTGTTTGGCAAATGAACGGCACTATTGATAAATAACGTTAGTGTATGCAGTTTTTCTTCTTTTTTCACTGTGCGCCATTATTATGCAGTACTAACGATAAATAGCGGTAAGCGTATCTTTTTAATGCGGCGCCATTTTTATGCATAGGCGCTGTGCGCCATTATTCACTGATCTGATTTTTATTTGCTAGCACAGTTTCCACTTCCTAGGTTGGAAGAGAGCAGGGCCGGTTCTCTCATGAAGCAAGGTGAGACATTTGCATCAGGCGCAGAGATTACAAGGGCAGCATGTTTGTACTGTGTTTACGCTAACAGCATGCAGTCACAGTAGGAGGAGAATAAAGAGGAGAGGGAGGTGAAGAAGTCATCATTGGGGAAAAGCAGCTTGTTGTGCTGTGTGAGGAGTCTGACAGTGAATGAGGAGGGGGGAGCCAGGAAAGCAGCAGTGTTCCATTTGACTTGCACAGCAGAAGGGAGGAGGTGGCACTGGTGTCCTGACTAAGGAGGAGGGGGAGGAGGAGGAATGGAGTGGCTGAGGGTGAGCAGTTTGTTTGTGACAGACTTACAGCCAGCCAATGTGCTATTGTGTGGAGCTGCAGCATGTCATGTGACAACATTAAATGACGCACTGCCTAGCATCCCCTCCCTACCCAGTGAAAACCGCCAAGATGTTTACTCCAGTAAGCATCTTGGCATTTTCTTCTGGGAGGCAGAGCCACGCGCCGGAAGTCAGGTGATTCAGAGTCTTTAGAATGGCTTCGAAGGACAAGGCTGCATGGTTGGTAAGTATAACTTTCTTTTACTGGAAGGCTGACAGATTTTAACTTGCAACTGGACATTTCCTTTAAAGCTCTAATTAACCCTGCCAGATGTATCACTCTTAGTAAAAGTGAATAGATGGCTATGCCATTAGTTACACAATTTTTTGTTGCAGCCGTTCCAGAGAAAATCCATTTGGAAAAGTCAATCACATGACCCAGAGAGCTGCCACAAAGTATGGAGCTGCCGAGAGAGTGAGAATTACTTCCTCCACCCACCTCTTCCCTCTGCTGCTGAGACAGAGAGTCTTTGATGCTATCACCCAGCTACATTTCTGCAGAGTTCCACTCCGCTCAGTGTTTAATAATTTATTTAAAGAGAGTCTGAAGTGTTAAAAAATACCCTTTTATTTCAAAATCCTATTCAGCAGTATCAGCAAAGATGATTCGCTGCATCCCCGCGGCTGTCCGAGGTCTTTACCCTCCCTCTCGGAGTGCCGGGGCTAAATCCTTTGGTAATTCCTGGAGGAGGCAGAGCTTTGCGCTGTAGCTCTGCCTCCAGTCCATTCAATCATCGCAGATCGTTGCCTCTCCCTGCCCCTTTCTTAGAAATAAGACTGAGAGGGGCGGGGAGAGGCGACGATCAGCGGAGATTGACTTGACTGGAGGCAGAGCTACAGCACAAAGCTCTGCCTCCCCCGGGCAGCAAAATCTACGACTTTGAAAGTCGTAGAATTCTGCCCCGGGATTGGGGGGGGATAAAGACCTTGTTCTGCCGTGGGGATGCAGCGAATCATCTGATACTGCTGAACAGGATTCTAAAATAAAAAGAGGTATTTTTTTAACCCTTCAGATTCTCTTTAACCCTTCCTACAAACCTCCCCAGTGAGTTTAAAAAAACCATATCTACCTCTGCCCTGCCTGCTATAAGAAACCATTCCTTACTGCTCTTACTTTAAAATAAAAAAGAACTAAAGAGGGTGTACGTAGGTCAAATGTTAGATTAGACCATTTTGAGCTATAGTACTGGCCACAAAGAGTTAGTGTTAGCATCATAGAGGAAGTGGGCAGGGCCAGCTTTATGTTCACAGTGAAAGACTAGCTGGTTCTGCCTTCTGGCTCCTCACACACTATCTAATGTGGGTGGTGATTGGATAGAGGAGGAGTCAGGATGGAACATAGATTGTTGTAAGCAGCATCTGATGTGGATGTAGGAAGTCGGAATTGCAAGGGCAAGCCAGGGAATAAAAAAATGAACAGTGCCAAAATGACTTATGTGCCATGTGCAAAAGTTTCCATGTTGAAAATATATATGCCATAGAATATGCATTACAAAAAGGCAAGCTTTGAAGTAGGGCCGAAAGAAACCAAAGTTTCAGCTATGAAAATAGTTACTTGTGAATGAATCAATTCTTCACCAAATGCTACTTGTAGCTAGCAGGGAAATATGTGTATGAGGCAGAATACTTGGCTTAATATTTGCCTGTAGATAAGATTACACTATTTTGAGGCCATGATGTCATTCTTGACTTTCACTGGTTACTAGTTTGGTTTCTATAGTAGCTACATAAAAATACAAAAAGAAAAAAACACCCAAGAGCAGAAAATTGTCATGAAATTGAGTAGTTCAGTCCTCGTATGAAATCACTTCCTCCTCCCATTACACAACTGCAAACCGGTCAGTGACTTTGAGCGTTTCATGACTTATAAGTTAACTCCATCTTATCTGTAAGAGTTTTCGGCCGGCAGTTGCTAGGCAGTGGTATTCTCGGGTCCTCTAACATTGAATTTAATTGGTTTAATAACAGCGGCACTCCAGATCCGATAGCTGTCCCACCCAAGCCTCATTTAAGACATTCATATTGCAATTTTCCAATGAAAGCCCTCCAGGAGAGTGAGTCACCACCGAAAACATTCCAGAGGGAGGAATAATTAAACCATGCCTAAAATTGATGTCATAGTTTAAGGAATTCTCTAATAGGCTTGAGCTACGGCTTGGCATTTGGGATAAAGTGGATATCGGCTTACGGTAATGGCCGCCAGTGGGGTCTATCGATAGAGCTTGGCAGATCTTCAAAACAGGCAGGGCTGTAGCAATAAGAGTAACAGTGGTGGCACCTGCCAGGCCAGCATTAGCAGGTATGGATAGGTTGTGACATAGCTGGACCGAGGAGGTCATCTAAGATATGAGCATGTATGGATAGGCTGTGACAAACCAGGACCCAAAGAGGTCCATCTAGGACATGTGAAGGTATGGATAGAATGTGACACACCTGGGCCTGAGGAAGTCTATCTAGGACATGAGCAGGAATGCATAGGTAGTGATACACCTGGACCCATGGAAGCCCATATAGGACCTGAGCAAGTATGGATAGGTTGTGATACAGATGGACCCAAGGAGGTCCATATAGGACATGAGCAGGTAGGGATAGGTTGTGACACACTTGGACCTGAGAAGGTCCATCTAGAGCATGAGCAGGTATGGATAGGCTGTAACTCGCCTGGGCCCAAGGAGGTCTATTTAAGACATGAGCAGGAATGTATAGGTTTTGACACACCTGGACCCAAGTAGGTCCATCTAGGACATGAGCAGGTATTGAAAGGTTGTGATACACCTAGACCTGAGAGGTCCATTTAGTACATAAGCAGGTATTGATAGGTCATGACACACCTGGATCCAAGGAGGTCCATCTAGGACATGAGCAGGAATGGATAGGTTGTGATACACCTGGACCCATGGCAGCCCATATAGGACCTGAGCAAGTATGGATAGGTTGTGATACAGCTGGACTCAAGGAGGAGGTCCATATAGGACATGAGCAGGTAGGGATAGGTTGTGACACACCTGGACCTGAGGAGGTCCATCTAGGGCATGAGCAGGTATGGATAGGCTGTAACTCGCCTGGGCCCAAGGAGGTTCATCTAAGACATGAGCAGAAATGTATAGGTTTTGACACACCTGGACCCAAGGAGGTCCATCTAGGACATGAGCAGGTATTGACAGGTTGTGATACACCTGGACCCAAGAAGGTCCATCTAGCACATAAGCAGGTATTGATAGGTCGTAACACACCTGGATTCAAGGAGGTCCATCTAGGACATAAGCAAGTATAGATAGGTCGTGACACACCTGGATCTAAGGAGGTTCACCATTCAGTATATATATGTGTGTGTGTGTAACTTTACTTTTATCTTTTATCTGGAGTGTGATCTAATGCTTCCCAAGTGCAGCACTGGCATGGTTGCTGGTGACAGTAAGTCTTGTCACTTAGCTACTCTGTGTTAAGTAGGTCTCTCTCTTCATGTGGCACTTGGATGGAGCCTTCACACTTGGATAGGCCCGAGGTGCATTTGTGAAAAAGGCAGATTGTTTTGGTTAGCATAATCAGTGAACTCACTGTTCTACCTGGATGTCTGGGAAAATTGCCAAAAGATTTTTCAACATTTCAATCAGAGGCAAGACTCTATAAAGCTGTCAGTTTCCTTGTAGGTCAATTTGCGCTCACGATTTCTTCAACGTCGCGTTCACTTGAAATATAAAAGAGAAGCCACGTGTCTGGAGCCGTCATATTTCATTCGATGCTCTAAAGAAGAGAAATTGGTGCAAGATATAGAATCTTTTTTTTTTTTTTAGGGAAGGGGGGGGGAGGGATTCGGATATTTTACAACTTCTGCGCAAGAGAAATCATAAGAGCATTAAAACATTTTCATTTACGCCTGCAAATGTATTTTCGAAAGGTTTGCTTCGCACTCCGAGATTTGTCGGTGATTTATGACAAACAACCTTGCACTTGATATCCTTATTGAAAATGTATTTATGGGCCATTAAACGCTCGAATATTTCATACTGATAGATGAAACTCAGCAGAAGAGGCACCCTCTGAAACCTCACAGCAAATTTGAGAACTTAAAGGAAACGTATTTGGCTACGCTGAACGATTTTATGCAAAATTATAGAATATTTCTTTTTATGTTTTTTTTTTTTTTTTAAGTATTGTACCCCCTATCAACTACATTTAAAGTCCAACTCTGGGAAGTGCTTTACACATGGAATTTGAGAGCTTAGAAATCTCTTGGGTAAAAAAATTGTCATCACCTGAGTCTAATAAATAAGAAACACAACAGCAAAACAACAAATTACAACAACAACAACAAAACATTTGTAAGGCACTTTTCTCCCTGAGGACCCAAAGTGCATAAGCTTGTCTCAGATCAGTACATAGTGATGTGTACAGGGGAAGAAGTTATGTGATCATAAATGCCAGACTAAATGGGTGGCTTTTCAGTTTTGATTTAAACATGCCCAGGGTTGGAGCTATCTTACTTAAGTTTGGCAAGGCATTCCACAGGGTAGGGGCAGCATGATAGAAAGCTCATGCTGAGTGTGGTCAAGTTATTCGATCCTGTTGATCAGAGGTTGTGGATGGCGTGACACAGTTGCAACTAAAATCCTTCAGGTATCCAGGGACAGCCTAGGTCGTATAGGGATCTGAATGTTAGCATGCCAATTTTTAAAAGGATTCTCCATTTTATGGGTAGACATTATAGTGAGCAAAGGATTGGTGTTATGTGGCAATGGCGCGGTTGGCTTGTTAACAGTCTTGCAGCAGCATTCTGTACTAGCAGCAGGCGGTGTAGGTCTTTATTTGGAAGGCCTGCGTGGAGGGCATTGCCATAGTCCAGCCGTCAGGGCCGGATTTACCAGAAGGCACCGTAGGCACATGCCTACAGGCGCCTGATGATGGAAAGGCGGCTCACTCTCATCCCCGAGCGCCTCCTGCCCCATACAGAGTCCTGATAAGAGTGTAAAGGTTGCTCACCCTGCTCTCTGCATTTCTCTGGCGAGGTCTCCCTTCAGTCAGGGGCATCTCTAGCTACTTAACACTGAGGTTCCTCTAGCTACCTCATACTTGGGGGCACCTCTAGCTACTTAATATTGAGGGTACTTCTGATGATCTAATACTAAGGGCCCCTGTAGCTACCTATGATGGGCAAGGGAAGTAAGGGAGGAGTGACAGCAGGGCCAGCCAGCACACTTGCAGTGCAGTTTGGTGGGGTTTATAGGTTCATGAAGGGTGAAGTCTAGGGTGCCAGGACATCTGTGCCTATAGGCTCCTGTGAGGTAAATCTGGGCCTGCCAGCCGTGATGCGGTGAAGTCGTGAACTAGGGTTGGAAGATCCTCTGATGGTTTAACTTATAAACAGTCTCGGAGTGCTAGAGGGAGTTTGCTCAACTGCACTGAGGGTAGTGACTAGTGAGGTTGTAACATCATAATTTTGAGTGTCAGCCAATGGTGTCAACATCTGTTTTTTTCTGATACCTAATAGCTAGGGGTGGGGAAGCAGAGCTTAGACAAAAAGGGGAAGGTAATACACTTTGAGGCTGATTTAACATTGGCTGTAGTAATTTATACTGATTTGTAACCATAACTCTCCAGGAATTGCCAGTTTACCTTCAGTTCCTATATCCCAATCTCCACCACACTCTTCACCTATAGTCAAGCCCCTGCTTGAATGGAAGACTGGATGCGTCTACCCAACTTCGGTGGCCCCTAGGGCTTGTGTGTGCAAAATATCGGGTCTGAGGCTGAGAAAACCATCAAAGTACCAGAAGGCCAAAAAGAAACAAAGTCCAGGAACTAGGCCAGAGGTCAATACCGGAGATCAGCTGACTGTTTGGTCAAGGGGCAAGCCAGGGGTCATGTATGATAAATCCAACAACCAAATGGATAATCCATGGGTCAGGCAGATACAGTTGAGCAAAGCACGGGTCAAGACAGGCAGCAATCAGAATCATTTATTTCACCAAGTACAAAGGAGTTGTTCCCGGAATTGGTTTTGGCTCCCACAGGTTATGATAGAGGAAGGGGGGGAGATTGGATAGTAAGAATAAGAAGGGAAAATGTCTGAAAGCCATGAGCTGAGGCTGCCATACTAAGTCACATGGGGCAATCATCTGTTATCCCTAAGGAGACATGGGGGGGGGGGGGGGGGGGGTCGGCAGAGGAAGGTGAAGGTTCAGCAGTGATTGCCCAGTTCTTCAATCGAAATGAATGTATCCAAATACTATTCATTCCAGCGCACACCCAGCAGAATAGCACAACAAAATATTTGTTATCATGGACAAAGGAGCACCGATATTGGGGCAGGAACCAATCAGGTGCAACAAGTGATCCACACTGTTAACATGCAATGTGACTTTTCTGAAACGCTGCGATTGAAGAATAATCGCAGTACAGCGTTCTCTTCATAGTGTGAAAAGAGCCTTACTCATACCTCTTCCTGGGCTACAGAAGTGGAATGAATCCTCCATTCTTCAACAGTGGTAGGGATGGTCGGAAAATTTTAGCTGAATCCAAGTTCTGTAGAATTGCTGCATCACCGCCAATTTTAGCCCAATCACAGAACGTGTAAGCATTGCATTGCCACTGTAATTTTAGGCCAATCAAAGAATCCTGAATTTTTCAGTGGAAATCTAATTAACGCAGAAATGTCAGGCCAGTCAGAAGACTTCAGAAGTATTAGGCCAATCAGAGAACACAGAAGTTTACCGCAGTTGCCAATCAGAAATGCGGTTCCCATAATGTTATTTTTTTTTTGTCAATAAAGTTAGTTCAATGTAAAAAAAAAGTGGAATATTTTTTGCGGATGTGCGCTATTATGTGGGAACTTCCCACATAATAGCACACATCCGCAAAAAATATTCCACTTTTTTTTTTTACATTGAATTAACTTTATTGACAAAAAAAAATAACATTATACGGAAATCGGAAATTCTGTTTTTCGTGGCAATCCTAGGAATCGAAAAGACACTTATCGGAAAGCAGACATTTCAATAGAAACCCCTCCCAATGCAGAATGGCATGGGTATGGTATTAATCAGGAGGCAGATCCCCTCACTAACTGGCTCCACCATCCTGTTTAGAGATGGCCCGGACCTCTGATTTTCGGTTCGCGAACCCCCGCGGAAGGTTCGGTTCGCGCGAACTTTCGCAAACTGCAATAGACTTCAATGGGGAGGCAGACTTTGAAAACTAGAAAAAATTATGCTGGCCACAAAAGTGATGGAAAAGATTGTTCAAGGGGTCTAACACCTGGAGGGGGGCATGGCAGAGTGGGATACATGCCCAAAGTCCCCAGGAAAAATCTGGATTTGATGCAAAGCAGCGTTTTAAGGGCAAAAATCACATTGAATGCTAAATTGCAGGCCTAAAGTGCTTTGTTTGTAGTGGAACCGCACTCATAAGACCACGTCCTTTAAACCAGGAACTAGATGTGCTGGACCTTCCCTCTGGGTACCACCAGAGTACATGCCAAGAAACAATCGATTGAGGTCCGCACAATCCTGAAGTCGTTTTCAAGTCTTTATTTAAACAAGGTTAAAACATGATGCTATAAGCAGCAACAGTCAGCTGTTTCGGGCTCCTGCCCTTTGTCAAGCCGCCCAGCATTAACCACACATAGCAAAACAAGCACTATATATACAAGTTGTCAGCCAATCATTATACAGATAGTCAGAAACGGACCTGATGGGGAACTTCTCATTATCATGCACAAAGCCCATCACATGACCAATATCAAACACTCCATTGGTTATCACATATTTAGCAAGCTTGCAATTGTAAATAAGCAGAAAATAAGCGGATCAAAGTTCCGCATTAACTCACAACACAGTTCCTTCAATAGGTGTGTTTATCTGCATGGTACCACCTCGGTCCGTTCACCTGTAGCCAACACCGATCCCCCACGCCACCGGGATGAGCCGCATACAGCATCCGAGCGGCAATCAAGGCCACGCCCCTCCATGACACACGCTGGTGTATCACTACCAGCCAATGGAGCGGTGCGTGAATGCCAATCATTCCTGTGGGCGCCCCGATCCCCTGCACTGCCGGAGGTGGTGAGTTTCATGCAGCGTCTTTTCTTCTTTTTCATTGGCCCTGGTGGTTGTTTACTAGCGTCCCCTTGGAGATGGGACGCGTTGACGTCACGCTATAGGGCAGGCCTTTACGCACCGCTCCATTGGCTGGTAGTGATACACCAGCGTGTGTCATGGAGGGGCGTGGCCTTGATTGCCGCTCGGATGCTGTATGCGGCTCATCCCGGTGGCGTGGGGGATCGGTGTTGGCTACAGGTGAACGGACCGAGGTGGTACCATGCAGATAAACACACCTATTGAAGGAACTGTGTTGTGAGTTAATGCGGAACTTTGATCCGCTTATTTTCTGCTTATTTACAATTGCAAGCTTGCTAAATATGTGATAACCAATGGAGTGTTTGATATTGGTCATGTGATGGGCTTTGTGCATGATAATGAGAAGTTCCCCATCAGGTCCGTTTCTGACTATCTGTATAATGATTGGCTGACAACTTGTATATATAGTGCTTGTTTTGCTATGTGTGGTTAATGCTGGGCGGCTTGACAAAGGGCAGGAGCCCGAAACAGCTGACTGTTGCTGCTTATAGCATCATGTTTTAACCTTGTTTAAATAAAGACTTGAAAACGACTTCAGGATTGTGCGGACCTCAATCGATTGTTTCTTGGCCTAAAGTGCTTTAAAACATCTTGCATGTGTATACATCAATCAGGGAGTGTAATTAGAATACTGCTTCACACTGACACACCAAACTCACTGTGTAACGCACCGCAAATCAAGACCATATGGGTGCACTCAACACAACAGGTAGGTATATGCAGTGATGAGGTGGGTGCACTCAACACAACAGGTAGGTATATGCAGTGATGAGGTGGGTTCACTGAACACAACAGGTAGGTATATGCAGTGATGAGGTGGGTGCACTCAACACAACAGGTAGGTATATGCAGTGATGAGGTGGGTGCACTCAACACAACAGGTAGGTATATGCAGTGATGAGGTGGGTTCACTGAACACAACAGGTAGGTATATGCAGGTGATGAGGTGGGTGCACTCAACACAACAGGTAGGTATATGCAGTGATGAGGTGGGTTAACTGAACACAACAGGTAGGTATTTGCATTACTGGGTATTACAATGTGCACCTGTCACAAACACAGGTAGTCACTGAATATGCTGGGCCTGGCTGGCAGTGGCACACACAGTATGAATTAGCACCTTGCTAATTCATACTGTGTATGTGCCACTGACAGCCAGGCCCAGTACATTCAGTGACTACCTGTGTGTGTGACAGGTGCACATTGTAATACCCAGTTATGCATATACCTACCTGTTGTGTTGAGTGCTCCCACCTCATCACTGCAGATATACCTACCTGTTGTCTATGCAACACAAGTGATAGTGGGACACACAGAAAAAATAAATAACAAGATTAGCTCTCAAAAGAGCTGTTGTGGGGTGCTATTTTAGCAATAAGAATCAGCCAGGAGCAAGCTAAGAAGCCTACAAGAGCCTAACTAATCTTTCCCTATGAGAGTCTGCCAGCAGCTGTCCCTTCTCTAATTAATGCAGGCACACGAGTGAGTGTAATGGCCAGCAGGGCCTGCCTTTTATAAGGGGGGGAGTAGCTCCAGGAAAGAGTGTAGCCTGATTGGCTACAATGTGCCTGCTGACTGTGATGTAGAGGGTCAAAGTTGACCCTAATGGTGCACTATGGGGGCGAACCGAACTTCCGGAAAAGTTTGCCTTACATGGCGAACGCGAACCACCGGAAGTTAGCCGGGAACCGTTCGCCGGCTAACTGTTTGGGCCATCTCTAATCCTGTTCACCTAGCCAGCATGGTTTATGAAAAGGGTCAATAAAACTTGGAGTGGGGGAGGAGGGCGATGCTGTTTTCTAAAATATTTTCTTTCTTTTTCTAAGTCTAGCTTTGTACGTGTGAGAAAACGCGGAAAAGCCGCCGCGGGTGGTCAGAGCAAGGCAGCTGATTCCGCGTCCAACGCGGCAGGTTGCGTGCGTGGGCCTGCATCTGCTAGCATGACTGAACGCGGAGAAACCGCCGCATGTCCTGAGAACAAGGCGGCGGATTCCGTGTCCGACACGGCGGTTTGCACGCATAGGCCTACATCTGTCGGTATGGCTGAACGCGGAGAAACTGCCGCATGCTCTGATAGCGGTGCGGCTGGTTCCGCGTCCAGCACAGCGGATGGGTTACAACATATGTCTGGTGTGGCTGGGACTGATAGTCCACACAGGTTCAGAAGGACGCGCGCGCGCGCGCGCTGAGAGGCAGAGCTTTTATGACAGCCAGAAGGGAGTCAGCTGACCAAGCCGGTCAGCTGACAATTGTATCAGTTCTCATTGGTCCAGCACTTAGGGGAGGCGCTGGAGAGCGCTATAGTATATATACTGGGTGCTGGTCATTTCTCTGGTGTCTGTCGTTGCGATCACTACGTGGAAGCGCTCAGACCTTTTGTCAGAATCTGTGTTATTCTCTAGATCAGTTCCAGGGTGTTGATGATCACGGACCTCACACCCCAGATTAGGAATACTGTATTTCATCTGTGTTATGCTCTAGACCAGTTCCAGGGTGTTGATGATCACGGACCTCACACCTCAGACTAGGAATACTGTATATTATCTGTGTTATCCTTCAGACTAGTTCCAGGGTGTTGATGACTATGGAACTCACACCCAAGACTAGGAATTAGCGTTACCATCTTGTCATATTCAGACTAGTTCCGGGGTGTTGATGATCAAGGAGCTCACACCTAAGTTTAGGCATTGTTTGATTATTTGTTATGACCTTCTGCTTTCCTGACCACTCTTCTGATCTCTGATTTGGTACTTTACTATATCTGATTCTCTGTTGCCAAACCTTGCTTGCCTTAGGACTCCGAATCAGTCTCTTGTCTCTGTATCTGACCTGTCTGTCTGTTGCTGACCTGGCTTTCCCGACCTCGAGAACTATCTCCTCTGTTTAGAGATAGTTCACAGATCTGTCAGTGACACTCCTCCATTGGTGTCACTCACACTCTGGTCCTTCCCACTCTCAGCCTGACTCCTCCTCTTGGGGAACCTCAGGCCATTGAAGGGAGCCTGTTCTTTGAGCAGTATCTCTTACTGCCTTGCACCCTCTATACGGGTGCTCTCCTCAAAGTATTACTGTTGCACCAAACACTCATATTACTCAGGTGTCCAGAGGTTAGAGATATATCTGATTATCGGTGATACTGCAGATCATCAATAATCAGGTATATATCTGTATTCTCGGTGATACTGCAGATCACCGATAATCAGATCCTCTCTGTGTTACACCGATCGTTATAGTACGTAATGCACTTGCATATGTGATGCACGCACACTGGTTACAAAAGTGTTCACCACTGCATGGCCATATATGGCCATGGCCATATATGGCCATGGCCATATATGCGTAATATGTTGGCGCTATATAAATCTAATAAATAATAATAATAATATGATGATGATGAATAGTTTTTCAGTGGCGCACTTGAAGTACAGAGACCCGTGTGAATCCATGGCTTCCTGTGCAGCTGGACAGGATGTGACTGCAACCCACCCGGAGATAATGGCCACAGTTGCATACTACCATGAGCTTGCTGGTTAGTCTGTACCTCTGGGTGTTTCAAATCCTACTCCATAGAGCCACATTAATCCATCCCATGCACTGATGAAGACCAACCAGTCGGAAACAGTCTGTATGCATGTTGGATTATTGTGGCTCTGTACAATTACAAGCTGACACATCATTGCATTCCAGCGGTTCTGGAGGTGTGTCTAGCTTCTAAGGACGACTATTGGTTAATTTGCATATTTCGGCAGTGATGCACTGGGAGACATCTCGGAGCTCACTCCAACCTGAATTATCGCAAATACTTTCTGTTTTAAGAAAGCAAACTTTTGTTTTCTATACTACACTGGGGAATCGCAAAGCTTTCAGTTCAAAACATCGGGCTCTTTAAAGAGACACTGAAGCGAAAAAATAAATGAAATTATGATATAATGAATTGGTTGTGTAGTACAGATAATTACTAGAACATTAGTAGCAAAGGAAATATTCTCATATTTTTATTTTCAGTTATATAGAGTTATATAGTGTTTTTTTTAAAACATTCATTCTCTAATATTTGCAGTTTACACACTACTCAGCACTCTAAATGATTTTACAGAGCAGGCCAGTGAACTATTGACCTGTCCTCTGGAGAGAAAAAAGAACATACAATGACTGACAGTTGAGATAACAAGCTTTACAAGACAGAGATCTCTGTGACTTTGAAAGTCGTGGAGCTCAATGGCTCTTTTGTATAAATAACAACTGGAGTTTTTTAACTCTTCCTGTACTGGAAGCAATATTAGACTTATGTCTCTGCAGCTAATGTTTTATTCCTTAGCTGCACTACACAAACAAATCATGATATCATACGTTTATTTTCACTTCTGTGTCTCTATAAGGGATTTGTGTTCAGAGGAGTAAAAAAAAAACAACAACAGGTGTGCTCGCTGTTAACTTAGGTCACAGGTGTGTTTATTAACCCTGGATTCAGTCATTCTCAGCATTTGTAGTTGTACATTGACTGAGCTTTCGAGCACATTAATATTGAATCCACTGTAAAGACTCAGTGATGCCCCTGCTATCTTGCAGCTAGTGCAGTGCTGCATTGTGGATTCACCACTGCAACAGACGAAAGTATGTGGCCCATACGCAATTCACTTTTTCTCCTAGGAGAGTGATCTGCAAACTTGGCTCTCCAGCTGTTAAGGAACTACAAGTCCCACAATACATTGCGGGAGTCTGACAGCCACAGTCATGATTCATAAAGGCAAATGCATTGTGGGGCTTGTAGTTCCTTAACAGCTGGAGAGCATGGTTTGCAGATCACTGTCTTAGAAGATAATTTTTCAACATCTTTTTTACATTTTCAGCACTTTGCAATTAAAAAAGTGCTAAAAAGTACCACCCTGCTGCCTGGTGGCTTATTGGTTAGCACCATGTATTCTGATTTGCATAAAAATGTAATGCATACTGTATGCAGCTTGACATTGAAACCATTCAGATTCAGCTATTTTAATCTGCAAAAATTTGCATGAAATATGAACGTAAGCCAGAATTATTGAGATCTCATTGACTATGTCTAATGCCTTCATTAAGCTGCGTGCATATAAATTAGATACTTACTTCAGTAGTGGGGAGACCCTGGTTAGACTGGATGCTTCCTGGATCCTCCTGCAGCCTGCCAATTCAGTGTAGGGTCCCTCTAAACTTTGGCAATAGTTTGTCAAGTAAGGCTCTCACCGTGTATGGGTGCATTCAGACTGCGCATGTGTGAATAAGGTCTGCATATGCCCAGTAGATTAAAGTGGAATATAACCCAGTATTTCTTCTTTGCTCTAAAAGATTATTTACAGCATATAATATACTAACACAATGTTTTTTTTAGTAAAACAGCATTTAAAAGGTTACATCACAGGACTGACTTTTTCTCCTGCAGGGGCTGCCGCATCCGAACTTGTGATTAGTTTATCTTCTGTATACATTCTTGACTTGATACAATTAAGTAAACATTCTCTGGATGTGCAGGAACTTATGCTAATGAGCCCTGGAGTGAAACACAGGTCAGAAATCACTGATGGCTGCATTTTAAACAGAATTACAACAGTTATGAATAAAATGCACCAGCAGCTTTCAAAGTAAATAAACTGAACTTTGAAAAGTTATAATTTATAAATCAATTATAATACTTGTGCACAAAAGCAAATATGATAATTGTATGGGTTATACAAAGTAGGAAAACACATTTTTGTTGAATATTTTGTCAGATTTTTAAACCGACCATATTTGGGCATGCCCAGTACAGATAGACTCTTCCACCGCCGGGAGTCCGGACATAAGATGAAGAGGAACTTTGCAGTGGAATGTTGGGATCGGCGAGAATCTGAAAAGCCTGTGGACAATCCAGGGACTTCCCACTACTGAGTTAAGAGTTACTGAGTAACCAAGCAGCTCGGGGTGACCCAAACCACTAGGAATGTATAGGGGGATAAAAGAGACCAAAAAGCCCTCCTACTAAGAAAGCAATGTTTGGTGTCATGTGATTTGACTTCTGTTTTAAGAAGGCAAATCAAACAAAGCATTGCTTTTTAGTAGGAGGGTTTTTCGGTCTCTTTTAGTCCCCTTATACATTCCTAGTGGTTTGGGTCACTCCGAGCTGCTTGGTTACTCTGTTGTACTGGTCCAAGCCCTATCCCATACAGCCATATCAATCCCTGCCATGTACTGATGAGGACCAAAAGTCGGAAACAGTCTTTCTACATGTGGGTTTGATGTGGCTGTGTAAAATTTAAAGCTATTGGCTTGCTATACACCAGTGGTTCTGGATGCTAGCTTGGCTACAGGGGTATAAAGAGATAATTTGCATATTCAGTAGTGGTGCATTGTGGGTAACCACAAATGTTCACTTATAGCTGAATTATTGCAAGTTTCCTTCTGCTTTAAGAAGGCAAATCACACCAAGCATTGCTTCAAAGATTGAGAGTCTCAGACATCATAAATTGTTGCATCTGCAGAAACAACTAGTTACCCCTTTCCGTTCAGGTGCTTTATCAGCTCACCTTCCTCAGGATACATTTTTTTTCCACAAAAGTCTAGATTTCCTGTAACAGGTTTGTAAGTCTTTCAGTGCACTCAGCATCGAGCCTTCGACCAGCTCTATGTTAAGAGATGATTGTATTACGCAGCAAATTAAAGCAGTTTCCTCTCTCTTTCCCTTTAGACACTTTTATGTCTTGTGGTTTGGTCTCACTGGCTGTTTCATCTCGTTCACCTCACATCTGGTGCAGATCTTCAGTCAGATAGATTTTCACCACAGCAGACCTGGTTGACGTTGCGGCCGCACGAAGAGGAAATGTGAAAGCTTTTTTGGTTTCACCAAAACCCATCCATGAGAAATCAGCTTGTCTAAGTGAAGCCACTTAGCCCTCAGGTGTTTTGTTTTTACCTTCTAGAATATACAGGGGAGAGGAACTGCCCACAGTGAAAAATAACTTTTAACTTACTATAATCAATGAAGCTGATTCTTTTTTCATCATCAGAAGATCTTAAAGTTGAACTGTAGCTGAGAATTGAACTTCATCTCAATCAGTAGCTGATACACTCTTTCCAACGAGAAACCTTACCTTTTCTTAAATATTGTAGATCAGGAGTGGCAAACTCAATCAGGGTGGTGCCTCTTAGTCTAATAGCAATCAGTGTGTGACGGCAGGGGTGGGAGGGATGGAGTGGCGCACTTTTGTGTCTCAGCTTTGGGTGCTGGAGAACCTTGTCCCGTCTCTGGCTGTAGGCATGTCACATGATCGGGACATGGCGATATGGAAGCACAGAGCGTTCAAGTGCCAGGAAGAACAGAATAGACACGACGCATCGCTAGAGCAGGTAGATATTACATGGCTCCTCTGCGCTATTCTGCTATGTGGGGAGATGGTGCCAGGGGATAGGGTGGGGGTGAAGATTTGTGTGGGGGGTTTGAATCCCAAAAGGGGGCCCATACTAATTTCGCCCAACTGAGAACCGTATAAAGCACCTAGTTACATAGAGCTTATGTCATAAGAGACATAAAAAAACAAATAGCAGCAAGCCATTAAGAGGCATAAACAAAGGAAGACAGGACCAGGTGGGTCCAAACTGCCAGCAATATCTTGTCACCTGGAGTAATAAAAGTCATTGCCCCGAAAAAGGCCTACAATGTAAAGAATCCCAATGCTAAAGTGCCTGGATGGTAAGGCCATGTACTGTTGTTCTTTTATTGCTTACAATGATGCTCATTTAAATTGAAGCTCTTGAGATCCACATAAAATGGAAAGGGGGTCACATTCGGCCTGCGGGCCTCGTGTTTGACACCTGTGGTCTAAAACATAGCGGGAGGCTGAGTGGTCCAGCTAGAAGACTCTTTCGGGGACCAAGTGAGTCCTGTGGAGAACCCTCAGGGAAACCTCTATATGTGTGGTCTGTAGCCAAGCTTTATTTTTAGTTATCTATTTTTCTTATTTTTTTTTTTTTAGCTAAAGCCAGTAAGGGGAATGTCAGTAACACGTACGGGAGGTTTTCTAGGAGTCCAGAGTTCCTCTTTACATCAAAATAATGGAGACGCTTGATATGCCATTTAGCTGCCGGTAGCACTTATTGAATTATTTTGTTTTCAGAAAGAATCCACAAACATGTACCGTTTTGTCCCCCCCCCCCCTTTAAAGATAATTTCCTTTTCATGAAAGGGAAAAAAAAGGAAAAAAACAAAACATAAATATGTCTCAATAAGCAATTAAATCATGCCATAATAGCCAACAGACACAAACAACGTTTTGCCAATCAAATAAATGAAAGGAAGCGGTCTAAGGTTCTAAGCAGAGATTCTAAAAAGCACAATCAACATCGGAGGGAGAGATAAAAAGGGGCCATTTAGCGCAGGTATCTAACAAGCGCCACAACCTCTGTCTGAGGACGGCTGTTCCTGCAGTCTACGCCAACAGTTCATTATCATCCCCAGAGGGAAGATGAGAAAAAAAAGAAAAAAAACTGAAAGGATAAGGAAGATGAAAAGAAGATCTGTTGGCAAAGTAAGGTTAAAAGCTTTATGCAGCAGGGATTCCTGACACATTAGGACACCCTCATGGGAATAGTGAAAGGAATTCCAGGTAGTCTTTCAATATTGTAACAGCACTAAGAGAATAAGCTAGTTGGGATTATTTCACACGCAGGCGGCAGCGGCTGCGCTCCCAGAGCGCCAGCGCGGACTTTATATTTTATAAGTTTCACGTTTGCTCATTTAGATAGCAGGTTTAATGCCCAGGATCTTCTTTTCAAGTCGGCGATGGAATTAATTATCCTTTTTATTTCTCTCTCTCTCTCGACGTCGCAAAGTCACAACATTCGCCATTGTGTTGTTACATGCAGCGGTGTTCCGACGCTTCCCTGGTAGAACGGGGATTTCAAAAGCAATACAAGAGTCCGCCGCGGCGAAGTGCAGCTCTAAAGAGACTCGGCTGGGAAGAGGCGTTTATTATAATCTGAATCAACGCTCTTAAAGTGTACCTGAAACCAGGGAAACACAAGGATTTATACTTACCTGGGACTTTCTCCAGCCCCTTGTAGTCTCCCTTGGTGTGGGTCCATCCTGTATGTTCTAGTCCCACAGTCTCCCACTCCCCACTGAGCCCATTGGCGACCATTCTGCATGCGCTGCCCTGGCTGTGTGCTTCTGTGGTCACTCTTCCGTAGCTGGGAGCGTTCTGCACCTTGGCAGTTACAAGTCTTAACCAACTGCGCAGGGGTAGAACTCACTGGTTAAAGAGGAACTTCAGCCTAAACAAACATACTGGGCTTGATTCACAAAAGAGTGCTAACTGTTAGCACGGCCGTTTTCGCCCGGATTTTCGCATTACGCGCGCTCGGAAATTTTTCACGTGAAACGATAACGTTTTCACGCGTAAACTATATCGATTATGCTGGAAAATTCATGTTTGCGTGCGAAAACGTTATCGTTTTGCGCAAAAATTCACGATCGCGCGCAATGTGAAAATTTGCGCGAAAACAGCCGTGCTAACAGTTAGCACTCTTTTGTGAATGAAGCCCATAGTCATTAAGTTACATTAGTTATGTTAATTAAAATAGATAGGTAATATAATCTCTTACCCACCCTGTTTTAAAAGAGCAGGCAAAGGTTTGTGATTTCATAAGGGCAGCCATCTTTTTGGTTGAAAGGAGGTGACAGGGAGCATGAGACACAGTTCCAACTGTCCTGTGTGCTGATCACCCCTCCCAGTTGCTAGGCAACGTGAATAACAACATACAAAATCCTATCATGCTTTGCACAGCATCAGGGGAAAAAAGGCAGTTTTCTTTGATGGGGCGGAGCTTAGCTAAAAATGCAGCTAAAAATGAGACTTCTATAAGACAAACAAAGTTCTGATGCTGTGAAACTGTTAAAGAAACACCAAGCCTTTTCAGTGCTGCTGCTAAGTAGATTTTTAGTCTGGAGGTTCACTTTAACAGGAGGGTGACCAAGGAGGCAGCCAGGGTCGCATATGTGCTGTATTCCCTGACTACTTTGTTTACAGCGAAACAACGGACAGACTCTCAGACTACAGGAGGGCCACCAGACTACAGGAGGCTGGAGGAAAACCCAGATAAATATAAATCCTTGTGTTGCATTGGTTATATATCTGTGTTTTTTTCCCTTTTCCCCTAAACTTTTACCATTGTATGTTTTATTTAAAGGACACCCAAAGCGAAAATAAAATAATGAAATAAAAGATTGTATCTATCTTCCTTCACTTAAAAATTACTTTTTAAGATATTCCACGGTTTTATTTAATGTTTAAATCTACTTTTTAAGTTTTAACTGTTTTATTGTTTTTGCTCAATGCCACATTCATTGAAGTATGCCAGAGCTAAAATCTATGAACTATTGCCCTTTTTATCTCTTTACTGCTCTCAGAAGCCATTTTCTGCTAGGAAAGTATTTTATGGTTGGAGTTTCTTATCAGTGAGGGGCACATTGAGTCACTTCCTCTCTGAGTCAGGACTGAGTCAGCCAATTACATACCTAATATTTAACTCTTTCAGGCAGAGAAAGAAAAAAAGGAACACAGCATAGTTATTAGTGTGCTTGGCACTGTACATACCCATGCCTATCTCATCATGTCACATGCCACTTCGGGTATCCTTTAAGTGTTGTAAGGTGCATGGAGTAAATGCAGTGTGTGTGTGTGTGTGTGCGATTTAAGGGGGATGATTCTTCTCTTTATTCATTGTATATTTTACAGCAAAAACCAGAAATCGGCCAATTCGCCCATTTGACGTCGGCCAAAGTCCAAAATGCTGGGAATTTCTGACATTGGCCGGCCAGTTCTAGAAACGGACAAAGTCAGTCGGCCAAAGACCAAAATGCACAAATCCCAGAATATCCCGGGTCCTGTCCAGCACCATGAATGGCACTCGGATCTTCCTCTCTGCTCTGAAAGATACAGCATAATAATCCTTTTAAAGAAAAGCATTTCTTGGTTACAGCTGATACAAATCCTGCAATAAATCTGCAGTGTGTCTACATCCTGCTTTCTTGGGAGCAGAAGTATTGTTAACATCCTGTGCTTTTAAATTAGCTGCTCTGCTGTGGCAGTCAGGTGACGCAGGGAAGAGATCAAATTACAGTGGTGATTAGTCACAGATGAGGGGGGATACATGGCTGGGGGTGCTTTGCTGGGCGCTATGCATGGCTGGAGGGGGCCTTTGCTGAGGGGGTGGCCTTTGCTGGGCGGTTTGCATGGCTGGGGGGATATGCTGGGCGGTTTGCATGGCTGGGGGGTAGCCTGCGCTATTTGCAGACCTCAGATAAGGGCGACCAGAGCAGCGGAGAGAAGCAGAGCAGCGCGCACACTACTCGACCTGACCCATACACTTCACATGCGGAAGTGAGCAGGGACGTCACTTCAGCATGGAAGTGTATGTGCCTTGCGGGTCGTGTGTGCGCTGCTCTGCCTCTCCGGTCCGGGTCGCCCTAATGTGAGGTCTGTGCGGGGGAGAGGTGAGCAGGACTTCGGTACTTGGCTGGCCACACTTAGCCAGAATCTGGCCAGCCAAAGTCCGCAGGGAAAGTTTATTTGGAACATCGGCCACATCAGCCGGCCACTTCTAGATTTGACCGGCCAGAAACCGAAGTGGCCAGACCTCGGGTTCTGGCCGTAACATATATAACGAGGGGGGTAACTATTATGTATGCGACTCCATGCAAAAAAAATTGCATGGGGCCTCCTAGGTCCATGGTCTTCTCCCCCCCCTTCCCCCAAGGAACCAGGCAGGCAGCCGGTAAACAAACATTCCCGCAACCCCTCCCACTATGAAGAGTAGCACAGGGAACATTATGTTTTCTGCTTCCAGTGCCGTGGATCTCCGTGCATCACAGCAGCAGCACTCTCTGCTGCCCTTCACCAAGCTCCCGATCATATGACTCGAAGGGGTCATGTGATAGGGAGCAGGAGCTGGAGAGGAGACCTGCAGCACAGGAAGCAGGTAGGGAGTGTAATATTACCTGCTTCCAGTTCTAGGGATCTCCTCCGTGTTTCACAGCACACCCTCTATGCTGCCATTCACTGGCTCCTTATCACATGAGTCATGTGATGGGCAGCTTGGCAAAGAGCAGCAGAGAGTGAGTCATGCGATGGGCAGCTTGGCAAAGAGCAGCAGAGAGTGAGTCATGCGATGGGCAGCTTGGCAAAAAGCAGCAGAGAGTGCTGCTGCTGTGATGCACAGAGATCCGTGGCGCTGGAAGCAGGTAAATATACAGTAACTCTCCCTGCGGTACTCTGTATGCGAATGGCTGGAGGAGGGCCCCCCAAAAACCTTGCGCCCCCCTGCAATTGTGTCGCAGGGGCTATTGAATATACCCCACCTGAAGTAGACTGCAAATGCACCTCTAAAAGGATATAATGAATTTTGTTCTATTTTTTTGAGTATTTGAAGCCACTGTACTGCTTTAGCATGTTCAAATCTGAATATCCACGACGTCCATTCGTATGCGTATTTCCTGCGCATGAACGCATGCAAAGTTTGCATCAAAACTAACAGCCCATTGAAATCTTTAGGCATTTTTTAACCTACTGTAAATGCGTTTAAAAGTTAGTTTGAAAAGAAGTTGAAAATCTCCTAGGAGAAAAAGTTAATTGGATATGGGCCGCATTGTTCAAAGTCACACAACATTTGTCAACATTTGCAATTAACTTTTTCTCCTAATTGCAAATGTTGACAAATGTTGTGTGACTTTGAACAATGCGGCCCATATCCAATTAACTTTTTCTCCTGAGTTATCTCCTAGGAGATCATTTTCATCTTCTCTTTAAATTAACTTTTAATGATTCTACAATTGAAACAGTACCTACAAGTATGTGAAAAAGTACTATCAAAATTATTTTGAGTACCGGTATTTTCTTGCTTGCTGGTGGTTTAGAAAGGATTTTATGACAAGGGGCCATATGCAATTCACTTTTTCACCTGAATTTTCTCCTAGGAGATAGTTTTTCATTCCCTTTTTTAAAATAACTTTACAGGACTTTTCAACTAAAAAAGTACCAAAAAGTAGGTGAAAAAGTACTATCAAAATTATTTTGAGTATTTCTTGCTTTCTGGTGGCTTAACCACTTAAGGACCGGGATAATTCTGTGTGATCTGTGCTAGGTGGGCTCTTCAGCCCACAGCACAGATCAGGATTCAGGAAGGGCGATCAGACTTCCCCCCTTTTTTCCCCACTAGGGGGATGTCCTGCTGGGGGGGTCTGATCGCCGCCGCTCACTTGTGTTTAGCGGGGGGGGGGGGGCTCCTCAAAGCGCTATAGCTCCCTCCCTCTCCTTCCCTCCCTCCCCTCCTTCCCATGGGCGGTACAGGACAGCGATCCGTCCTGTACCGCCTCTGATAGGCTTCAGCCTATCAGATGCCGGCGATCTTCGACCCCAATCAATCAGAGGCCGGGGATCGCCGATCTCCTTTACGGCGCTGCTGCGACAGCAGTCCCTGTTGATGTAAGCACCGGGGATTTCTTCCCCGCGTGTTTACATTTTGCCTGCGAGCCGCGATCGGAAGCTCGCAGGCTGTTCACGGAGACACCCTCTGTGAACTGACATGGAACGTTTCCATGTAAATCCACTTACGACCTGCCGCCGCCTATCAGTGTTAGGCCGTCGTTAAGTGGTTAAAAGGCATTTTATTGACACGTTTAAAAATATCACCTAGGAGGAAACTCAGGAGAAAAAGTGAATTGCATATAGGCCTGCGTCTTACATTGCATACACACATGGGAAATTTCTAGAATACTATGCATGAAAATCCATACCCAGACCAAGTGGAAGTTAAGCCTTGAAATTGTGCAGGATTGAAAAGTTGCACAGTACAGCAGAGACAAAGCAAAAAAATAAACTGTGATACTTGAAGATTTGCTTGATTAACTTGAATTTGAATAGTTCTTATTTAATGGCCCCCATTCAATTCAGTTTTATCCTTGGTGATATTTTCACACCACATTATCAATAAAACGCCCTTTAAAGGAGAACTGTAGTGAGAGGTATATGTAGGCTGCCATATTTATTTCCTTTTAAGCAATGCCAGTTGCCTGGCAGCCCTGCTGGTCTATTTGGCTGAAGTAGTTGCTGAATCACACCAGAAACAAGCATGCGGCTAATCTTGTCATCTGTCAAAATTGTCAGAAAAACTTGATCTGCTGCATGCTTGTTCAGGGGCTATGGCTGAAAGTATTAGAGGCAGAGGATCAGCAGGATAGCCAAGTAACTGGTAAAGCTTAAAGCGGATCCGAGATAAAAAAACTAACTATAACAAGTAACTTGTCTATATATCTTATCTAAAGTTTAGATAGTTTACACAGCAAATCTAGCTGCAAACAGCTTTAATAGAATATGATTGATTATTCCTGTTATACAATGAGAGCAGCCATGTTGTTTGTAAACATTACACAGAGGCAGGCTTATCTGCATCTTGAGCAAAAAAAAACTAATCCCCCCTCCTCCTCCCCTCTGCCTCTGAAATCTCTGGCTAGTAATACCTCCTCCTCCTCCTCCTGCCCAGACTGAGATCCCATGAGCCCTTGGGCTCATGGGAGCTTGGCTCTCTGAAAACCTGTGGGCGTGGCTTCTTAAGTTTATAGGGAATTAGAGTATTAAGACAAAAACAAAAAAGTATTTGGCTTGAGGAATGCCCTATAAAAAATAGGAAAGGAACACAATTATGCAATGAGTAAAAGTTCATCTCGGATCCACTTTAAATGGAAATAAATACGGCAGCCTCCATACACCTCTCTACAGTTCTCCTTTAACCTGTTAGCAAGCAAGAAAATACTGAGAATAATATTAACTGTACTTCTTCACTTTCTTTTTGGTACTTTTGCAGAGTGCTGAAAAGTTATTTTAAACAGAAGATAAAAAAATGATCTTATTTTTCACCCTAACTGTAAGGAGAACTAATTAATAAGATGAGCTAATAAGGAGGGATAATTCATACAATAAACAGAAAAGGAGAGATAAATGATGAGTTAAAGCAGCAGGAACAGCCATATTTTTATAATATATGTATTTTACTGTCCATGTTTTCAGTGAATTTTATGTATTAAATAAAGAGAAAACTGTTCCAGGTATTTTCCATCTTTACTCCCTCTGATTGAAGCAAACCCTGATGTCATTTCCTCCCTTACTGTTTTTTTCTCATTGCCAGACCTCCTTCCCATTGTGCTCTGTAGAAACTGCACTGTCATATCTAGCTTGCTTTGTAAACGAACACATGTAAGCAAAGCATAGATCATATTTCAGTAGCCTCTGCAGAAGGGTAAGGTGTATTTCCCTTCTCAGCCTCCTGTCACGCTGAACTGAACTCAGCCAATCAGTGAGGAGCAGGAATGTGGGGGGGGGGGGGGGGGGGGAGATAACAAGCTTCTCTCTCCTCGGCAATGTACCAGAATAGACTGACTGAGATAAAATTCATTACAACAAACATATTTATGATTATATTGGAATGCTTGCAATGCAGACAGCATGACTACATAATAAACACAGAACAGTGGGTAAATGGAATGAATTTGATTTTATGGTGGTCCGCGGCACACGATTGACAGCGGCGCTTCGTGCAGGCGCAGTAAGGCCTCTGCACCGTGCGGGGAGGCCGGGACGGCGACGGAGAGCGCAGCGGTCGGCGTAGGACAGTCGGTTGCAAGGGGCTGGCGAAAGCCCCTGGTGAGTAAAGCTCATTTTTTTTAATTTTGCCTAATAACTTCTTTAAGTCAAACAAGTAGAGATAAATCATGAGTTAAGTCATTTTATGGAGAGGTAAATCGTGAGTTAACAATGTAATTCAACAGAAAAGCTTTGTGAATCAGACCCAATATGTGTTAAAGTGAACTCAGTTAAAGGGAAGGTTCAGGGAGGGTGGTTAAAAAATAAAAATCAATTTCCACTTACCTGGGGCTTCCTCCAGCCCGTGGCAGGCAGGAGGTGCCCTCGCCGCCGCTCTGCAGGCTCCCGGTGGTCTCCGGTGGCCGACCCGACCTGGCCAGGCTGGCTGCCAGGTCGGGCTCTTCTGCGCTCCAAGGCCCGGCACTTCTGCGTCCCACGCTGGCGCGCTGACGTCATCGGACGGCCGCCGGGCTGTACTGCGCAGGCTGTTGTCCTGGCTCCCCCGTAGAGGTATTCGACAGTTTCGGGCAAATACCGCTTTTTCCCGGCCGAAGGGGGGCCTCGGCAATGCTTCGGGAGCCTGAGTGCTCCCGAAGACAGGCCACTCTACACTGCCCTCTATAACGCACTCGCATGTGCGCAGTATGGAGCCGCCTGTCTTCGGGAGGACTTGGCTCCCGAAGACTTCCGAAGTCCCCTCGGGTTCCCATTGGCTTTAAAAGTATATTTTTACACTGCAAAGACACACAAATATGTAGCAGGCAAAAGTAAAAATTATAATTTGCAAGCTGTGTTTGCAGTTAAATTCCCCCCTTTTGGGGGGGGGGGGGGGGGGGGGGGGGTTATATTTACAGAAATGGAATGGAAGAGAGAGAGTCAGGTGTTTAACAGACAGTTTTATGGCCAATCCTGCACCAAACTCCGCCAATCCCACCCTATATTTCCTCCCCTCTGCCGTCTCCAAGAATAGCGCAATCAGACTAAATAAGATATGAAGTGTAACCTATCCGCGTTGCGATGTTTATTTTGCATGAAGCAGTTTGGAAGGGCTCGTTCTGACTCTGCAGCGGCGTTCAAGATTTACATTCTGGCCGGGGAAAGCCGCCTTTCTCTTAGGGTAGAGGAGAACTGGTTAATCTATCTGCGAGGCTGCACAGGACTGCTCGGTGAACAACTCGAAAATGTGTTTTCAGTCCTGACAAGGGATTATATGAAACAGATGACTTACGCTTCTAATTTGTGGCCTTAAATTGCAAACAGAATTTCAGGAGTCGAGCGGAGTAATAAATGGCAACAGAGAAAGCCACACACAGCCAAATCAGTATGTGGTGGTTGTAGGTTAAACTAAATGGGAAGAGACAGGTTATGACGGTTTAGCGTGTTACAAAGAAGAAAGTTTTAAATTACTGTAGCAGCTCGGCGCTGCATTGTTCTGCGCTAGACAGCTCCGCGGTGGGGACGGCGTACATCAAGTGTGGCAACCTGCAGGACCACAGCGGTTAAAGGAGATCTCCACTTGGGAGATAGCTGCCCATAAAATGAGAACTTACTGATTTTGAGTCTATTTTAGTTGTTTCTTGTTTGTTGTTTTTACAAGAATGCTCAAAAATATTTAAAGTTTAACATGTAAAGTTTTAGAACATTTTTTTAAAGAGAATTAATGATTAATTGATTGCTTGTTGATTGATATGCATGAGCCTTGTAAAGACTCAGCTGATATGCTAACCCACTCAGCTGAATAGACCATCCTGATTACATTTGCTCTGGTTGCGTATATAAGGCAGGCCCTAGGCAGTTTTCTGACTGGCAGTTTGCGCTCAAAGGGTAGCGTTCTACGGGCTTAATTCACCGAGCCGTGATAACTGTTATCATGGTCGCGCTAGCGTTTTGCGTGCGCTATGACGCGCATAATGGGCTTTGTGCGAAAATGCACGTTTGTGCATGAAAAATTTGCGATTGCGCACGAAAACCGTTCCGCGCGTTATAGCATGATTAAAAAGCTAGCGCTTTGTGAATCAAGCTCTAAGGGTGAAGTAAATACATTTCCCAGAATTCACCAGCAATCCTCCACAATTTGACATGGCACCAAGGTAAATTCCATTCAGTCCCCTCCTATTGTGTCACCACCCCTTCCCCTTGGATTGTAAACCTTTAGGTAGGGGCCTCCTTCCTTGTGTAACTGCACATCATGCTCAGAATAATGTGAACTTGAATGACTATATCTCCAGTGTATCAGCTGGCATAGTGTACCTTATTGTCTATTGTCTGTATTGTGTCAACTGTTACCCCTATTGGTCTGTATGGTGTCAACTGTTACCCCTATTGGTCTGTATGGTGTCAACTGTTACCCCTATTTGTCTGTATTGCATCAACTGTTACCCCTATTAATGTCTGTAACCTCATCTATTGTACGACACTGCGTAATTTGTCAGTGCTACATAAATCCAATAAATAATGTGTTTAAATATCAATAATCATTTAAAGCATTGTTGCCAAGAAACTGTCCGTCAAAAACAAGCCAAGGAAAAGGACGAACCTATCAGATATTGTGAGTCAAATTATATGGTAAAAATCGTAAAAATACTGGATGCCACCCAGTTGGAATATTCTCTCGGGGTGTCCACAACAGTCCCACCAGTACTCCATATTGGAGTATCTGGATCATCTGAGCAACGTATCTAAGAATGTGCTGTACTGAATGACCTGTTGAGGACATCCTACAGGATCACCTGGTTGAGAATATCTCCAACATGTGGCATCCAGAATTGTGCATGTTTTGACCTTATAATTTGGGCTAAAATATCAGGTAGTCTGAGTAGAGCGGAACGAGGTCAGCGCCTAAGGATCTAGTTGGGAGTGTGAAAATACAGGAACACAGAGGCCCTTATTTAATTGGCATTTTCTTCAGAGTTTTCTCCTAGATCATTTTTTATCTTGTCTTTCAAAAACTTTCCAGCACTTTTCAATTGAAAAAGTACTGAAAAGTAGTTCAAAAAGTACTGTCAAAAATGTTTCAGGGTATTTTCTTGCTTGCCGGTGGCTTGAAAGACATTTTATTAATAAAGTGTAAAAAAATCGCCTAAAAGAAAACCCAGTAGAAAAGGTTAATTGGAATAGGGGCCTGGGTGTCATTTTAGCCCACAATGCCAGTGAAGGTACTTGCTGGTTGTGCTGGTTGCATATCAAAAAATGTAGAAATCTTGTTTAATGACAGCAAGGAATGGGAACACCATCAACCTGCTTTGTTAAAGTGGGATTGTCACCATAAAAATCAAATTTCAACAGCAACTGGTCTGAGTGTATTAAGTGATAAAGATTCTAATCCTGCATTCAAAACTGTTTCTTCTTTTATGGTTTGGAGTTATCACATACCTTAGGAGCAATGGCCCTTTAAGTGCCATTGCCAAACAGTTGCATGCTGGGGGTCTTTTTACCTATAATATATTCCTCCTCTTCCCTTTAGTTCCCCTTCCTAATGACAAGACAGTGCACTTCCTATTATAGTCCTCAGTGGGAGTGTCTGAAGACTCTGGGAGGAAGGCGGGTAACGAATACACAATTACACAGTAAAAAAAAAGGAGAAACAAAAGAGTAGAAAAAAAGTGAGGGAGGAAATGATGTCAGGAGGTCAAAGGTAACAAAGATGGAAACTGCCTTGAATAGGATTCTCTGCTTTTCCTTTATAATACATCTGTTATGTAAGTAGAACTAGTATTTATCTACTTATATACAGTATGTGTTTTTTATTTCTCGGTTAGCATGGGTGTCACTTGTTCTTTAAACTTTTCAGTGCATGTTCAAACTAAAAATGATACAGAGGGAAATCCCAGAACGCCCAGGCAGGTGGGCGATCAGGGCTGGTGGTACCACACAGCTAACAGTTGTTTCGCCTGGAGATGATGATTGGTCACAGCAAAGATGCTACCATCTTCTCCATGCAAAACAGCTATTAGCTGTGTGTTACTACCACCCCTGATCGCCCACCTGCTTGGGTGTCTTGGGATTTCACTCTGTTCACTCTTGAGGTTCGCTTTAAAAGTGAATCGAGCACCTTTTTTAGCACTCAGAACATTTCTATAGCACATGAAAAATGCATGCCAACAATCTGTTCCATTATTAAAATAAACTTTCATTTTACCTTGTATTTTACATTCAAAGTCGTTTTATTAGCCTGTTTCAGCAGGCCTGCCCGACCGTCCCCAACCGCAGAGACTTCAGGAAGTTAATTGTTTTATTGAGCTAATTACCAAGATGTAAACAATACCTTTTCATTAACAAAGGGGGTGAGTTTATTAGGTCTGTTTCTTCAAAGACATTGTGTGTGTCAAAGTGTCAAGATCGCATCTCTGACTTCTGTAAATAAGGAATGTGAGAAGGGGAGGGGGGAACATGGCAGCTTCTATGCCAGGAGAGATTCCAGTGAAAGATAATGTGCTCAGTTCTCTTTAAGTCACGTGATCATGCAGTGTGGAGAGGAGTTGTGCAGTCAGCTAAAGACACACATCCCTGCTGTCTGATAGCCTGTCCTTATAAACACCAAAATTGCTATAGCAATCAACTTGACACGTAGCAACCAAGGTAAGTGCTGGATAAAAGATCTGTCTCAAGTGCTGCTGTGTGCTCACCATTGCAGGATAACTAACTTTCGCTCCTCCATGACTGCTGAGTGACCAAATGACCTAGAGAGTTGAAAGAAGAAAAGCTACCTCACTACATTTTCCTAGAGCATTAGAATAGAAATAGAATCCACCTGACTACAGTAGATCAGGAAGTGGGGCTTTGTGATTCACAGGAAGTAGGTGGTGAGCAACTGTAAAGGCCAGTACTCATGACGCAATTTTTCTGACGATTTTTTCAACGACCGCGATACTTTGAGTGACGCATGATCGGTCCCACGATCTTGCATTGTGGGTACGGCATCACGGTGGTTCGGATCTTTAAAGCAGAAGGATTAGCCATACTATGCCAGGGAAAAAAAACACATATATAAGTAGATAAATACTTGATCTACTTACATAACACGTGTATTGCACTAGTGTGCACATTTTGATTTCAGTGAATGTTATATAGTAAATGAAGAGAATTCTGTTCCTGGTGGGAACCATGCATTTTGCCCACAGTTTAGGCTAAATCCTGATGTCATTTCTGCCCTTTACTTTTTTTTTCTTTTCTCCTCTAGTCGCTGAGTCACCTCAGCCTTGCTTGTAAACACAAGTGAGCAGGGGATCGTGTTTCAGATAAGCATCTAGGCAGGGAAATAAGTGGAAGAGGAGGAATATATTATAGATAAAAAGAATCCCCAGCATGCAACTGTTTGGCACTGACTACTAAAGGGCCAGTGCTCCTAAAGTTTGTGATAACTCCAAATCATAACGGCAGAAAGCGTTTTGATAGTTTTAAACGCAGGATTAGCATCTTTATCACGTAATACACTCAGACCAGTTGCTGTTGAAATTTGATTTTTATGGTGACAATCCCGCTTTAAGATCCCCGGTGACTAGGTGGGCAAATGTATAACGTCATATACATGCCCTCAAATTTTCTGGCAACCACATGGGGCACGTGTATGAAGATGGGGCCAGACAGACAGGTAAAATACGCTGCAATTGGGGGGGGGTTGATTGGATTGGAGGCAGAGCTACTGCCCAAAGCTCTGCCTCTACCCAGAAGGAGCCCAGAATCTTCCCCCGGGGATTTTGAGGGGATTAATTGAGCGTTCAGCCGCAGGGATGCAGCGTTTCGGGTAGGGCATTAACGCTTAACAGGACTGTAAAGTAAAATCAGTGTTTTGGGGAGGCTTCAGACTCTCTTTAAAGTCTTTTTCCTCCCAGAGCGGGTGTGTGAAAATTGTGGATCTCGTCATCCAACTTTGGTAACACAGACATGCATGCACCCAAGGTGGCGTGGAATAGGACATTCCCAACAGGAACATTGTCATCTGGGTCTCTGTTAAATTGGACACAAAACATGCTCCAGTGTCACAATTGATTTTTGTTATGTCAAATTCTGTCCCACTGTTTAGAAAAGTGTGTGCAGCAGGCCTTTTCTGCAAAAGACAAAAATGTAACAGATACCTCCCATACTGCCAGGGCTGCTCTGTCTGTGACTTGTATGGCCACCACTGCCTCCTTATTCCTCACACACAGAGCTCAGGTCAGCGTCAACCTGAACAGGGGGAGCGGTGACCATGGAATACACGTTAGATGGGGCAGTGATGTAATTACTCACTTCCTGCATTTGGAGTGTGTCCTGCAGTTACTATGTGCTGCTCTCCTCTCTTCAGGTTGAGTGTTGGAGATGGGGAGACAGCAGGAAGCTGCATACCTACACTTACACCAGTGCCCTATGGGGGCTGGGCGGGGCACCTTTGCCTACCTATATGGGGGGGGGGGTGACCACCTATACTGGTGGGGGACATCTTTGACTACCTATACTAGGGGTGGATACCTATACTGGGGGGGGGGGGGTACGTTGGCTACCTATTATTATGGGAGAAAGGGCCTCTGATGGGGGTGGGGGGCACACAAATTATATGCTGTTTGGGGCCACAAAAACCTTAGCAGCACCCTACATAGCAGCTGCTATTGCTACAACCTGGAATAAATATACGATGAACAGTTCAGGAACATCTAAGCAGAGAGTGGTCCTGCAGTGAACATTGCAAACAGGCAAACAGCACTAGGTAGAACATTGTTTTTTCCCCTTTATCTCTACTTTTTAATTTGAAACAGGAGTCCTCTTTTTTCTCTTGCCTGTTTGTTTTAACCGTGTCCTGACATCTATTCCCCAGGTCAGTGTAACCATGTTTAACAAACTGACTGTCAGGAGTTCAGATAAAAGCGTGTAAAGAGCTGTCTGGCCTTATCTCGCCTCCTCTCTCACATCTAGAAAAATGCAGGTTTCCCTTGCGGTGGCTAAACCAAATTTGGAAAGGCCTTAAATATGGAGGATGTGTAAGTGTGGTTTTACATAACTGCATCCTCGTAGGAGACAGGGAGAAACCTGATCGTTTCATTACAGGCAGCCTGGCAATAACAGGTTTGCTCGGTAAATACCGATGTCCAACCATGTCTCACTTTCCCAACTTTCAAACCGCGTCCCAAAATAGGATGCAGCGTACGCAAGCCAATGAGAAAGGCCTGCCGCCAGGACGGGTGGCCCTGGGTTATTTTGAACCCTCGAGGGAGAGTTTACTAAAGGTGTGAGTTGTATGTACTCCATCATTTGTTGTATTATGAAGACACGCTGACAAAGAAAAAGCAGACTTCTTGGCATTCTTTTCAAGGATGCTCATTCAGATTAGTGATAACCAGAAATTACGCCTAAGCGTAATTACGCATCGTAATTCACATTTAATTGGAATGCAAAATTTTGGGGGAAAGCGTAATTCATTTTGTACGTAATTGTAAGCATTCATATTTACACATGAATTTACACGTAATTTACGTGTAATTTTGTGCCGACTTTGGTGGTGAATAGCACATGCTATTGCTACCAAGGTTGCTACGTATGTTAAAGAGACACTGTAACATCAAAAAGTTCCCCTGGGGGGTACTCACCTCGGGAGGAGGAGGCCTCAGGGTCCCAATGAGGCTTCTCACGCCGTACTCTGTCCCACAGGGGTCTCACTGCAGCCCTCCGAACAGCGGCCTGACAGTTCCGACAGCTTGTTCAATATGTTTCCAGGCTCCAGCGGGGGCGCTGTTGCGGCTTTTGGCTCCGAAGTAGACAGAAATACCCGATCTCAGTCGGGTCCGATCTACTGCGCAGGCCCCGGAGACTTGCGCCTGCGCAGTAGAGCAGACCTGACGGCGATCGGGTATTTCCGCCTATTTCGGAGCCGAGAGCCGCCACAGCGCCTGCGCAGGAGCCGGGAAGGTAAATCTTTACATCGCCGCTGTTCGGAGGGCTGCAGCGAGACCCCCGAGGGACGGAGGACGGTGTGGGAACAGCCTCATTGGGACCCTGAGGCTTCCCCCTCCCAAGGTGAGTACCCCCCAGGGGAACTTTTTGATGTTACAGGTTTTCTTTAAGAAGAATAGTAGTTACAAGTAAAAGAAAAACTATTTTTTTCAAAATGACCTTGTAGTTTTTGAGAAAATCAATTTTAAAAATGCAAAGAAAATGTTTTTTTAAACCATAATTTTTCTGAGTTTACAAACCATTTTTCGTTGCTTTATTTTTTCGGACTTGTACCCACTGTTCTCCTTAGCAATAGCATGTATTGCTATTCACCACCAAAGTCGGCATGAAATTACGCATAAATAACGCGTAAATGTATGCGTTATTACAAATGCTTTTACAGATCAATTGAATTAGCAATTTGAAAATCGGAAAGTGAAAAGTCGGAAATCGGAAAATTGGAAGTTGGAACATTGGAAAATGGAAAATCGGTACTACGGAAATTGACATGGGCAATGGGCATGTGCGTTCATCCCTGTTTCCTTTCTGAGGATGCTGTGAGCTACACTGTGCTGAACTAGTGCATGATTACCAGATACAATCAGGTTAGGTTGATTCCAGCAGCAATTTTATCCCCCATACACCGGAGGCTATTTATAAAGAAAAATAAAAAAGCACAACAAAAAAAAATCACTTTTAAAATATGTTTTTTTAAAATGTTTATAATTGCTATAATGCCATCAGAATTTGGTTAGTAATGATCATCAGTGCTTGATGGCCAATACAACAGTCAACTCACTTTATTTCCCATGATTTGACTGTGATAAGTGTCCTGTAGAAGTTCTTTAAAAGTTGATTACCACTGTGGCAAAACTGACAAAGACGGTATGAGGAAAAAAAAAAAAGAATATCGCCTTCTTTTGACCAGTGGAAGTGGCAAAAACTGACTGGCGATCCGTAAAGTGGCAATCACGCTAGCTGTCATTTTATAAATATGGCCTTTGCTGATTATGGTTGAAAGACAGGGGGGGAACCGAGAGCCCGATATGGTGTAGTATGTTAATAAGGTGATGTCTGATGCAAACACACACAATGGTTACACTCACAAGGACGGGTCGCCTCCCAGGCAACCACTAGATAAGCAGGTGAGGAGAATTGTAACCTGACCCCGCTCTCAGGGTTAAGAAGTCGCTCTCTGTAGATAGAAGGAAATGGGGAAACACCCCTCCACCAAGGGTGGACTAAACAATTATGTGGTATAACAGAGGCGCCAAGTAGAGTAAAATTAGTTAAAATTGTTAAAAAGGGGGAAGTGGGTGGACTCACCTCCCTTCTGAAAAAGTGGCCAGACAACGGGCAGGTTACTTCAAGTTTAAAGTAACATTTATTATGAGCTCCAAAAGTGCAACACATTTCACGGGTAACAGTCCCGCTTCTTCAGGCAAACAATTTTTGGGAGGGAGCAAAGTAGGGTCAAGAGCCAGCTATAGCGCCCGTTGTCTGGCCATTTTTTTAGAAGGGAGGTGAATCCACCCACTTCCCCCTTTTTAACAATTTTAACTAATTTTACTCTACTTGGCGCCTCTGTTGTTATACGACATATTTGCTGATTATGGATTTGTGATGAAAATGTTGACCAAATAATAATGGTGGTAAATAGGCCAAAAAGCAACAATCTTCTACTTTGATGACCACTTTTATAAATAGGCCTGTAAGACATGATTTAGTGTTTGTTCACTATGAGCGCTTTCTTTTTTTATAAACAGAGTAACCAAGCAGCTTAGGGTGCCCCAAACCACTAGGAATGTATAGGGGGATAAAAGGGACCAAAAAGCCCTCCTACTTTTTTTTTTATAAGCGCTGGCGATTTTTAAAAGCTTTTTAAAAGGGCTTGTGCAATGATTTTCTATGTGAGTGTTCTCACGCATCGCAAATGCGCATTTGCGCTAATGCGAGGTATAGTAAAAATCGTTAAGCGCTTTAAAAAGCACTTGGCTAAGCGATTTTGTAAGCGCTTTTCCTTACAAAGTACATTCAAGTTATTCAGTTCCAGGTCAAAGAGTTTGCTTGCTGATTGTTTAAAAAAAAAAAACCCGCTACTCGCCAAACAAAAGCGCTTACAAAAGCATTTTGTAAAATCTCAAAAACTCACTGAAAACGCTGGCAAAATCTCTTTAAAAAAGCGCTCACAAAAGTGCTCAGCACTTGCGCTTTATAATGTGAACAAGGCCTTACTAAGATTGGAGGATGCTGCAAAACTTAACCCTCCTGGCGGTTTGCTAAAAAATCGCCAGGGGGCAGCAAATCTTTTTTTTTAATTTTTTTTTTTTTTCATGTAGCGAGACAAAGTCTCGCTACATGATAGCCGCTGCTCAGCGGCATCCCCCCAGCCCCTCCGATCGCCTCCGGCGATCGGCGATCAGGAGATCCCGTTCAAAGAACGGGATCTCCTGGAGGGCTTCCCCCGTCGCCATGGCGTTGGGGCGGGATGACGTCACCGACGTCATCGACGTCGTGACGTCAAAGGGGATTCCGATCCACCCCATAGATCTGCCTGGCACTGATTGGCCAGGCAGCGCACGGGGTCTGGGGGGGGGGGGGCGGCTGTGGCGCGACGGATAGCGGCGGATCGGCGGGTAGCGGCGGCGATCGGGCACTGCACGCAGCTAGCAAAGTGCTAGCTGCGTGCAGCAAAAAAAAAAAAATGATGCAAATCGGCCCAGCGGGGCCTGAGCGGTGCCTTCCGGCGGCATAGCCCGAGCTCAGCTCGGGCTTACCGCCAGGAAGGTTAAAGGATACCCGAGGTGACAAGTGACATGATGAGATAGACGTAGGTATGTACAGTGCCTAGTACACAAATAACTAGGCTGTGTTGCTTTTTTTCTTTTATCTGCCTGAAAGCGTTAAATATCAGGTATGTAAGTGGCTGACTCAGTCCTGACTCAGACAGGAAGTGACTACAGTGTGACCCTCACTGATAAGAAATTCCAACTATAAAAACACTTTCCTAGCAGAAAATGGCTTCTGAGAGCAGGAAAGAGACAAGAAGGGTCAATAGTTCAAAAATTTTAACTCTGGAATACTTCAATGAATGTGTCATTGAGCAAAAACAATAAAACAGTTAAAACTTAAAAAGTAGATTTAAACATAAAATAAAACTGGAATATCTTAAAAAGTCATTTTTAGGAGAAGGACAATAGATACAATTGTTTATTTTATTAGTTTATTTTCGCCTCGGGTGTCCTTTAAAGCCAGTTGTGCATGGTCCGGTATCCGGTGTTCTCTTCGCTCTTGTTGCTCCCGCTGATCTCGCCACTGTCTCCCTGCCGCAGCTCACTTGCTCTGCCGTCTGTATAATGGCAGAGCCTTGTGAGCCGGTCAGGAGGTGATTTCATTGGCTCCTGACACTGTCTATTATTATTATTATTATTATTGATTTATAAAGCGCCAACATATTCCGTGGCACTGTACAAAGTAAGAAACAGACATGGGGTACATAATACAGACAATGGTGTACACTAATATACAAGATACATAATTAGTCTATCAATTTAAGTAACTCCCATTGGCTTACATTAATAGACACGGTCAGTAGCCAATGAAATCGGCTCTTGACCGTCTCACAGAGCTCTGCTGTCATAGAGACGGCAGAGTGGGTGGCCTGAGGTTCCCGACGTGCGGCGTGGATGACGGTTGCGGCGATTCGTCTGCATTCCACCGTTTCTTGTACCTGCAGCCTCTGGTCCATAAGGGGGCAGAGACCGCTGGTACTTAAAGAGAACCAGAGACGAATACATATCCTATTTATGCATACCTGGGGCTTCCTCCAGCTCCATAAGCCTGGATTGCTCCCACGCCGCCATCCACCGCTGCCTCTGCCCGCGGGTACTGGGTCCCGTCACTTCAGCCAGTGGACGCAAGCGCAGTGCGCTCCCTCCGCACTGCGCAGGCGCATGCGTACAAAGCCGGAGGGAGCCCCTGCGCATGCGTACAACTGGTCGCGTCCGGCGGAAGTGACGGGACCCGGCACCAGCGATAGAGGCAGCGCAGGGTGGCGGCGTGGGAGCGATCCAGGCTTATGGGGCTGGAGGAAGCCCCAGGTATGTATAACATCTTTTCTCAATTTTTACCCAGGCTTCGTCTCTGGTTCCCTTTAAGTGGTTAATGACTAACTGTACAAGATTTCCATGGCGAGCATTCGAAACTTTAAGTTTCTTCTTCAGGAATGATACAAAACTGGATCAGAACCGTACAAAGTAATGTCAAAGCATTTTATAGACAAATTTGAAAAAAATCACCTAGGAGAAAACTCAGGAGAAAAAGATAATTGCATATGGGCCAGGGACTCTTATTCAATGAACTTTGTATCCAACATTTTCTCCTATGAGATTATTTTTCACCTGACATCTGTTTAAAATAACTTTTCAGCACTCTGTACTGAAAAAGCACCGCAAAGTAGGTCTGAGCATTTATACTGTACTTGCTTGCAGGTGGCTTAAAAGGCACTTTATTAAGTTGTGAAAATCTCACGTAGGAGAAAACTCAGGAGAAAAAAAATAATGGCAAAATGGCCATAAGGAGAGAAGAAAGAAAAAATGGTAAGATTAATTTTGTGTGTGAGTCAAACCAAATGTCTACAGGGAACGCTGGAGAATACCTGGGCCCTTATGCAATTACATTTTTCTCCTGAGTTTTCTACTAGGAGATAATTTTTCAACTTCTTTTCAAAACAACTTTTCAGCACTTTGCAACTGAAAGTATCAAAAAGTAGATGAAAAAAAAACTCTCCTCTTGCACACTGCATGCATTTCAGATTCCGATTCCGCTTTTTAAATCTGTTTTTACATCCGATTCCGATTCAGATTTTTAATCTTAACTGCATGCTGCGTTTTTTGATCCGTTTTTCTGTTGAATGTATTCAAGGAAAATCGGAAACGGAATCGGAATCGGAATCGGAAACGGAATCGGAATCGGAAAACGGATTTGCAGTGTGCAGGGAGCCTAAAAGTATTTTCTTGCTTGCTGGTGGTTTTAAGGGAATTTTATTAACAAGGTATGGAAGAAAACTTATGAGAAAACCTAGGAGAAAACTTATGAGAAAAATGTAATTGTATATGGCCCATATGCAATACATTTTTTCTCCTGAGTTATCTCCTAGGAGAATATTTTATATTCTGTAAAAAATAACTTTGTTGCATTTTACAATTGATAAAGTACCTAAAGGTTGGTGAAAAAATACTATTAAAATGAGTTTGAGTATTTCCTTGCCGGTAAGTTCTGTATAAATGCCCCTCTGTGGCTATTAGTGATGGTCATACTTCCTCATGTTCTAGACTTGTTATTATGAACTCTCCTCCCTGCCACTTCCCTTGCCTTGCATTGGCATCACTATCTGAACATTCTTTTGAATGTTTTACTTAAGAAGGAAAAACTTTGAAACTTTAACAACTTATCCAACTAACACATTTATGACAAGTGAGCTTGACCTCCTCTGTGCTGAAAGGATTATCCCCCTAAAAAAGGATGTATGTAGGGGGGCTTCATTGTAGTCTAAAACTGTTAAAATGCAAATGACCCCCTCACGGCACTCGTTACATGAAAATATATCACATTCATTTGTATATAGGATTTCCTTAAAAGAAAAAAGTTGCTACTATTGCTACTACTAATGAGCATTCACCCCCCCCCCCCCCCCCCCACAATAAGAGTAGTTCGGTGGTTTTGTATGCAGGGATAGAACTGAAAATACAACCTGTTTTTATAATAATGAGAAGAAAAATAAATCTAAAAAAAATAAAATAAAATGAAGCATAAAGAACAAGCAACAGAAAAATGCAAAACAATTAAAATAAAAAATAAAAATAAACATCTCTGTATTGGAATTAAGCCACAGTGTTGGGGAATCATGCTGTGCAAAACTGTTTTCACTGCAGAAGAGTGATTGTTTTAAGGCATATTATTGATTATCTGAAGAAAAGGAGACAGTCGAGACGTATTAGGTTGGGGTCATGCAATGATGCAGTCTGTTAGAATTGCCTTCTGGTTTGCATCTCTCCCAATTGTTTTTGTCTCTCTCCCCCCCCCCCCCCCTTCTCCTTCTTTCTAGTCTCGCATCATTTTTGGAAAAAAAAATAAAATAAACACCTGGTGAGAAAGACATTTTTTTTAGTTGAAAGCCTTTGTCTGAGACACTTTCTCTATTCTCCCATTTCCATGCCCTTAAAATGCTCAATTACTGGCCGCACCGCAGAGAGACAAAATGAAGCCCGTATGGGACCCAAAACCTTTTCAGCGAAAGACATTTCGTTCTGTTTTTTGCTTTTGCACCCCATCAACACGGCTCACCTAATTAAATTTGATATATCTGGTTGAAAGACAAGAAAATTTGTTTCAAATTCTTTTTGGAATTGGTTTAATGAGTTTCGATGTCTTTTGTTTCCTTGATTAGTGTTGTCTTTTCATGCTCAAAATTATCAGAGGAGAAGAGTAACGGGTCTTGTTACAAATGATTTTTTCCCCCCGTTTTTTCGTGTAAGGTAAATCAAAACAAATCATTAAAATAGATCTTTCATCAAACATGTTGAAAAAATCAGACACCAAAAATGGCTTATGTTGCTCTTCGGTGTACTCCATGGTTTCTGTGTTGTTGTGTAATTGCTAGTAGAACTTTTCCTTTATTTCCTGGCATGGCCTGATAAAACCCTCCACCGGACAAGGGTATGATAAAGTTGGAATATTATATATAGCCATTGTACCCAGCCCTCTATAATCTTTGAGTCACATGACCACAGCCTGCCCTTCAAGACAATGCATCTTAAAGGACAACTGTAGTGAGAGGAAAATGGAGCCTGCCATATTTGTTTCCTTTTAAACAATACTAGTTGCTTGGCAGTCCTACTGATCTACTTGGCTGCAGTAGCATCTGAATAATACCCGAAACATGCATGCAGTTAATCTGTTAGAGCTGACAATAATGTCAAAAACACCTGATCTGCTACAAGCTTGTTCAGGGTCTAGGGCTAAAATTCATAGAGGCAGAGGATCAGCAGAATAGCCAGGGAACTGGTATTGCTTAAAAGGATATAAATATGGCAGCCTCCATATCACTCTTGCTTCAGTTGCCCTTTAAGGCCTATACACACTAAAAAATGAATGCTTTTTAGCAATGTCGCTTAACATCTTCTGTGGTCTGGTGGTGACAGTATCTAGCTTTACATTGATGCTATGTCCAGGCCCGAATTTACATCACAGGAGTCCATAGGCACAGATGTCCTGGCATCCTAAGCTTTGCCCTCCAGGAACCCACATACCCCCACCAAACTGCACCGCAAGTGTGCTGGCTGACCCAGCTGTCACTTTTCTCTTAGTTCCCTTGCCCATCTACAGGTGTCCTTTAGCATTTGGTAGCCAGAGGTATCCTCAACATTAGGCAGCTGGAGGTGCCCGCAAGTATTAGGTAGCTAGATGAACCTCAATATTATGCAGCTAAGGTGCCCCCAACTGAAGGGAGAGCTTGTCAGTGGAATGCCAAGAGCCTGGTGACTAAACTCTCAGTTACACTCTCATCAGGACTCAGCATAAGGAAGAAGGGAGGCGCTAGGGTAGGGGAGTGAGCCGCCCTTCCATGATCAGGCGCCTGTAGGCACGTGGCTATGTCCAATTACTTTCTTCAACACTTCCTAGGTGGCTGCACAGCCACTCACTCTTCCTTATGCTCTTCTCAGATAGCCACAGCATGGGCTTCCACTCACCCTCCCTCCTGCAGTGCACCGTGGAAATAAACATAGTGGGGCATTCAACTTTTCTCTTTTTTCAGACAGCAGAGGGTGTGTGGTCATGGGGAGGGGAATATGGTATCTGTACTGACTGGAGAAAGGAAGAAAGAAATTTTAAATTGTACCTAGGGGCTTGAATTAAACTAGGCCCAGGCCATAGGGTTTCTTTACTCACATTTTGCCCAATGTCTCTTCTCCTTCTCATACTGTATAGGAGAAATCCTCTCAGACAAGCTCCAGGCAAACTTTCCTGTCAGAATTGCCTCATATGCAGCCTCCATCCCTCTCTGCTCACATTGTGACATTTATCCCACCCACCTTCGCATAGCAAGACTGCTGACTGGCTAATTGAAGAACAGCACTTTCAGTCAGCAACAGCTCTCCTGGTAATTAATTAGAGGGTATAAAACGTCTGAATGGCATAAGAATTTGGGAGTCCAGGAAAGTGCTATTTAGGATTAAGATAACAGATACAATTACTCCTCTCGTAAGTTTATTTTCACTTCACTTCAGGTTTGCTTTAAAGGGGTATTCTTGCATGTTTTAAAAAACAAAAACTGACACTTACCTGGGGCTTCTATCGGCCCCCTGCAGCTGCAATGCCCCGCGCCGTCCTCCTCCGGTGCTCTTTTCCCGGCACCGGTCTAATTATTCGTCTAACTAGACAAATAGAACTGTGGCTGTTTGGCCGTAGCCGCGCACGGGCTCGCTCCCGCGCGCATCATCGGGAGGTTACTGGGCAGGCGCAGTACAGGAAAACTTCATACTGAATCTGCGCAGTAAGCTCCCAATGATGCGTGTGGGAGCGAACACGTGCGCAGCTGCAGTTCTATTCGTCTAGTTAGACGAATAATTAGACCAGTGCCAGTGGCGGGGAATGTAGCATTGGAGGAGCATGGCGCAGGACATTACAGCTGCAGGGAGCCGATAGAAGCCCAAGGTAAGTGTCAGTTTTTTTTTAAAAGCATGCAAGAGAACCCCTTTAAATTAAATCTGTGAGATAAAATAGAGAAATGTAGATACTTACCTCGGTAGAAGGACCTGTCCCGCTCCACCTTGCCGTTCCAGCACCGGGACACCCCAAAGCTCACAGCCACACTCTCGTACAAGAATAAGCAAGGACACACTATAGCCACGCTGAATGGCTTGCACCTGTGCAGTAGCATGAAGCTGCCACTCGGTCTTGACAGAAAAAGCCGAGCCTATCCAGATCTGTGCTGGTGCGGAGACTCAAGCCAATGGCGCCTGCGTAGTGCGGCCAAACTCTATCGTCAAGCTCTTGTCGATTGGCTTCAGAGGGTCGGTGCTGGGGGCAGAGAAAGCCTATAAATTATCCAGAGGCTTCCCTCTACCCAAGTAAGTACCCATTTGAGGCACTGTTTTTCACTTGAGGTTGCTTTAAAGGGACTCTGTAACAAAATTTTCAGCCTTATTTCTTCTATCCTATAAGTTCCTATACCTGTTTTAATGTGGTCTGGCTTACAGCAGCCTTTCCTAGTTGCACAGTGGCTGTATTATCTCCTATATAATCTAATCTTCTTTCCTCTGACGGCTTTGTCGGGCTCAGGCACTCGGGCTGGAATGTGCTGCACTGCTTGTGATAGGATAGAAGCTATACACACCCTCTTTAGGCCCCCTGCAGGCTCTGTGTGAGTCACAGACTGAGCTCCTCTCAGCCTATGACACTCTGGTTAGCAGCCATGTCTTTTGTTTGTAAACACTGCCTAAAACTGGCAATTACAAGCCAGGATTGCAGCAGGGAGTGGCAGAAACAGCACCGATGGGCCCAGGAGAACATAATGAATAGAATGGTATGCTTTTTATTGTAAGAATTTTAGAGTACAGATTCTCTTTAAGGTAACACCTCCTTTTTTAAAGATTTTTGTTATTTTTTTCCCCAGAGGTTTAATTTTCTTATCTTTCAGCCTGGTGGAATGGGAAGGAATCTTGTTACCTTTCTTATGCACGGACCGTGGTTACTTGTCCATGGTAACAGGGAGAGAAGCACACCGCTTGCTATAATTGCTACGGCTGCAGTCTGAGGACGGCTCTGCAACGGGCGTCTGTGATGAGGCTGAACTTGTTGAATAGGAGAGAAGCCGCTGTCTTGGAAAAAATATGCACACGAGTAAAGAATGTTTAATATTTTCCAAATCAAATTCAAAATACTATTCTGTCATCACTTCATAACTCTCACCAGCTTTCCTGTTTATACTAAAATACTTTCACACACACATAGATCCATTCATTGTTTTCCAGTAGTGGCCTTTAAAGCTATTCCCATTAAAGGGAAGCTTCAAAAATAGAGAGGTCTTCATTTTATTTGAACCCCTAAGTATTGTAAAATGTAGTGCTCCCATCTCTCTCAAACCACTTGCCTAAAGCAGACATAATCTTCACCTTTTAGCATATCATTGCTTGGAAGCATTATCCTTACCAGTTGTTGGTTGGCGATTATGCAGCCAATGGCTGGATTTATCATAAGGCACTGTAGGCTTGTGCCTACAGGTGCCTTATGTAAGAGAGGTGGCTTCCTTCCCTGAATGACTCCTGGCTCTTTCTCCCTCTCGCTCCCTTCATTGCAACGTGCATAGCCCCAGCCTCCCCTCTGCTACCCTCTGATCCAAATATATGATGCAGGCAGTTGCACTCACCTTCCGTCCTGCTAGTGTCTGCTCTGCATTCTTCTGTATTGTATTGCATACTGCAGCACCCTTCTGCCAGGCCTCCCTTTGAACCGCAATCTCCAATGTTACTAACTGTCCTTAGGATCTTACACTTTAACCACTGTCTCATGTTATCCTTAGGGGCATGAGACAGTTATTAAAGTGTAAAATTATAAGGACAGTTTACTAACATGAGACAGTGGTTAGAGTGTAAGATTCTAAAGACAGTTAGTGACTTTACCCAGGGATTGTAGTGAACTCCTGAACAGCAGTCAACAAGTCTTCCTTTCTGCAAAACAAATAGAAGTAATGACCCTTTGAACTTTCCAGCACTTGAACATTGTCTCACTGTTTTAGCTCGTATTTACTTTTCAGGAAACCAGGCTGAATTCCACAAGCTGGTGACGAGCGTGTTTACATTGATAACAACTCTTGTGTTTTAACTCTTCCAGTACTGGAAAACTCAGCGGAACTTAATTCCCACTATTTCTCACAATTTCTTAGTAGGGCTAGAACTATATGTACCCATATTTATCTCCTCATGTCACGTGTCACTTCAGGTGCACTTTAAGCACAGTGCAACAGCTTATGTTGTACATGCTGGGGTTGACATACCTGTATCTTAAGACAGAGTAACTAAAATGCAAGTATACTACATTTGGCATTTTAAGGACAATTAGGTGTGAGCTTACTAACACAATGAAGTGTGAAGGGTGGCAGCCAGTGAAGCAATCGTTTTTTAAAGGTTTCCTGGAATTTAACTTTGCAGCATAAGAAACCTTCATGCACAGACGCAGTGTGGGGTACCTCTCCGCTCATTCTTCCCTGCCAGTGCATGAGTTATACTCACATATTCTTGGAATGGTTGTTTCTTTATCCAAGACTCTTGTTTGCATTAGCTTGTTGTATGATTTAATGCTTTAATTAATTTTCCAGCCAAATGTCTCAATTATTATATTAATATTTAATGTCTATTTTAACCTAGGAATTCAGCATAATTGTTTACGTGCAATCAGTACGGTGTATTTTAGTGCTGGTGAGAAGTAAAGAGGGCGGCGCATACATTTTTTCTTTATAGGCTTTCAATATGCACAGTACAGAGAAAACAAAGGGAAATTAAACTACTGTAAATCCTTGCCGTGGTTTTATTTATTTTATTCAAGTTTGGGTAATGTGAAGGAGGGTTTGGATTTTGTAATGCTGTCTGTCTCCATCTGGAAGAATTTTGATCACTTCCTGTTCTTGGAGGAAGTTGGTAAATCCTCTGAACAAATAGAATGTTTTTATTTTATTTTATTTTTATAACTGAGAAGAGATAGGACCCTAATTGTGTATTTATTGTTGTCTTTCGTTTCCAGTTCCTGAAAATCCTGCCATTCAAATTAAAAGACACCTGAGGTGAGACCGTGAAAGGGATATGGAGGCTGCCATATTTCTTTCTTTCTAGACTATACTAGTTGCCTGGCATCCTGTTGACCTGAAACAATCATGTAGCTAATCCAGACAGACTTCAATCAGAAACAACTGATCTGCATGCTTGTTCGGGGTCTACGGCTAAAAGTATTAGCGGCAGAGGCTCAGCGGGACAGCCAGGTAATCTGCATTACTTAAAAGGAAATAATTATGTCTCCCTATTCCTCTCACTTCAGGTGTTCATTGAAATCAGGATTGGAAAATTGCTCAAATGAAATCTTACTTTGCAAATGGGACACTTTTAAGGCTGGGGACACACTGCAGAGTGCTTTTCTGATCATTTCCATTTTGTAAAAAATGCTCCCATTGACTGGCATTAAAATTTGCGGCAAAATTCTGTTTTGTTTTGTTTTTTCAAAAAATCATGATAGCAGTTATTTTGCCATGATTTTACCGCAATTTTAAGGCAAGTCAATTGGAACTTAAAAAAAAATAAAAAATAGAGATGATCAAAAAAGCGCTCTGCCGTGTGTCAGGACTGTAGGGTCTCAAATGCCAGCTTGTGTTTTATTTACAAACCTGCAAGTGAAAAACCTGTGTTTTATTTGAAAACCTGATGTGGAGAAGGAGATAAATTGTGTGATAAAGATTTGTATCTCTAATCCTAAATAGAACTTTCCTAGAGTTTCTTAATTTTGGTTTTAAGTGCTGAAAATCCTAAGCTTCAAATTTGAATTAGATATATTACGTCACAATGACATATGTGGTAGTTGGGTGTAATAGACTGCACCCTAAAAGGAAAAAACACAGAGACAACAGGAGCCCAAATGGGGCAGTACGTCGCGAAAAAAGGGCAACCGACCACAGCAAGCAGGTGGAGATGTACAACCCCGACTCCACTCGGGTGTCCAGATCAATTGGAGGCGGTCGCACTCTTGTAATAAATATACAGATGGGGTCAGATGTGGGTAATACCCCTCCCAAAGGTGGGAGAGAGGTTGGCACAAAACAAAGGGAAAGAGGTGCCCAATATAGATAAAATGTGTTAAAAACAAATACAACTATGTAATGTGAGGTGGCTTACCTCAATGAAGACCAATTCATAAATGAGATGAATGGGAATTTATTATAAAGCACAGGCAATGCATTTCATGGGACTCTGCCCACTTCGTCAGGCCAAATAAAAGTGCCACTGGTTGCTATTAGCCGCATATAGAGGCTATTAGCCGCATATAGAGCGCCTCTATATGCGGCTAATGACATCCACTGGCACTTTTATTTGGCCTTGAGGTAAGCCACCTCACATTTCTTAGTTTTACTTGTTTTTAATGTATTTTATCTCTATTGGGCGCCTCTTTCCCTTTGTCTTGTCACAATGACATGGCTGCTGCAGAAATGATGACATACGGAACTTTTCAGCTCTACCATGTTATCATCAGTCTTTGCACACAGATGTTTTATGACCTCTACTTGTTTTCAGTATTGGTGCTGTGGCAGTCCAAGTTCCCTGACTGCAGAGGTAGAGCAGTAGTTTATTAATTTTTGCAATGAAAAAAAACAATATAGACAACTTTTACATATGATTGGTATTATTGATACACATTTTTTTTTAGCATTATGCCACCTGTCAAATGAGGTACCCTTTAAAGTGTAACCGAGCCGAAGTTCAGGGATAAATAACCACGTACTTACCTAAGAAAAGGGAAGGATCCTAATGAGGCTTCCCTTGCTGTCCTCTGATCCCCTGTTGCAGAGCACGGACCCTGAAAAGATTAATGACAAGGGCTTGTCAGCAATCTGATCAGGGCGGCCGTCCTCCTCAGGCACCTGTGCGTGTTCGGCCGCGCCTGCGTAGTAAGCTGGAGCCGCTTGTGCATGAACAGCCCCATGCTATTGCACAGGCGAGTCTGCGCTCATGCTAGTAGAGGAGCTTGGACCTGAGGAGCGGCAACATGGGGGCTCAGATGACAGCGAGGGAAACCTCAGTAGGATCCAGAGTAGGGATGGTCAGAAATGTCCATTTCCAATTCCACAGAAATTCTGATATTCTAATTTCCGTTTTTTTCTGATTTCCCATTCTTCCAATCTTCTGTTTTTCCGATTTCCCCCCAAAATGGTCTACAATTAAAATTTTGCAGAAAAATTCTGCATTCTCTGATTGGCCCAATGTGTCCGAGTTCTGTGGTCGGGCTAAAATTACCGAGTTGCGCAAAATAAGATTTACGTGGAATTCTGTTTTCTGTTTTCCAAACTGAAAAGTTATTTTAAACAGACAATGAAAATTATCTCCTGGGAGAAAACTTTGGAGAAAAGGTGAAGTGAATCAGGGCCTACATGTTTCTGAACACCATGGCTTTACAATACTATACCCCAGTTTTCTCAACATTTTATTAGTATGTACCCCTTTTAAAAGCCTGTGCTCACCAAGTACCCCCTGGTGTGGTAAAGATTATCTCAAGTACCCCATGACAAAGATCTATTTAATCGTAGTTACATGAAAATTTGTTCTGAACAATTTCCAAACATTTACTCTTACTTTTAATTAGCTAAAATACTAATTTGGGTTTATTTAATTAGGATTTATAATGTTCTAAAACTCTTAATTTGGTATACTTAGTTAATTATGTGAAACCCAAGTACCCCCTGGAACCATCATAAGTACCCCCTGGGGTACATGTACCAAACGTTGAGAACTTCGGCTTTACCCAGTATTTGTTGCCCCCAATGCCCAGTATTACTTTATGGAGAACTATAGAGCAGGGCTATAGACACTGAGTGGATAAAGCTGCTCATGGTAAAAGATGTAGAGCAGCGTTGAACTAGTAAGCACTAGCCTTGCTGATATTTTTTTCTGTTGATATCATAAAGTTACAAGTAAGCAGTTTAAGGGGGAGGGGCTTATGAATATGTGCTGTCAATTTTCTAGAGATCAGCTATTGCTGTAACAAGATTCAGTCGCACGTCACACGGAGCTTTGCAGCTGAGTCAAGTTTTAGGTTTTGTGAAACCTGGCACATCTCCGCTCTCGATATATCTGGCATGGCCAGCTGGTAAAGGTGAAGTGTTGATTGTTTCCACGTAGGAAGTGGACAGAATGGAATGTTATGTTTATGTAAACATTCCAAAGTCAACTCCCAATAACTGTGCACAGATGCAGACACGTCCTCAAGCAAGGCATCAAGGACTATGGGAAACCTCCCACCAGGCACAGGGGAGATTTTAAAAGAAACAGTGATATAATGGGACAAAAAATGTTAATCAAAACTTTTTAATACTCTGTCGCTCTCCTGTCTTAAGCAGAGCCAGATCATCCACTAGGCAATATTAGGCAATTTCCTAGGGCCTGGAGAGAGTCTAGGGGCTTGGTGGATGCTAGCCCCACCAAATGTTACTGAAAAAGATGGTCATCAGCAGTTTTTGCCCATCGCTTGCCCACTGCTATCTTGCCTAGTGCCCCATTTCATCTTCATCCATTTCTGGCCTTCAGTTTTTGAGATTTTTCAGGAAGTTGGATCTAATGTGTACTCAACTCACAAAGGCAATTCCACACATGCTTTTTCTTTGCAAACGTGAGTTTCCTTCAGGAAATAGTGATCTTCTTTGAAGTTTTTTCCTGTAAGGTCTGCGAAAACGCGAACAACTTTGCCAGACTGTTTGGCTTTGATACGCCACAAATAAGTAGCATAGTAAGTGCTCGTCAGCAAGCAGCACCTGACTTATAATGGTTGCAGAAAATGCCTTTTGACAAATTTAAAAGTGCAGCATGTGCAATTGCATCTGCAGTACCAGAGTATGCAGGGCCAAAACCAACTATACTACTCCTTCCTCTTACTAAGAGCTTATGGTACAAATAAAAATATGTACATGTTAAATGAGGTGTCTCACGAAGGCCTCCCTGCGCCCCCAGGCAAGGCGAGCAGTACAGGCAGTGCCCCATGCACACTCGTTTCCAGGAGGTGAACTGTACCCAAGGGCGGAAGCTACGCAGACAGCCCCCGACCCCCCCCCCCCCCCCCCCCCCCCCGCAAGTGTGACCACCACCTGGGAAAGCCATCAACAGAGTTGCCCCCCAAAAGAAAGAAAACCTACCTCTTTGTAAAACATTGTCCCAGCTGTAGATAGAGACATTTTTGCTATGTGACTTTCATATGTCTCTTTAGTATAACCAAACGGGTGTTTCGGAGGCAGAGTTTAGCCCTGTAGTGTCTGCAGCAACTCTAAAGGCCCATACACACGGGGCACAACTGTCGCCACAAACACGTGACACGCACATGTCTGAGCGACAGTTGCCTTGTGTGTATGACGCGCGCCACGAACTGTCGCTGGATAGTGAAGTTGCCGTGCAATTGAAAAGTTTAATCGCCGGCAACTTCTATCTTCGCAACTGCCGATAGTCCGCCACGCATACTGCGTGTGTATGCGGACTAGCGTCAGGAGACAAACGCAAGTGAATGGAGCATCGAACGGAGGATGCTCCCTTCACAGACAGCTTCCGCCGCGTCTCTGCCTTTCTGGCGAGACGTGTGGATAGCTGTCGCCGCCAGGGAGCCATCGCTCCCTGGTCTCTCGGCTGCATGCAACAGGGGACAGTTGTGCCCCGTGTGTATGTAGCTTAAAGGCTCATACACACGGAGCACAACTGTCGCCACAAACACGTGGCACGTGCATGTCTGAGCGACAGTTGCCCCGTGTGTATGAGGTGTGCACCCCAAACTGTCGCCGGAGACAGCAGCTGCCATGCGATTGAAAAGTTCAATCGCCGGCAACTTCTGTCTCCGCAACTGTCGCTAGTCCACCATGCGTACTGCGTGTGTATGTGCGGACTAGCGACAGCTACCCACAGCCAGAAGGGAGCTTGCGGTGGGGGGACAAAACTTTTGGTGTCAGCTTCCACCGCGTCTCTGCCTTTTGGGCAGAGACGTGTAGACAGATGTCGCTCAGGCGGAGCTGTCGCCAAGCTGTTGCGCACATGTCTCCTGTGTGCTAGCAACAGCAACAATGGTGCCTCGTGTGTATGAGGCTTAAGACATCAGGAATGGAACAGCAACTCTGCAGGTAGATGGTCCCCTTTAATAGGGATGCTAATTCGGATTCTGTGGAATTGAAATTTCAGCATTAATTTCCGATGTGGAAATGGGAAATGGCCTTACCGCAGGGGTAAATGGAAATCGTTCTCGGAAACCGGATATCCACGGAAATACCTCATTACCGCAACTCGATCATTTTAGCTAAATCACAGCTTTGGACCAATCTGAGGATGGAGAGTTTTTAAGCGAAAATTGGATTACAGTGGCAGTTTCAGACCAATCACAAGACTTGGATACTACTGAGTCTTGTGATCGGCCTAAAATTTCCATGGTATTCCGATTACAGCGGTAAATCCTGCATTCTCTAACTGGTCCAGTATTCAGAAGTATTATAATTAACTAACGTTATTAACAAGATGACAAAAAAGACTTCCCTTGTTGGAAATTGGATTTTGGAAATCCACAGAATCGGCATTTTTTTGGTAATTGGAATTTCCACGGAATTGGAAATCTAGATATCCGACCATCCCTACCCATTAAAGTGAACCTGTGGTGAAAATAAACTAATAAGATATTTATGCTCCTACTTCTAAAAATGACTTTTTTTTTTAAATATCCCATTTTTATTTTTGTATTTAAACATTTACAAACTAGATTGAATGTTTTGTTGCCTCTGCTCAGTGCCAGCCTAATAAGTGTCCCAGAGTTAGAAAAAGGTCACTAGTTCATGTATTTTATCTCTCCCTGCCCTCAGAAGCTGTATTCTGCCAGGAAAACTTGTATGGCTGTAAATTGCTTATGTGATGTTTACTATATTCCCAACAAGGTACCAACAAGACAGAAGCTGTCACTTCCGTGCCTAGAAATTAACTCTTTCAAGCAGCAAAATAAAACAAGTAAAAAAGCCTGGTTATTAGTATGTTTTGTACTGTACATACACATGTTTATCTCATAATGTCACATATCACCTCGGGTACAATTTAAGCTCTAAAGGGCAAGGTGGTATGACCCCCTGCACTATTACAATCATGTTATTCAGGTAGGAAGAAGCTCGAGTAGAGGAAAGTTTGGTTCATCTTTACTGTAAAAATGCTTGTTTGTTTTTTGTGTGTCTTTAATATTTTGGGAGTCTCTCTTTACAGGCTTCATTAAATTGTACCACTTTTTCTTTTCCTTGTCTGGCATAGAAATGTACATGGACAATTTATTATGTATCATTTTAATTACGCAGCAGTCTAAGAAGCCTACTTCTTGACATTCACAGTTATTAACGTTTACCTATAAAGGCTCCCGCGGCGTCGTCTACAAGCGACGGGAGTTTATTGCGACACGTAACCTGAACAGAAGTTAGATTATGAACTTTTGGAGAAAGATGAATACGCTTATGGACACAAAAATCGCGAAAGCGACCGCTTTGATGTCAGGCCATTAAAATATCAAATGCAAAGATCACTAACTCCTGTGCATAATGCTAGCGCTTTTCTGCAGTTGACAGATTTTGCCTTTTTTTTCGTTTTCTGTTCAGGATGTATGTTTCAGCGGAGATACCTAGACAGCTAATTAGTCTAAACTTTACATAAAAAAGGGAGTAACTTGTGTACAGGAATTGGTACATGGACACAGATGACAACTTGCGAGAAGCCGTCGGGTTACGAAAATTCTGGTTTGTACAACACTTCAAACACGATAAACAACAAGCGCTATTTTTTTCTCTTCTTCTTGAGGGAGAGAATCATGCGTGGCTTTGACGTTAGCATGTTTTCAGGATTCATTTGCTGTTTTTAGAGCCGTATTTCCCAAAGAGTGGCACTAATAACACCGGTGACACTTGTCCTCACAGTAGGAGGCATTTACATGAAGCTCAGAATAAACTTTATTCAGAGAATTGCCTCGTGGATGACATGCTTTTCCCATTGATGGTCGCCAGTACTGCATTATACAGCTATTAAATAAGCACTGGCATTAGAAATGTTTCTCCACCGCTCCTGTCAATGGGGGGAAAGGGGCAAAATGTAGACCCTGGTGTCGTTCACGCTGATATTCTTCTGTATGGTCGATCATTATCGTGATGGGTGGATGCCCCTTGCAGCATCCATGAGTATAATTTCAAAATTTCCATTCAAAATAGACACTGCACTACTGCCGCACTAACATCTCGATCACACTCAGGCAACATCAGTATGGTATCCATACCTAATCATCCCAATTGCTAGTGTGAATCTAGGTAGCTGGGTAAGAGCAAAAAGGTACTTTAACCCTTTTCCATTAATTTTTTTTTGGGACCACCCACATCCCCCCCCGGACTTACTTTTCTGGTGTGCGGTGGGGAGTATGGGTTATCCAGCGAGTTTTGCTCACAGGTGCTTCTTCCAAGGCAAGTGGCCAGCTGAGGTGACATCACTAAACCAATAAAAGTCTTATTATTGGCAGATGCCTTTCTTTTTTTCTAGTTGCTGACAACTCAGAATCTGGTCCACAGCACGCTGCTGGAATGAATGGTGGATGTAGCCAATACTTGGGGACTCTTATTCAGTACCTTTCACGCATCTGCATTCCTTATGTTGTGGACATTGGGGAAGACTCTGCAGCATCTACGGACTTCCGTCTACAGTAGTAAGTATCTACCTTTTTTTGAACCCTTCAGGTTTGTTTTAATATTACTGTCCAATAATAACTGGCTATGTAGGCTAAAAGAGGAAGCAGACCAGAGACATAATGGTATGATCACAAACAGTCAATCACCTGATTAAATTGATCACATGATTGTCAAATCTGATTTTTGTAATATAAATTGGTCATCTGTAGCAGAGAGTGAGGTGAGATTGTAAACAATTGCTCCCCACTGCAGCCGAAAACTAGCCGCAACGGAAAAGAAAAAAGCGAGGCATTATTAGTATAATCCTTGTTGAGCACATTTAATTTCTCAAAAGTTTAGGCATACCTTTAGAAAGTACATTTATACAGCTCAGGGGGACCTTTATATCATATGTTATTACCGTGTATGGTGTCACGGAGGGGACTTGTGAAACAGATATTAGCAGCCCCTGCAGATTCTCATTCTCATAGCAGCCCTGGATTTAGGTAAGTACGGAACATGCTGCTCAGCTTCATTGCGCTGCTATGACATAGTCGTAACCCGAGTCTAATCTCTAATCTCATTTTCCATTAAATACTAGTATGAAATTTCACCTTGCAACCAGAAATCTGGAGGCCCCTCGGGACACAGGAGAAAAAAAAGAGTTTTGGACCTCAGCATATCCAGGTGGCATCAAGATGATTCTTGTTAATTATTGATGAACTCTTGAAAGCTTCAAGTTCTCCATTGATTGATACTGTCAGTCCAGAACCCAAGATCAGCAACTCCTGACTTAAATTCCAAGAAAGACAAATGTTCCCAATTACAGGACAATTATCGGTGGCTGGAGCTAGGTTTGTAGTGTTAGATGTCAAAAGATGGTTGCACTCTCGTAGCTACAAACAAATATGCAATAAGAAGTGGTGAGAAAGCCAAAAGTATTGCTTGGGAGACACCTCTAATGACTAACTGTAAGAAATGACACTGCAGTCTTTCCAAAAATACTATGTGTTCTTATTTTAAGGCAGTACTCTAAACTCACACCAAGTTATCACTAAAATTACGCAAATCGTTGGTTAGTTTTTCAGTAGTAAAAATCCCAAACACCTTTATTTTAATTTATTTACTTTATTGTCACATGACATTATTATTTATTGATCCGCTTTTTGGTCTGTATCCTGACTCGTCTGAGCATGGCCCCACTCTCCTCCTGAGGACCTGATAGGGTGCCGCACCATAGAAGTTCCTCCATTGGTTCTTTATGGCCATGAGTACCAGTAGCACTTGAAAGTAGTTACAGTAGTAAATTTACTTTAACCACTTGAGGACCGCAGGTTTACAGTATATCCCCCTAGTAACCTGGAGATTTTTTACAATTCAGCACTTCGACACTTAAATGAATTTCACCTCCTTTTCTTGCCACTAATGCAGCATTTTTCGATGGTCTCTGATTGCTTCTGCGATTTTTTTAAATTCATTTTTAAAGATTTTTTTTAAATAATAGTAGCAGTAGGGTATTGTACCGTGTTAGCCATCAGTAAAAGCAAGAATTTTTAAATCAGGATGATACCATTTATTGGCTAACTAAAAATGAATAAAATAAGCAAGCTTTCGGCCTTGGAGCCTTCGTCTGGCTTATATCCTGTTAGTTTGCAAACTGGTGGTACAGACAGCTTATATACATGCAACATCAAAAGGGAAAACAGATATTTTTTTCCAAGCATAAATACATGTCATTAAAGGGAACCTAAACTGAGAGGGATATGGATGTTTCCTTTTAAACAATACCAGTTGCCTGGTAGTCCTGCTGATCTTTGTCTGCAGTAGTGGCTGAATCACACCCTGAAACAAGCATGCAGCTAATCCAGTCTGATTTCAGTCAGAGCACCTGATCTGCATGCTTGTTCAGGGGCTGTGGCTGAATGTATTAAAGACACAGGATCAGCAGGAGAGTCAGGCAACTGGTATTATTTTGAAAGGAAAAATCCATATCCTTCTCAGTTTAGGTTCCCTTTAAGATGCCTTAATTCACACAGACCATGGACCTGGGGTTAGAGGTTGTAAGCCAAGATAAGAATCCTTGTTTACTCCCTGCTCACATACCTGGGAGTTGGACTGACACAGAGGTATCGTAAATTCTTTTTTAAATAAATAACCCCTTTTTCCCATTTCCCTCCTTCCCCCCTAGATTGGCCCTAACTGCAATCTATCCACTACACTACCATCTAATAGGCATTAGCCTATGAGAGGGATTACATGGTGGGCCAATCAGAAGGACAGCTAAGTGACAGGGCTGTCCCCTGTACAGCTCTGCGCTAGATTGCAGCGCTGTAAAACTGTTTATTGATTTTTTTTCTTTTTTTCTAACAGCCTGCCAGCTTCGATTGTGGCTGGCAGGCTGGTAATGGATCCCTGCTGTGTCACTTGTCAGGGAACGTGTGCATTCCCTGCTAATCTCTGCCTCCAGGACCTGGTGCCAATCAGCGTTAGGAGGTCCTGGCGGCGCCACCCTCCTACTACCCATAGAAGTTAGGCAGGCGGGAGGAGGTTAAAAATAACTATACTTTGTATTATTTATTACTGTAACAATACTGTAGACTTAGGTTAACGGTGAGGAGGAGATGGGATAGTAGAAGAGTGGGAAGAGATAGGGGCAAAAAAAAAAAATACTACTTCTTTGTCATAAAAAAAAAAAATACTACTACTTTTATATTAACAACCTCTAGACTACTGCAAGTTAGAGGTTTAACAACATAGTTACCCTAAACTGCAGTACAGAAAAACAACCACACGATTCCACAGTGTGTAATATGCAGTGGTAATCTTTATGGGATTGTCATTTCCTGTATTCACGCTGTATTCTCTCTCTTGTAAGCAAGCTGCATTCTCCTGATAGTGGTGTATGTTTTTCTTCAGTAAAGAGCTCTAACTTGTTATTCTGGGTGCCTATCTGCGTGAACAGAACACATTGTTCCAACACTTCAGAGTTACTACCATCACTACGTCTGCTATTATTGTTGTAATTATTGTAATTTTTATTTTTCGTGTTTACTACCAAAAGTTAAAAAAGAATAAAAATAAATAAATGCTTCTAGCTTCTGTCATGTGACATACAGATCAGGCCAAAGATAACATGGTCTCTAGCTTTTGTGGGTGTTGCACATCTTTAGACATTTTCGGCAAAAAAAAAGGATGCTACTGTTTAATCAAGCAAGCAAATGAGTTACTATATACATAACCCATATTTAAAAAAATAACAACAACAAAAACAAACAAACACCAATAGCACCGACCCAATATTTTTATTGGTTAGCTTGTCTCTAAGCTCCCCAATCCTTGCTTTATATCTGCAGTGTCCATATCCCACTCCGACGAGAGCTAACAAGCATGGGACAGCTGCATGGGCGATAGATAATTAGTTCTGTACTCTAGACTGCCTTTCGTTCCATAAACCAACAGTTCTCCTGGCCGCAGGGGCATCAAGGAAACATTTGCATGGCCTGGCCAACCACCCTTAACTACAGAATAATCTCCCCCTTTTTTTGGATGTATGATGGGCATGCTGACATAGACATACATTCCCTTTTAAGAGGGCGTATCTGCACAGATAGCTTCAGATAAAATATAAATTTTAGTGGCAAGTTGGAAAAGCAGAGCGCGGAATATGGACGAAACGCGGCTAATTCTTAATTTTTGTACACACAAATCAACATTGTATCTTAACATGCAAGCTCTCATTCATCTTATCTCTCGGTTGCCTCTGACACCATCTGCTCCTGTGTCCCCGGGCAGCGCAGTTGACATCTGCCGGGCCGTCTCTCAGGCTGTTCTATGTCCCACTGCTACTTGGCCACTCCATCCTGTTCCAGCAGAGGCAATTTACGCTTGAATTGAACATGGTAAGATAGACAAAATGCTGTAACAGGTCAGGATGCCTTGCCAGCCGTCGGTGTGTACCGGGTAGCAACAACGCGGATATTAATTTAATAACACGATTACTGGAACAGGTCTGGATGAGATGCTTTGTTATTAAGCAAAATCACACCTGATAGTCGGCAGAATACTTCAGGTGCCTATTACAAATAATAATGAAAATAAGTATTCAATAAAGAACAGATCCAGGCGGAAAGTGTTTTTTTTTAGTTCTGGGCAGTATTGGAAAAGGTGAGGACTAGTGTTGTTTACGAATTTTCACATCAAAATCCTATTTTCAATTGCGAGAAAAAACACAAAAAAATGCTCGGAATATGCAAAAAATTGTTTATTTTTCTAGCACAAAAATTTAGCGACAGATGCGAAAAATGGCAAACTTATTACAAAATGATTGTCGATGGTATTTTTTCTCAAACGTCGAATTTTACATTATTTTTGAAAAAATTCATGCAAAAACAATATTGCAATTTTCGCTCATCACTGTTTGGGACCATGTTTGGGTTTTTATTCATGTCTGGGATACCAGTCCAGAAAAAAATTCTCTCACTTTCCAGAGAAGGTAAACATCTCCTATAGAGATAGAGTCAGGAACAAAGATTTTTATTTATTTTTTTGTAAAGTGGGGAAAAGATAATTCTAGATTTTTCATCAGTAAAGATGACAAACAGGGAGCTTTGCCATTACTCTAGTTTCTCCTGTAATTGCCTGATGAATTTGCCTGATGAAGCAGGGTTGCACTTGCAAAACGCGTTGCATTGTTGAGTTGTCTAATAACGTTTATTAGTGAATTGAAACCGACATTATCGTGTCTTCTATTGGGGAGGTAAGTCTGCCTCTACCTTTAATTTTTACTTTTTTTTTTAGTAAAGATTGTTTTGCTCTTTCTACACTGCAAGTTAGACCATTGGACGGTACTGGGCTGGAATATCTGGTGCCAAACTGTAACCCCCCCCCCCCAGATCTGAAAACAGAGCGCCTTCGACAAGATCACTGGTGCCTAAATGGGCATATTTACTCCAGGAGCCCATTTATATTGTGCCTGGATATCTGAAGAGAACACGGGTTTATATCAGTTCTTTTACCTTCACCTCACACTTAAAGAGGAACTCCAGTGAAAATAATTTAATAAAAAAAAGTGCTTCATTTTTACAATAATTATGTATAAATGATTTAGTCAGTGTTTGCTCATTGTAAAATCTTTCCTCTCCCAGATTCACATTCTGACATGTATTACATGGTGACATTGTTACTGTGGGCAAGTTATGTAGCTGTTTCTAGCTGCTCTAGCTGTTACAGACAGCTTTAAACAGCCATTTCCTGTCTGTGAACATTGTTACATTGTGGCAGTTTGCCCAGAGTACCGCGGTATTCAGAGCCTCTTGTGGGAGGGGTTTCAGCACAAAATTAGTCACACAGCGCCCCCTGATGGTCTGTTTGTGAAAATCATTCTATTTCTCATGTAAAAAGGGGTATCAGCTACTGATTGGGATAAAGTTCAATTATTGGTTGGAGTTTCTCTTTAAAGGGAGACTAACATCAACCGAAAAAAATGATTTTAATAATTTAAGGATAACGCTTGTTCAAATTTACGCCATTTTGATGCTGTTGTGACTGCCAGGGCCATAGATTTCAACTCACCGCCGTCGTGCCTACTCGTCGCTCCCGCCGATCGCATCGCTATCTCCCCGACACAGCTCACTCACCCTGCCATCTCTATGTCGGCAGAGCCCTGTGAGCGGGGCAGGAGCTGATTTCATTTATCCTTTATCCCAATCAGTAGCTGATACCCCCTTTTACACGAGAAATCTATTCCTTTTCACAAACAGACCATCAGGGGGTGCTGTATGACTGATATTGTGGTGAAACCCCTTCCACAAGAAACTCTGAGGACCGTGGTACTCCTGGCAGTTTCCTGTCTGTGAACCTTGTTGCATTGTGGGAAATAGCTGTTTACAGCTGTTTCCAACTGCCAAAAAAGCATGCAGCACCTACATCACCTGCCAACAGTAAAAATGTCACCATGTAATAAATGTCAGAATGTAAATCAGGGATTTAAAAGATTTTACAATGGGCAAACACTGACTAAATCATTTATACATAATTATTGTAAAAATGAAGCACTTTTTTATCCAGGGTGCTGCAAGAAGCCTCAGGTAAGTTAAAATCATTTTTTAAGTTGACTTAAGGTTTCCTTTAAGTAAATTAGGCCTTCACACTTTGTGGAAGGGCAAAAAATGCGATGAAAGGGGAACCATCCTGTTCTGCACTTCAGCGTATGTCAGAAAGCAACACGGGAGAACTTTGACTCACATTTTATAGGTCCTGGCAGGGAACGCTCACTTTTGAATTGCCACATATTGCACAAATGGGCCAAAGGAGATGAAAAAAAAATGCATGTGATAGCAATTTAACATTTCTTCCCTTTAAATTATAGGATAGACACTTAACCTAGTTCGATTCCCAGGTGGTCTGGCTGTCATCCACACTATTGTGGTTTGTTTAAAGGATTCATTTCTCGAGGAGAAGTGTAGGAAAACAAGAGTGCAAGGCTTAAAAATACAGTTCAAAGCGTGGAAAATGAGAGAACGTGGGGTTACGCTCGAAGGGCTTCCACTTATATTGGATCGCAGCGGAGGCAAAATAATGTAACAGATCCTTAGGGCTGCACCCCAGGCATAAATATTATTTTACCTCTCAAATATGGCTGTCAACTTTATTATAAGAAGAACATTCTAATATCCAGAACCAGTGCCATTTGCAAAACCCATTTCAGCACAGAGCTAAAACTTGAAGGCTACTTTTTTTGTTGGGCTGTTAAATCCCTCAAGGGTGGTCAGGGACACGCCCTTTTAGGTTTGTGGAGCTGAAGCCTCGTACACACATATGAGGCGTGTTGCCAGAGAGGGATTCAGGACTTGATCCCTCAGGCGACAGTGGGAGGTCAATGCGGTACAGACCTGCCGCTAGCGTTCTGTTGCTATTTTAAAAAGTGGAGGAGGGCTGATGGAGCAGCACATGAGGAGCATCATGTAGTGGGTGGGGTGAGGAAAAAAATGCCCAGTGCTGTGCTGGGATGATCGACCAGATGGATCGCTATCCAATGCACTGAGGGAGGTCTATGGCTGCTGTAGATCCTTAGTAGAGGCAATCATTATCAGCCATCTTGACCAAGTTTAAGGTTATTGTGGGGGTGGTGGTGGGTGGTGGTTAAAGATAGCCTTGGGGAATAGTTAAAGTGAGCTGGGGGGGGGGGGGGGGGGGCAGGGCCGGGCCGAGGCATAGGCTGGAGAGGCTCCAGCCTCAGGGCGCAGTGTAGGAGGGGGCGCAGAATTCATTCAGCTGTCATTCCTAATTGTGTTTGAAGCAGAAAGAAATAAGAAAAGGGGAAACATAGCAGTGACTGCAAGCCTGATAACTAGATATTAAGGTGTTGGGGAGGTTGTGGGCCCTGTGGCCCTCTTAGTCTAATAGCAATCAGTGTGTGACAGCTGGGGTGGGAGGGATGGAGGGGCGCACTTTGGTGTCTCAGCCTTGGGTGCTAGAGGACCTTGTCCCGCCTCTGGGGGGGGGGGCGTATATATAAGAAAAAAAGCACATGGAAATAGTAGTAATAGTATGATATTTTACTATGAAAAAACCTAAGCCTACTCTCGCACAGAACCCTCCCCCCTGGCACTTAACTTAACCCCCCACCCCCCGCCACAAACTTCCTATCTGACGCCTAATCCTAACTGTCCCCTCCCCCACAAGCTTCCTACCTGATGCCAAACTGTAACTGTCCCCCCCGCGTAAGCTACCTACCTGACGCCAAACCCTAAATGCCCCCCCCCCCCCCCGCACAAACTACCTGCCTGACGCCAAACCCTAAGTGCCCCCCTCCACGGACAAACTGCCTACCTGACGCCTAACCCTAACCACCCCCCTGCACAAACACCCTACATGACGCCTAATTCTAACTGCCCCCCACCCAAGCGTCTAACCTTAACCCCACCAAGTGCTGCCCTCCCCCCAACATGATAAAAACGGTAATTTCTCAGGTGCCGCCTTAGGTGGCTATTGAAATATCGGCATTGAGGGGTATTTGAGGGGCACCCAAATTAGCCCTCAATGCCCATATTTCAATAGGCGCCTATGGTGGCACCCAAACTTTAGCTGCTAGCGGGGACCCACATTTCCTGCTTTTGGGGAGTGTGGTTAAGGTTAGCCATGGTGGGGGGAAGGGGTGTTGGTTAAGGTTGGACATAAATAATGGAAAGGCTTAGTGTGAGAATAGAATTACGTTTAACTGTAGTAAAATATCGTTTTTCCCATTATAATAGTAGACTGTCTGTAAATTTACCAAGATTCTACTATCGGTTTTTCTGGCCTCCCAAATTTCCAGGTGCCCTTTTTTTTGGATGTAGGCAGTGAGCACAGCCAGAAGAAGAAGTGGGTTCTATAGAGGAATGGTGGGCTGTAATAGGATCTGGGAAGTCCTTGGACCATCAAGAGACTGATCCAGCACCCAAGTAAAGCAACACCAGCCAATAAACACCTACGAGACCCACCACTGACTATGTAGAATGCCGGCGCCCGGATGGATGGTGCCAAATCCAACGTGCCTGCTTTTTATGGCTTCTCTTCCATCGGCATTATTCAGTGACTCGCATGCAGCTAGTAAAACGCGTAGGATCCCTTGTCTTATTGCCATTTCTCCCCCACTTAAACCACACTTATTTCTACAATTATAGGCAGGAATTTAATTCTCATTTCCTTTCATTTTCCTACCTTTTAGTGAGCTTTAATTGCACCCGATAAAGACGGAGGGGGAAAAAAAAGAAAAAATACAAGTAAATCATCTGAATTCAGAGACGATACGAAATAATGTGGTTTTTTTTTTTTTTAAATTAGCGCACTTGATGTCAATTGTACATGTGGCAATTATTGGCTAATGAAGAAAAAGGCTCACGGCGAACAGCTTAACTATAGAACCAGCTCCGTCTACCTTTGTAGATAAAGTCCGTTACTTTATTCCGCTCTGCTTTGATGTGTGTATAAGTGACTTTCTACCTGACAAACTGTAACGAAAGCATTGCCGCTATTCTCAGACGGCTACGGCGCTATCTCAGCTCACAAGTCCTTTTAATGGTAATTAATTATCCCTCCTTAGCGCTAGTGAATGCTAAGGGGCTCTTAGGTATTCTGTAACAGTCACGAAACCTCACATTTCACCAGGTGCTGTCAACTATTGTCTTATAGCAAACCTGAAGCAGAAAATAAACTTATGAAATAGTTGTCTGCTAAGAAATTGAACATTAGTAGGAAAGGAGCGTCTCATATTGTTTTCCGGTACAGGTAGAGTTCAAAACCTAATTTGCTATCTATGCAAAAGAGCTTCTCTGAGCTATTCGACCCTCTGGGTCGAATACAGACCTGATTTTTGAAGCATTTAAACAGCCAAGAATCAGTGAGAGACAACTTGAGATAAGGTTTTACTGCTGAAAAGTTCAAAGGGACATTATTTCTTCTTTGTTTTATTGCTTAAAAGACAGAGGGCTTGATTCACTAAGATAAATAGCATGCCTTATCAGAGTTAGCACGCCTTATCAAAGTTAACACGCCTTACCAGAGTAGCATAGCGAGCGCTACGGACCTGCAGGGGCTCAGGGCAGGATGAGTGTAGCTCTCGTCATTGGCAATTAGCAGGCATAAGTTTGCTATGCTACTCTGATAAGGCGCGTTAACTTTGATAAGGTGTGCTATTTGTCTTAGTAAATCAAGCCCTGAGTGTGATTTTAAAACTGCAACCGTGACAGTATGATGCATTGTTATAAAAAAAACTATATATAACTGAAAACATAAATATGAGACTGTTTTCTTTGCTACTAATGTTTTATTCATTATCTGTACTACACATATAATTCATTATATCATAAGGTTTTTTAGTTTTTTTTTTTGTTTTGCTTGAGGTTTGGTTTAAAAGACTCCCGAGGTGAAGAAATAAATCCCTCTTTACAGTGTTGAACTGGGAGGTGGAAAAACAGAGGAAATCCACCTGCTGGCCAAGCAGCAGTAACCCTGTGTTATCACTCCCAATAGAAACCTGCAGTCTTCACTGCAGAAAGTCTTCACTGTGAGCAGCAACACCTGATTACTTCACTGTGAGCAGCAACACCTGATTGGCCGGCAAGTGGATTTCCCACTGCCCACTTGCGTCCCTTCCCTCCAATCAGCTTATAGAGGCGGGGAGGGAAGGGACGCCAACGGGGAGCGGCACTATAGAGGAGGCGGGGGAGCGGCGGAGAGTGACAGTCTGCATGTAAACAGCCTGCTAGCGACACGCTGCATGTCGCTAGCACGGTGGTTTGATTTATGGGGAAAGCAGAGCGCAGGGAGGGCCTGGGGGGAACAGTATAGTAACAGAGGCTGTTGATTATATGCAGAACCAGCCTCTGTGTGCTAATAGGATTCTTAAAACCCACCTCGGGTTCTCTTTAAGTGGTACATTTTAAAGGTGTTTTTTTTAAAAGCCCATGTCCACAATTTTTTTTAACCATCCAATCTTTCTTCCCATGAACATTATTTTGCACCCTCACCATCTATAGTCACCTGAGGTCACATGACCCACCTTCAGAGTAGACAACTATAGAACTACTTTGGCTCTGACCTACACTGTTCCATTCCCTAATCTGATAACCCCACCCTTCATCATCCCAGGAATCCCCACTGGCATTAGTGCGTATGCAGCCATTGTGCACATGCATTTCGTATATTCCTAAGGATGGATTTATAATTTTTCCACCCCTGGTCAGCTTTCATGTGGCTCCATTTTTATGAGCAGTATCTGGCCTCCCATTCCACACGCAGCACATTGTTCCATGTGTAACATCCATGTGCAGCAGCCACTTCGGTTCAATTTGCTGCCTTCTCTTCCTTACACAGCAACCCCTCTTTCATGTCCAGCCACTGTCAGGGCCGGTCTGCCCATAAGGCGGGGTGAAGCAGGTTCCTCAGGCGACAAATTCAGGGTTGGTGGCACCCGCCTGGCCGTGGGTTGGAGGGCCGCCGAGTTGGAGGGGGTAGCGAGCAGGAAGGGGGTATTGGGCACAGTGGCGGGGAGGGGGATTGGACGTCCCTCCCTCACCTGAGTCCCCCGATCTGCGCTACCCCTCCGGCTATTATTGCATCAGCATATATATTTAGACAGCGGCGGGGAGGAAGGACTCACCTCTTCCGCGTTCCAGCGTGCGTTGCGCGCTCGTCACTTCCTGCAATGCCGCCCACTGTACTGTAAGTGGGCGGCATTGCAGGAAGTGACGAGAGTGAAATGCGCGCTGGAACGTCCTTCCTCCCCGCCCACTGCCTAAATATATACACTGATGCATTGATAGCTGTAGCCGGAGGGGGAGTGCAGATCGGGGGACCCAGGTGAGGGAGGTGGGGTCCGACTCCCCTCCCCGCCACTCTTCCCAATACCCCCTTCCTGCTCGCTACCCCTCCAGGATACCTATTTGGGGGGGAGTTGGTTATTATACTGGGGGGGAAGCATTTTTTCACCAATTTGCCTCAGGTAGCAAAAAGTCTAGAACTATCCCTGGCTACTGTACTGGGCAGCAACCGCCAGACCTTTGTGGCCTTTCCACAAATCCGGCTCTGTACAGCTTCCTCCTTCACAAGAGGCATTCTGTAGCCTTAGAACACTGAAATTATGCAATACTGCATGAACATTGACATTACTCAAGAAGTGCCACACATATGCCATCCTTATGGGTAGGGGGAGGTACTGCATCTGTGTATGGTCGGTTAGTGTCCAGTTAAAAGGAGGAGTGAGCAGTGATGCTTGAGTTGAGAACCCAGCTTCGTTGGATGTTGTGTGTGTGGCAGAGTAGAATCATTCACCAGGCAACCAAGGCAGGTGCTTGGGGCCTAGTGGGTGCCAAGAGGTCCACCTGGCTGTCGCTAGAGATGTGGCGAACGGTTCCCGAACCGTTCGCCGGCGAACATCTCCAAATCCCTGCAAATCCCTGGGGCTCTTACTACTTCCGGGTCGCACTGACCCAGAGTAGTACGCCTGCGCTGCCCAGCGGAGCGCGTTCTAGATCGCGGTCCTGTTGCCAGGGCACTTTCTGCGCGTGTGTGTGACGTCATGAACGACGTCACGCTCATGCGCAGAGAGTGCCTGGCAACAGGACGCGCTCCGCCAGTGAGACCCGGAAGTAGTAAGAGCTCCAGAGATGTTCGCCGGGCGAACAGTTCGCCACATCTCTAGCTGTCACCTTCTTTGACCTCTCTTCATTTCAGCTTGCCAAAAGGGCCACAAGGGAGCCTTAAAGCTGACCCAAACCAAACATTTTTTAAATTCAAAATATTTAGTTGCACCACTCTGACACATACAAAGATAAATAAACACACCTTTAAGCCTATGAGCATTTAAGTGTATGCTTTTCACCCTTCTCTTTTCATAACTATGGTTATACAGTTGGCAGCCATTAGCAATTCCTCTATTGCAGGCAGGGTTGCCAGGTGTCCGGTTTTACACCGGACAGTCCGGTTTTTGTGCGCTGTGTCCGGTGCAAAAAGGCATGCTAAACCGGACAATTAAGTTGTCCGGTTTAGAGCCCCCCCCGCAGCGCAGGAGGAGAACAGCGCAGCAGAGAGAGAGCTGGGAGCAGCGGTGGAGAAGGGGGGCAATCTCCCCCCCCTTCCTTCACCTTAGGGTGCTCTCTCTCCCCCACTGTCTCCTCCAGGATGATGTGCAGGCTGGCGAGTGGCTGCAGGCGGAACTTACCTCTGTGTCGCTCCAGCGCCGGAAGTTCGGGTCCCGCAGCCGCTGAGATTCGACTCAAAAAAGATCCGGATCAAAGATCCGAATCATTCATGAGCCGGACAACACTAATCAGTCTGAATAGTGTTGTCCGGCTCATGAATGATTCGAATCTTTGATCCGGATCTTTTTTGAGTCGAATCTCAGCGGCTGCGGGACCCGAACTTCCGGCGCCTGCGACACAGAGGTAAGTTCCGCCCGCAGCCACCCGCCAGCCTGCACATCATATTGGAGGAGACAGCGGGGGAGAGAGAGCACCCTAAGGTGAGGGAAGGGGGGGGAGATTGCCCCCCTTCTCCACCGCTGCTCCCAGCTCTCTCTCTGCTGCACTGTTCTCCTCCTCTCCTCCTGCGGGGGGGGGGGGGGGGGGCGGGGGGCACCTGGCTACCTAACCTATTCTGGGCACATATAGCCCCTGGCTACCTATTCCGGGCACATATACCCCCTGGCTACCTATTCTGGGCACATATAGCCCCTGGCTACCTATTCTGGGCACATATACCCCCTGGCTACCTATTCCGGGCACATATAGCCCCTGGCTACCTATTCCGGGCACATATAGCCCCTGGCTACCTATTCTGGGCACATATAGCCCCTGGCTACCTATTCTGGGCACATATAGCCCCTGGCTACCTATTCTGGGCACATATACCCCCTGGCTACCTATTCTGGGCACATATACCCCCTGCCTACGTATACTGGGACATTTACACCCTTGCCTACATATACTGGGACATATATACCCCCTGGCTACATATACTGGGCACATATATCCCTGGCTACATATACTGGGAACACTGGCTCTTTGTCATTATTTGCATTTAGTGGTGAAAAGCTGTCTCTTTTGTGCATTTACTGGTGAAAAACTGTCTCTTATTATGTGCATTTACTGGTGAAAAGCTGTGTCTTATTATGTGCATTTACTGGTGAAAAGCTGTCTCTTGTGCATTTACTGGGAAAAAGCTGTCTCTTATTATGTGCATTTACTGGCGAAAAGGTGTCTCTTATAGGGCTTGATTCACAAAGCGGTGATAACCCAGTTATCACGCCTAAAAGACTTTAGGCGTGATGACCTTTTCACCACTGAGTTATCACCGCTTTTTCCTGCTCTTCGCGCGAAGTTACCGCGCGTACGCGCGGTAACTTCGCGCGAGTTTCTTCTTATCATGCCTAAAGTGAGTTTAGGCGTGATAAGGGCCTTTTCACCAGCGTGCAAACACTTTGCACCGCTTTGTGAATCAAGCCCATAATGTGCATTTACTGGTGAAAAGCTGTCTCTTATGTGCAGTTACTGGTGAAAAACTGTCTCTTATGTGCACTGGACCAGTACTACTGGTGAGGACAGTTAGTGACATGGCTATGTACTCTGTAATGTGCTGCAGAAGATGTCAGTGCGATATAAATACTATAAAATTTTTTTTAAAAAAACCCATTGCTTAGCCCCACTCTACATAAAAGTGTGCGTCTGACTCCGTCCCTAACTCCACCCCTAACTCCACCCCCTGTCCGGTTTTCTCCATCAGCCGACCTGGCAACCCTAATTGCAGGACACTACCTACTCCAGCATTTTGCCGGTTTCTGTCCTAGCAATTTGACAGGAAGGGAGGGGTTTCTCCAATAAATGTAAAATATTTTATATTTGTCATCATACAGCTGAAAAAAGGCTGCTATTAATTAATTAATTAATTAATTAATTATTAATAATTTAGAAAATACATTTTATTTGCGAAATCTTGTATTTTTAATTTGGGTCCACTTTAAATCTACTACCTTGCCTAGATCCCCATTACATCTTAATCCAGCTCTGGTGTGTGTGTGTGTGTGTGTGTGTGTGTGTGTGTGTGTGTGTGTGTGTGTGTGTGTGTGTGTGTGTGTGTGTGTGTGTGTGTGTGCAAAAAGGGCGTCGGGATAAAAGGGTGGTGTAAAGGATAAGCGGTAATAGCTTTTATAAAAAATATTGTATTGTATTTCATTTACAATAATGTTTTACAAATTAAAAAACATTTAATAATGTGTATGAAATCGCAAATTGTGAAAACGATAATCTTCCCTGTTTTAAAAGTGAAACTTATAATTATGTTTAAGAAAAACCTGATAATATATGTATAATCGTTATAATTGTATAATATTGTGAATAACCTTCATTTATCATTTCTCCATGTAATAAAATCTGAAAATATTGTTTATAACGATGAAAAAAAATATAAGTACGTTCGTAATTGTAATAACTGTTGTAAAACATTAGTAAATATTACTAACATTTTACTACAACTAAACCTGACCCGACTCTCACACAGAACCCTCCCTGTGCCTATCCCTAACCCTTAGACCCCTGGTGGTTCCTAACCCTAAGACCTCCCTGGTGGTGCCTAACTCTTAGGCCTAGTGCACACCGGAGCGTTTCCGCTGCGGTTTGCGATCTGCTTGCGGGTGCGGATCCGCTAGGGTAATGTATTTCAATGGACTGGTGCACACCAGAGCGGGAGGCGTTTTGCAGAAACGCATACTCCCGGGCTGCTGCAGATTTTGGATTGCGGATGCGTTTCTGCCTCAATGTTAAGTATAGGAAAACCGCAAACCGCTCTGAAAAACGGCACTTCAGAGCGGTTTGCCAGGCGTTTTTTGTTACAGTAGCTGTTCAGTAACAGCTTTACTGTAACAATACATGAAATCTACTACACCAAAACCGCTACACAAAACCGCAAAACGCTAGCTGAAACGCTGCAGAAAAATAAGAAAAAGCGTTTCAAAATCTGCTAGCATTTTGCGGATCTGCTAGCGTTTTTTGGTGTGCACCAGGCCCAAGGCCTGGTGCACACCAGAGGAGTTTTTCTGAGCGTTTTGAGTTTTTAAATCTGCTGCTAATGTTATCCTATGTGTCTGTGCACACTGGAGCAATGAGGTTTTGTAAAAAACCCCATAGCATTACATTGGGAAGAGCTTTTGAAAGCTTTTCCCAATGTAATGCTATGGGGTTTTTTACAAAACCTCATTGCTCCAGTGTGCACAGACACATAGGATAACATTAGCAGCAGATTTAAAAACTCAAAAAGCTCAGAAAAACTCCTCTGGTGTGCACCAGGCCTTAGACCCCCCTGGTGGTGCCTAACCCTAAGACCTCCCTGGTAGTGCCTAACTCTGAGACCCCCCCTGGTGGTGCCTAACCCTAAGACCCCCCTGGTGGTCCTAACCGTAATGCTGGGTACACACAATGCGATTTCCCGCTCGATGAGCAGGATCGATTGATTATTTCCGACATGTTTGATCAAGTTTCGATCGATACAGCCGTCAATTTTGCATGTTAAATATGCAAAATCGACGGCTGTATTGATCAAAACCCAATCAAACATATCGGAAATAATCTATCAATCCCGCTGATCGAACGGGAAATCGCATTGTGTGTACCTAGCATAAGACTACCCTGGTGGTGCCTAACCCTAAATCTCCCCTGGTGGTGCCTAACCCTAAGACCCCCTGGTGGTGCCTAACCCTAAGACCCCCCTGGCGGTGCCTAACCCTAAGACCCCCTTTGGTGGTGCCTAACCCTAAGCCCTCCCTGGTGGTGCCTAACCCTAAGATCCCCCTGGTGGTGCCTAACCTTAAGATCCCCCTGGTGGTGCCTAACCCTAAATCTCCCCTGGTGGTGCCTAACCCTAAATCTCCCCTGGTGGTGTCTAACCCTAAAACCCCCCTAGTGGTGCCTAACCCTAAATCCCCCCTGGTGGTGCCTAACCCTAAGCCCTCCCTTGTGGTACCTAACCCTAAGACCTCCCTGGTGGTGCCTACCCCTAAACCCCCCCTGGTGGTGCCTAACCCTAAATCTCCCCTGGTGGTTTGGCAAGAAAACTAAAAAAAAAGGGAACTAAAAAAAGATGGAGCGCGCCATAGTGCATTAAACGTTAAGGGAAATTTATTGGTGATTAAAGGTTATACATACAAACAAAGTTGTGTAACTCGCATATCAGTGCACAGCCAACCGGTTGCCTCAGCAGTGGAGCATGACGCGCTGTGGACAGCAGCTCGAGTCCCGATGGCCTGGGCTCCGTCTCACTGGGAGGTGGGCATGGCTGGGGTTCAGCAAGCGTGTGACATCATTACGCGTTTCTGCGCACAGTGCCTTGGTCAGATCTGGAGTGCTGCAGTGTTTGAACTCAAAAGGGGAATCATCTTTGACTGATCAACTTTAACTTGCAGGATATCTTTTTATGTTTGTGAAAGTCTCCCCTGGTGGTGCCTAACCCAAAAAACCCCCTAGTGGTGCCTAACCCTAAATCCCCCCTGGTGGTGCCTAAACCTAAAACCCCCATTAGTGATTGCTTTATTGTGTGGATAATAATGTTTTACAAATAGTGACTGTAAAAAATATATTACAATTTACTTACTGATCGCTTTATTACGTGAATAATAATGTTTTACAAACAGTTAGGGATACAATTTAAAAAAACTTTTTAGTTAAATGCGATAAATATGTTTAGTATTTTTGTATACGTTACTTGTCACAGGCGCATTTTGTAAACTTAAATCATCACAAGCGCAGTTTGAAAACGTTAAAAATCTTTGGGCGCCGTTTGAAAGCGTTAATCTCCGGGCGGCGTTTGAAAACGTTAATAATCACCGGGCGCCCTTTTTCTCCTGTTCAGCGCCCATCAAACAATATTAATTATGGGAGTGAATGGCGGCACCCTTTTTGTCCACTTGCCTCATGCGCCCAAATTTCCTGTCACCATCTATACTTTTGAGCTGAAGCTTTAATATTTGCAGTCAGTTAAGCTTTAAAGGTGCACATGATTATGTGATTATGTAGGTGAAAGAAGAGAAAACATTTGAAAGGCTGAAGTTTGTACCTTTGTGCACTCAGCATCCAAGGTAACCTGGGCAGAGCCAGTGACCCTAATAATATTAATCTACCTGGCATACCTGTGCTCAGCCAAACAGATAACTTGTAACCAAGTAAAATAAGTAACCAAACATACACAGATCAGACGACAAACCCCGCCACTGCCTACAGGTCTCCTGCAGCATCCATTCTATGATTCTTCTTTCATTGTCATTTAGCGTGTCTTAAGTTTTTTTACACATAACCATAATTATAATTATTCTTTGTAAAGCATCACTAGGAAGTACTTATGAATCAGCAAGGGATGTAGGTTATGCTACCAATTAACGTATGCTGAAAACATAGCACAGGTTAATAACACAGGATATATCATATGTGAAATAAATCTGTCCCACAGTGCTGCATCCTATATCAAAATAGCCCCGTCCCTGTGTCCTCCTCTGTCCCCGTGTCTGTGTGTCCTTTGTGCCTCGTGCGCATGCACGACCACGCTGGCGGGGAACGGAAGTGGACAGACGTGCGTGTGCAAGGAAACAGGTGCGCGCGTGTCTGTGGGTGCAGTGCGCCAATTGCCTGGATCCCGCTGTTAAGCGGGTGGGCTTTTATTTAATATATATATATATATATAATATAATGTACATATACAGTATATATATATATATATATATATATATATATATATATATATATATATATATACAGTATATATATATATAACTATGTATATATATATATATATATATATATATATATATATATATATATATATACATACAACAGGATCACTGGCTTTTGCTCCCAGTATTATTGTGGACACTCTTGCTGTAGGGGAAGCTAAATGTACTTTTGCCTTCTTAAAACACAAGGTATTTAAGATAATTCAGCTCTAAAAGAAACCTGAGATAAATCATTATTAAGGTATTTATACTTACCTGGTGCTTCCTTCAGCCCCCTTTAGGCTGTTACCTCCCTAGTCGTCCTCCTGGGCAGTGGTGGGCTGAAATTTTGCATATGCGAAATTTTGCATTGAAATTCACAATTAACTATCGTAATCGTAGTGCGAAATTTCAGAGAAAATCGTAATTAATTTCAAATGTAATAGCAGTATTTCAAAATTTTGCATAATTTTTTGCATAATTTTCGCGAAATTTTGCATAATTTTGTGCCGACTTTAGAGGTTAATAGCAAAGCCCCCCTACATTCTATTGTCACCAAAATTGCTACATATATTAAGCAGGATAGTGGGTATAAGTCCAAAAAATAATTTTTCAAAAAGACCTTGTATTTTTTGAGAAACTTGATTGTAAAAATGCAAAGAAAAATGGTTTTTAAACTAATTTTTCTAAGTTTAAAAACCATTTTTACTTGCATTTTTAAAATCGAGTTTCTCAAAAACTTTAAAGTCTTTTTGCAAAATTCTTTTTTTTAACTTGTATCTACAATTCTCCTTAAAGTCAACCTCCAGACTAAAAATCTACTCAGCAGCACTGAAAAGGTCTGGTGTTTCTTTAACAGTTTCACAGCATCAGAACTTTGTTTTTCTTATACAAGCCTCATTTTATGCTGCACAGAAGAAAACTGCCTGTGCATTTTCTCCCTGAAGCTGTGCAAAGCATGATGGGATTTCTGGTGTTGTTGTTCTCGTTCTACTGTTTTGCTGCAAATTGTTTTTTTTTTATTTTGAATTTGAGATTTGAAGCCTACCGTGTGCAGCTGGGAGGGGTGATCTGTACACAGGACAGTTGGAACGGTGTCTCCTGCTCCTTGTGACCTCCTTTCAACCAAAAAGATGGCTGCCCCCATGAAAATGTTGGCTGCCCCTATGAAATCACAAACATTTGCCTGTTCTTACTGGATGGGTAAGAGATTATATTACATATCTATTTTAATTAACATAACTAATGTAACTTAATGACAGGATGTTTGTTTAGGCTGAAGTTCCCCTTTAACATATGTAGCAATTTTGGTGTCAATAGCATGTATGGGGGCTTTGCTATTCACTGCTAAAGTCAGCAAGAAATTACTTATTTTATGCAAAATTACGAATGACCACACGAAATCAATTGGATTTGCAAATCGTAATTACGTATAAGCATAATTGCGAAAATATATGTGGAATTTAGCAGAATCTTAATTTGTTGATTACGATCATCACTGCTCCCGGGCCACTCCAATCGTCAGCTGTCCGGTCCCTTCTTCCATTCCCCACAAGTCCCGCTGTACTAAGCATGCATGGCACGACCATGCATGTGCACACATTGCGCTCTCGTCATCACGCAGAAAGCTTCAGGCAACAGGAGCATGCTGGTGTGCACGGTCTGGCCGCACATGCGTTGTACAGCCCGACTGAGACGACTGAAAGAGGAGGCCATCCAGCCAATGATTGGAGAAGGCCCGAGAGGATAATGAGGAAGCCAAAGGGGATTGAAGGAAGCCCGTCTCAGGTACACATTTAAGTGAACCTCCAGACTAAAAATCTACTCAGCAGCACTGAAAAGGCTTGGTGTTTTTTTAACAGCTTCACAGCATCAGAACTTTGTTTTTCTTACCCAAGCCTCATTTTTAGCTGCACAGAAAAAAACTGCCCTGGCATTTTTCCCCTGATGCTGTGCAAAGCATGATGAGATTTCTGATGTTGTTCTCGTTCTGCTGTTTTGGTGCAATTTTTTTATTTTTACATTTTGAATTTGAGATTTGAAGCCTAGCACGCGCAGCTGGGAGGGGTGATCAGGACGCAGAACAGTTGGAACTGTGTCTCATGCTCCCTGTCACCTCCTTTCAACCAAAAAGATGGCTGCCCCCATGAAAAAGATGGCTGCCCCCATGAAACCACAAACATTTGCCTGTTCTTTTAAAACAGGGTGGGTAAGAGATTATATTACCTATCGATTTTAATTAACATAACTAATGTAACTTAAGGACAGTATGTTTGTTTAGGCTTAAATTCCCCTTCAAGTGAGCAACTGTGCTTTCCCATGATGCATCACTCCCAAATATGCAAATCATCTCTTTATGCCCCTAAAAGCCAGGCTGCACAAACATAGATAGATATGTAGGTAGGTAGGTAGGTAGATGGATGGATAGATATATAGATAGATAGATAGATAGATAGTTAGATAGATAGATAGATGGATAGCTAAATGGATGGACAGATGGACGGACAGACAGACAGACAGATAGATAATGTAGATGTAGCAAGGTAAACACTAGGTAAGCACAAGATATTTCAGGTGAGTCTAGTTATCTATCACACACGTAGGTTCGGTTAATAATTTGCACACATAAACCCATCTCTCCTGACCTCCCCCTTCTTGCCAGGCTGCGTCAGGTGACAGACCACCAATACATATGTCCTGCTGCAGCTGAAAGACCAGCAGCACATCAGTCTACCACAGACAGGCTCACGCTTTGGCTTTCATCTCTCCCCTCCTCCTCGGTAATTGGAAGAGATTTGTTCCCCTGACTTTCAGATTCCCACCTTGTTGTTTCCAGGCCAGAAATCAGGCTGATCCAGAGGCTTTCATATCCATAGGGAAGATAAGAGAGCTTCGAACCAGACACCAGAAAACAGAGACACCTTATTATTTCCTGCCCTATGAAGATGCCGGCCTTTCCGAGAATATGGCCTTTAATGAAGACTTCAGAGGCCTTTGTTACATAGTTACATAGTTATTTGGGTTGAAAAAAAGACATAAGTCCATCAAGTTCAACCAGAAAACAAAGTACAGTAGTTTGTTGGCAATGCACATGAAACATACACATTGGTGGGAGTTTTCCCAGCGCAGTGTGGAAAGACAACTCAGAGGCCCATAGTCATGGGCGTTCTGCTGCCTTAAGCTCCGCCCCTGACAGGCCCCACCCCCAAGTAAGAATATTCTGAGCGCCTATCCCTTCCTTATGTCACTGACTGTCCTTAGAATCTTACATTCTAATCACTGTCTCATTTCATCCTTAGTGACATGAGATAAGGATTAGGGTGTAAGCGGAACAGTTAAAAATGGTGCACAACGCAGTATAAGAATGGTGCATTAATTTACATTATAAAATGACATTTATTGTTTGATGAATTAAAAATGGCACCGCATTAATTTACATTTTAAAATTATATTTATCGTTTTATGGATTAAAAATGATGCGGTACTTGTTAAGAGTCTGCAGGTCATGTGACGCACTCTTACCTGCAGCAGCGGAGGGAGGAGAGCTGTGCTGGGATGATGAGGAAGCAGCAGGTAGCACTGGATCTCCTCTGTGTCCAGCTGCAGGAGAGGGAGGATTAGCCCTCCAATGAGAAAGTCAATTCATGGAAAGACCCGCCCCCTCCTCTGCAGCAGGGCCAGTGACCGGGCACCGCGCACACTGACAGCACTGGGGCCAGTCTGTGCCAAAACTGCCAGGACTCCGCTTCACCCAGTGCTGCCTGTGGAGTCACTAGACTGGTGTCTAGGTGTCTAGTCTCTTTTAGTTAGCCACATTTACCCCTTATAATTAGATGTGCTCCCCTTGTTCTGCTGCTGTTAACACTTCTGCACTCCTCTGCAGAGGGAGGGAGAGAAGCAGGGGCACTTTGGGCAGCCAGCGAGCTGCCTCTCACTCACTTTGGGGAGGGGGGTGTGGCCATGCTCTGCACCCCCTTACAGTGCTGTGCCCGAGGACATGTGTCCCTCAAGGCCCACCCATAACTACGCCTCTGATTAGGGATACTGTCCACTGCCAACGTCCTTCTTCTATAGGCAGCCCACTCTTCCATGTGCAGCAACCCTCATGCCATGTACAACAAAACCCACTACTCATTCATTGTGCAGCCCTTCTGTAGACACACATATATCTCCATGGGCAGCAGCCCTCCTGAGGAAACTGACGTAAACACAGGGACTATACAAACTCAATGATTGAGTAATGATCATCAAGAGTGACGTACAGGGCTTAAATAGTGCCTGAGCTGAAAAACAATCATGATGTGGCCATACCTGAGGCTTCTTTCAGTGCCCCATTCATTTTCCAATCCCCTCAGCTTCTCCAGATATGGATTTTGGATTGTGTACTTTGACTTTCCAGACCACATCTGTCTATTCACACGCTTTGCCCATGCATGTTCCCAAGAGCTGTGCACAGCAGCCATGGCTGGGATCGTTCTGGACATTCCCAGCTCATAAACAATTGCAGCTGCGCATGCGCAGGGTGCTCCTGGCCAAAGATGCTGTGTACAGCGATTCGGGAGCGTGCAAGAGAGCACACGAGTGAACCTAGCATGCACGGTTCTTAAAGAGGAACTTTAGCGGAAAGGGGGGAAAAAATAAATAAATATATTTTAAAGTGAGAAGTTAAACAATAGACAACAACAAGAGAGATCAAGAAATGATTGAACACAAAGGTGCTTATCATGACCTTGAGACTGTACTGCGTGTACTCCTATTTGTTGTTGCCTGAGGAAGCAGGAATAAACCTGCGAAAGGTGTTGTATGGTTGTCTGGAGTATATAAATAAACCTGTTGTTGTTAAAAAGCTGACAGTATCTTGTCTACTTCAATGAGGCGAGTCCGCCACCACCTCCTGAGGGATTTTATACTTTGTAGTACCTTTTATCCTGCTGGTGCCTCTGCTCACTCTTATAAGAAATGATTGAAATTCATTACAAAATGTGTTCATGATGTTTGATCCACAATCACCCTGCACGTTATCATCATCTTTACTACTGACAGACATGCAAAAAAAGCACCAAGTGCCTTTATCTATGACCGTACCTACTAACAAAGCAAAAGCAAAAGGCTAAAAGGTGTTTCTTTAATATATACAGTATATACATATGCACAGGGAGTGAGATACTAGTTGCTTGGCAGTTGGAAACAGCTGTTATTTCCCACAATGTAACAAGGCTCACAGACAGGAAACTGTCACTGTGGGAGGGGTTTCACCACAATATCAGCCATACAGACCTCCCGATGATCTATTTAAGAAAAGGTAAAGATTTCTCATGGGAAAGTGGGTATCAGCTACTGATTGGGATGAAGTCCAATCCTGGGTTACAGATGGAGCGCCGTCTAAAGAAGAGTGGTGACAACGATTATTGAAGACTGGAAGAAGCCCCAGGTACGGCCACATCATGGTTTTATTTTCACTTCAGGTATGCTTTAATTGCAATATTCACTTTACCTTGAAGCTGAGGATCCCTTCATAGTTTTTGATTTTTACGCTATCACTTTATATTTTAAGTTACTTTTTTATGTCCTACTTTTTGTGAACAAAAGATTTTGCACCTGGGAAGTTACATAGAAAGCATATTCAATGAGATTGAGTTAGATTTGCCCGTGCCGTTTCCTGAACACCTTTTACGAGGTAGCTTATGACTGTACCGGCGTCTTGCACAGAGAGGTGATTTTTTATTTAATTATTTTTATATATTTTTTTACATAAACACATCTCTTTCTTTCTCATTGAACTTTTGGCGCATGCTGTGTCGTTTGGGGATTTGGGGCTTTTTCATCTCTGAACTCCACGGCTTCTAATAAAGTGAACTGAAAGATGCTAAATTCAGATTTGCATTATAAATATTATACAAATATATATTTTTCAACCTTTTGTTGATCTTTCATATCAAAGCTCTTTCTCACAGGCTGCCTCGGTACGATGAAATAAAAAGGACTCAGGAAAAAAAAAATGAACTTGAAAACGCCTCAGTGAATGAAATGAATATTTTTTAATGTTTTAACTGTTGCTGACAGTTCCGTTTTATGTTGGTGTTTTTATGTGAGTTTGGTGAAGCTCATATTTGTTTAACACATATCTCTGGAGTCAGGGCCAGCTCTAGTAACAATGGGGTCCCCAGGCAAGATTAACCAAGGGCCCCCGGACAAACCACCCCACGGCCAAAAAGTGGCATTGAGGGCCTTTTGTTTTGTCGCAGCCTAATTTCCTCCCGGGTTCCTGATCTGGCTACCCCTCTCCCCTTAGACCACACCCCAACTTAACTGTGCCCTCCCGGGCCCCTGCAATGTCTTCATCAGAGGAAAGGCAAGGCACTAGTAGTCCCGGCAGGCCCGCTCCTCTGTCATTGCAGAGTCCCTGGGGATCATAGGTAAGTTGGGGGGAGACACCTTGGGGCAGGGCAGGATTAACCATAAGGCACTTAGGCATGTGCCTATAGGCGCCTGATGATGGAAAGGTGGCTCACTCCTCCTCTAGTGCCTCCCTTCTTCCTTATGCAGAGTCTCCTGTTGATTCTAAATAAGGTTACTCACCCAGCCCCTGGCATGCCACTAATGATGAGATCTCTTTTCCCTAGGGGGCACCTCTAGCTACTTAATACTGAGGATACCTATGGCTACCTAATGCTAAGGGACCCCTGTAGCTACTTATGATGGGCAAGGGAAGTAAGGGAGAAGTGACAGCTGGGACAGTTGCTGTACGGTTTGTAAGGGGTTTGCAGGTTCATGGAGGGTGAAGTCTAGGGTACCAGCACATCCATTGCCTATAGGCTCCTGTGATGTAAACCGGGCCTGCCTTTGGGGACCCCTACAGGCCCTAGGGCAATTGCCCACTTTGCTGTATGGAAGCGCCGGCCCTGTCTGGAGTCTGGATCTAGACCCACAGCCTGACACCTGAACCGTGTGGACATCCTATCCCTCTCCCTCAGGCTGAGAGTGTCTTGTGTGTGTAAAGCCTTGTAGACATGCTAGATGGTTCTGGGCCACTTCTACCGATAATGTATTGTGTGTACAGAAGCCAGGGCTGGATTTGTACTTTATACCGCCCAAGGCGGCTATTGCCAGCCGCCCCCTGAAAAACAGCAAACTCCTTACCACATACACACACTTATGTATGTAAAGATTCTTATTAACAATGCAATTTTACTGAATGATCAACCTTCCGATTGGAATGGACAGTGTTGATGGTGCCAATTGAGTACAAATGACCAATTTGTCAATCGTTTTATCAATCTGTTTTTTGAATCAGTTACACCTGAAATGATTGGAATGGTCATAATTTTTATTCCATTTATGGGCAAAATTTATGTTTTCTGCTGTGATAGGTCGGAGCTGGGTGGAGGGCGTGCTTAAAAAGCAGCGGACGGTGACGATGAGTGACAGGTCACAGACAATAATCTGCCCATGTTTGCCGTCCTTTCACCCCCTGAATCCCATACACTTGCCCGAATGCTGCAGTTCACGTTTGGCAGCTTGACTTTAGATTGTAAGCCTTTGGGCAGGGTCCTCCTCCTTTTGTGTCCTACCTGATCATGCACCCATTACTGTGAACCCATGTTATGCATCTGAGTGAACCTAACTTGCCTAATCTCCATGCTCCATCCAGTGACTAACTAAGCATTACCTTGTACTCTTACTGTGCTGCATGATCTGATCTTTCTTGTATTCAGGTATTGTCATTTTACTGTATGTCACCCCTAAATATTGTATGTATCCCTATTTATTGTCCAGCGCGGCGTAATATGTTGGCGCTTTTTAAATACAATAAATCATAATAATAATAATAATAATAATAATGATTGTGCCAGCCCGCCCCTTGCTTCCTGGTGCCCTAGGCCATGGCAGCAGCCCATGATGCCACCGGGGTGGCTCATCGAGCAATCTGCCTGATAGATCATCTCGATAGATCAAAATTGTGTACATTTTAAAAATGTATGTGTTGATGTTCCTGCATTAGCGGGAATACGTAAAAATGTACGCAATGCGGCCCCCGACCTCCGAGGTCGGCAAATACTAAACTAGCTGCCAGCGGGGGACTGGAGTAGCAGTGAGTGACTACGAGGGCACAGGATGGCTGCATGGGGCTGGTAGAAGCCCCAGGTAAGTGAAACTCATTTTTTCTTTTTGCTTGGACCTTCCCTTTAACGGCATTTGATATGGAAAAAGTGTAAGTGTAGAAAATACACATTTTTTCATATTTCACCCTTCACAAATTCTACATGATAACTTGATAAGTGCCACAGTGATAAAACATATCAAAATACTATTTGGGAATGTTGCATACCATTATTGCCAGCTTGTGCATTTGTAGCGATTGGATCCAATCGCTATGGCGCACAGTTTGGGGACTACAGTGCTGTACAGATACATTGCTAGGCAACAGCACAGAAATGCATATCTACAGTGTTGGGTCCCAGAGTTGTCGCCCTATTGTGTGCGATCGCTATGGGTGGCAGCCATTACACGTGTCCACTAATCTTACAGCTAAGTATAGGTGACACAAGGGGTTAATTACTTAGGAGTTAATATTAGGAGTTAATATTTTACTTGGGGAGGGAAGAGAAACACACACGCACGTGCACGCACGGCACCGACAGGGATGCGCACATGCACGCGTGGGAACGCGCACGTGCACGCGCGGGAGCGCTCGGCGGCTTTTTAACTGCAGGATGTGAATTTCACGTCCTGAAATCTACAGGGGGGGCCCACGTGAATCTTAAAGAGACTCTGTAACCTCAAAAACATCCCCTGGGGGGTACTCACCTCGGGTGGGGGAAGCCTCCGGATCCTAATGAGGCTTCCCACGCCGTCCTCTGTCCCACGGGGGTCTCGCTGCAGCCCTCCGAACAGCCGGTGACAGACCCGACTGTAAAATCAATATTTACCTTTGCTGGCTCCAGCGGGGGCGCTGTGGCTACTTTCCGCTCCGAACTACACGGAAATACCCAATCTCAGTCGGGTCCGCTCTACTGCACAGGCGCCGGAAACTTACGCCTGCGCAGCAGAGCAGACCCGACGGCGATCAGGTATTTCCGTGTAGTTCGGAGCCGACAGCCGTCAGAGCACCTGCGCAGGAGCCGGGAAGGTAAATAATGACGTCATCTTGTACGGAGGGCTGCAGCGAGACCCCCGTGGGACAGAGGACGGCGTGGGAAGCCTCATTAGGATCCGGAGGCGTCCCCCACCCGAGGTGAGTACCCCCCAGGGGATCTTTTGATGTTACAGATCCTCTTTAAGTGGTTAAAGCCCTGCATCATCCTTTCGCGACCCTCCAGTCAGGAGCAGTGATCCTTTCAAAGCTGGTCAGTCATGACTGGACGCAGGCTACAGCGCATGCGCGGCCCTGTGCCGTGTGCATCCTGAGTGCGCTCCTATAGCCGGGAGCAGTAGCGATATTTACGTACTGAGCATGAGCAGAGCCCTGCCATGCACGGGAGCGTGAGGAGGAGGCACGCGGTCCCAGGCCATGCATACAGCTGATCAAAGGCTGATACAACTGATGAGAGGATCGTGGAGTGACGGAGCAGGCACAGGTTGACTGCAGGCTGACACAGGATGACTGCAAGAAGACACAGGTAAGATACACTTTTTTTCCTTTTTTTGGGGGTTAAAGTGAACCTCCGGACTAAAAATCTACTCAGCAGAACTGAAAAGGCTTGGTGTTTCTTTAACAGTTTCACAGCATCAGAACATTGTTTTTCTTACCAAAGCATCATTTTTAGCTGCATTTTTAGCTATGTTCCACCCATCAAAGAAAACTGCCGGGCGGTTTTTACCTAAAGCTGTGCAAAGCATGATGGGATTTCCTATGTTGTTATTTACGTTGCCTAGCAACTGGAAGGGGTGATCAGCACACAGGACAGTTGGAACTGTGTCTCATGCTCCCTGTCACCTCCTTTCACCCAAAAAGATGGCTGCCTTCATGAAATTAAACATTTGCCTGTTCTTTAAAACAGGGTGGGTAAGAGATTATATTACCTATCTATTTTAATTAACATAACTAATGTAACTTAATGACAGCATGTTTGTTTAGGCTGGAGTTCCTTTTTAAATTTTGCTTAAGGTAAACCTGTAGCCAAGGAATAGACAAATAACTTAAAACTCCAAACACTTCAGTGATCCTGATCCACCACAACCTTTCTACTGCCAGCCGAGACCCTAATCATCTTCGCGGCCATGCTCCCCTCTGCAGTGGCGGCATTACACTGCCCCCCCCACCCCCCTAGGAATCACTGTGCCCCCTGAGTGCCCCCCTTCCTGCTCAGTAACATACTGTTAACTGTTTCCAGGCTCCAGCAGCATGCAGTGAATAGGATAGGGCCTGTCAAAAACTCTCCATGTCAACCCGGTCTAGGTAGGCATTAAGTAAACCAAGGATCTTATCTATTTGCCATACATACCTCACAATCCTTGCAAGCTCCATTGTAATTAATTTATCTGGATGACACTTATATTTGCAAAAAAAAAATCTCCTTATCATTGCAGAACTAGCTAGCCTCAAAGGGAACCACAACTGAGAAGGATATGGATTTTTTCTTTTAAAATAATACCAGTTGCCTAACTCTCTTGCTGATCCTGTGTCTCTAATACTTTTAGCCACAGACCCTGAACAAGCATGCAGATAAGGTGCTCTGACTGAAGTCAGACTGGATTAGCTACATGCTTGTTTCAGGTGTGTAATTCAGCCACTGCTGCAGCCAAAGAGATCAGCAGGACTGCCATCCAAGTAGTATTGTTTAAAAGGAAACAGCCATATCCCTCTCTGTTAATGTTCTCTTTAATTTTTTTGGCGAAAAAAAATAGCGTGTGTATCAGGAGCATAGCAACAGCCACCCAAGCCTCCAAGCATGGCCGCCTGTTCCAGTTCCCCATCACGCATAGTGGGAATAATTACAAAATCCAAATCATCCCCTACCCCCACATGTAGGGGGCAGTCATTTAGGTGTCTACTCCCCCTTGAAGGCCCAGGGAGCAGTGTAATATTTACCTTGTGCTTTCCACTTCCACCTTATGCTGGGCATACACGGGTCTTTTTTTGTTATCAATCGAGCCGCTGATGGCTGATTGATAATATCCGACGTGTCCGATGACCCGCTGGATCGATTCCGCGCTCAATACCCGTGGGCGGACAATAGTGGAAAATGAGTGGAAGATAAGGAAGCGCCCGCGGGGACGAGCAGGAATTGATCCAGGCGCGTGCAGGGACGTGGCGGGAGTTGATCCGCCGGCTAATCGAGCCGCAAAAATGACCCGTGTATGCCCAGCATGAGAGATGAACACTCCATGCTGCCATTCGCTGGCTCGTGGACACATGACATGCAGGAGCTGCAGGAAGACAGCATACAGCGTGCAGCAGCCAGGAGGATGAGGAGACCTGATGCAGTGCTGGAACAGGTAAATTGTGATTCAGCGGGAGGGAAAAGGACGAGAACAATGTGCTTGGTCGAAGCGATCTAGTGCTCTGTATCTCTCAGCATTGCATTGGGGAGGACTAGAGGTTCTCACACACCCTACATTCTCAGTAAAGCCTCTCTGCATGGGACATTCCCCTAAACCTCTCTGGGGACTCTTCATTTTCATAAACTGTATCACCAGTGAGCAGGGCCGCCTTTAGGGCATCACAGGGGGGACTGCTGTATGGGGTCGGAGTTAATCTGGGGCCCAGCTGCAGTCTGTTTCTGTCCATGTCTGTCCTTCTGGCTGCCAATTAATGTGTTAAGAGGTGACAGGAGGCTCACCCAGGAGTTACCTTAGTCAGTTATTAAAGTAAACCTGAGACGAATGGTAGAAAAGCTTTTTTTACCTACCTGGGGCTCCTTCCAGCGCCCTGTAGTCCGTCAGCTATCTCAATACCCTTCCGTTCTGCTTAGTTGTGCTCCTGTGAAGACTGCACAATCCAACTGGGTTGCGAGGCACTGTGTATGCACTGCTCTGTCCACCTCCTCTATCCTGCTCCCATAGCTGGGCACTGTGTATGCACTGCTCTGTCCACCTCCTCTTTCATGCTGCCATAGCTGGGGGCATTCTGTGCCAGCGCAGTCAACGTCTTAATGAACTCACCATACGCAAACCTCTCCTAGTTATGAAAAGTGGACACACAGAGGTTAGTGTGTTCAAGCCTTCAAAGATTGTGATTTGCCATGTGGGGGCAAAGGGGAGTGATCCGGACAGCCCGGGACAAGGTCCTCCAGCACCCAAGGCTTAGACACCCCTGCATCCCTCCCACCCCAGCTGTCACGCACTGAATTGCTATTAGACTAAGCAGTAGGGTATTGTACCGTGTTAGCCATCAGTAAAAGCAAGAAGTTTTAAATCAGGATGATACCATTTATTGGCTAACTACAAATGAATAAGAATAAACAAGCTTTCGGCCTTGCAGCCTTCGTCAGGTTTACATCCTGTTAGTTTGCAAGCTGGTGGTACAGACAGCTTATATACATGCAACATCAAAAGGGAACTTTTGATGTTGCATGTATATAAGCTGTCTGTACCACCAGCTTGCAAACTAACAGGATGTAAACCTGACGAAGGCTGCAAGGCCGAAAGCTTGTTTATTCTTATTCATTTGTAGTTAGCCAATAAATGGTATCATCCTGATTTAAAACTTCTTGCTATTAGACTAAGAGGCGCCCCAGGGACCCCAACACCTTAATCTCTAGTTATCTGGCTTGCAGTCACTGCCATGTATCCCCTTTTCTTATTTCTTTCTGCTTCAAACACAATAGGGGAATGATAGCTGAGTGAGTTGTGCGCCCCCTCCTACAATGCGCCCTGAGGCTGGAGCCTCTCTTGCCTCTGCCTCAGCCTGACCCTGGTGATCAGGCCCAGTAAGCTTGCCCAGTATGGGCCCCTAAAATTTCTGATGGCGGCCCTGCTAGTGAGACAATGGAACCCAGTGGCCTGTGTGATAACACAGCAGAGGTAGGCTTGCTCTAATGTCTATATGGGTGCACATTTAAATTAGAAAACTTAAAACTTGTAATTCTGGAAGTAACCACTTTCGAAAAGGATGAGGGGGGGGTGAAAAAAAGGGGCGACAACAACCACTCGGCCCAAGTATCTGGTAACTGTTCTCTGCGGTCTTTTGAAAAAAACGAAACCCGATCCACTTTTAATAGCGTGTGTTTTTCGTACGTTCCCGGCTCTCGCAGCTGTTGGTAAAACAAAACAGATTTAAAGGGATATAAAAGAATATAAAAAAGAGGGAATAAAATCATTTTATTCCGTTTCACAATACATTATAATACTTTACCGAGATCACACGCAACATACACGCCAGCTTTACGGGCCGCCGCGCGCCATACGAGACGACAAGTTTCACATGATCTCCCTTAATTGCGTGCCGCGGCGGAGTCATAGATCAGGGGGGATAGGCAGCGAGGGATCATTGTGTTATGTTATATACCTCGTCTTTACAGATCGCCACTTCCTGCAGCTTTAACAATACCTCTCAGTCCCTATAAGAGATTAAGTGTATAATTGTAACTTGCCACTTGCCTCCCATACAGAGGATTATTGTACCGAGTCAAGGCACAGCTCTCATTTGTCCTCCATCTGCCCTTGGTGATGTCATTCATTAGATCTTCATTTGTTACAATTAGAAATTCGGTTCCCAGTTATCGTTCCTTCTTTCTTTGCTTTTTTTTTGTCCTCCCATGGAGAGGAGACACAGATGAGAGGATGGTAAATTGCAATCCTCACATCTGAGTTTTAATTGCTTTAAGCAGGCCTGAATTCTATGTGCGCATTTTCCGTTTTCTCAATAAACGGTAAAATCGTTTCTGTCCCCTTCCCTCTCTTCTGTGGTCATAATGGGTCTTTTACACAAACTTTTATTCTATATTATGTGAGCATGAAGGGAGGGAGCTAGATTGAATTCTGATCTCTGAATTATTGCTGATCTTGAAACTCCAGTGTGTTTTATTGTTATTATGATTTAGGATATGTAGGGTACCACTGTGTTCCGCAGTGTTGTACAAGGTAAAGGACCAGCCACTGCAGCCAGGGGCAAAACTACAATTCATAGGGCCAGGGCTGAGGCAGAGGCAAGAGAGGCTCCAGCCTCAGGGCGCAGTGTAGGAGGAGGTGCACAACTCACTCAGCTATCATTCCCCTATTGTGTTTGAAGCAGAGAGAAATAAGAAAAGGGGATACGTGGTGACTGCAAGCCAGATAACTAGAGATAAAGGTGTTAGGAGGGTCGGGAACCCCTCTTAGTCTAATAGCAATCAGTGTGTGACAGCTGGGGTGGGAGGGATGGAGGGACGCACTTTGGTATCTCATGCTTGGGTGCTGGAGGATCTTGTCCAGGCTCTGCATGGGGCTTTCAGCGAAACTTTGGTGGAGCCCTAATGTTCACACCCTTTCCCTTACCCTCCCTCCCCCTCCCCCTTGGTGCCCTTCACATCAGGGTGGCCCATCTCACAAAGGTCATAAAACAAGTGTGGCCATCATGATCTTCTTCACACCCATAACATGCATAGCCACAAAAACACCTGATCTGAAGTATAGTCTCCTGTATTGGAGGAAGTGGAGGTCAGTAATAGGGGTTCCCACAGCTCTGGGCTCCCCTGCGATCACAGGTGCTGCTTACCGCATAGTTGCACCCCTGGGATCAGCATGGGTGAATAATGCAGAGGTAGTAAACAGGCAGCTGCCAAAGCCCTCAGGTTACCCCCAACTTAACTGTGGTCCCTGTGGAAGACTCTACAGGGGCCCTGGGGAGTGGGGACCACAGTTAAGGGGGGTGACCTGGGGTTTCGGGTTAAATTGCTTCCTCCATCCTCCTCAATTCCATGGATCCAGCCCTTGGACCTTCATAACATATTCAACAAGAGTTGATTGAATATGCTCTTGTTGCATTCCAATTCACGTATGAGTGTATCTGCACTGGGCATTAATATTATGTAGTATGTATATAGCATAACACTGACATCTTCTGCAGCGCTGTACAGAGCATATTCTCTTGTTACTCAAGGCCCATACACATGTCGGATTTTTCCGAACGACGGGTCATTTGAACGTCCCGCCGTTCAGTCGTCCGCACGCCAAATCGGGCGTGTGTACAGACTGTCGTTCGGGTGATAAGACTGGTCTTGAGCGGTCTGCCCGGCGGATCGCTCAAAATCAGTCTTATCACCCAAACGACAGTCTGTACACACTCCCGATTTGGCGTGCGGACGACTGAATGACGGGACGTTCAAACGACCCGTCGTTCGGATAAATCCGACGTGTGTATGGGCCTTTAAAGAGGAACTTCAGCCTAAACAAACATACTGTCATTAAGTTACATTAGTTATGTTAATTAAAATCGATAGGTAATATAATTTCTTACCCGCGCTCTTTTAAAAGAACAGGCAAATGTTTGTGATTTCATGAGGGCAGCCATCTTTTTGGATGAAAGGAGGTGACAGGGAGCATGAGACACAGTTCCAACTGTCCTGTGTCCTGATCAACCCTCCCAGTTGCTAGGCAACGAGAACAACAACATCAGAAATCCCATCATGCTTTGCACAGCATCAGGGGAAAAATGCCCGGGCAGTTTTCTTTGATGGGGCGGAACTTAGCTTCTGTGCAGCTAAAAATGAGGCTTTGATAAGAAAAGCAATGTGCGTGAGGCGCATTTTGGAGCGCAGAAGAGCCCGACCTGGCAGCCGGCCTGGCCAGGTCGGGTGCGCCACCGGAGGAGACCGGGAGCCTGCGGAGCGGCGCCGAGGGCATGTACTGCCTGCCACGGGCTGGAGGAAGCCCCAGTTAAGTGGATTAGCATTTTTTTTTTTAGGGACCATGAAACTTCCCTTTAAGCCATAGGGAAAATGGACATTACTTTGCACATTCGGTTGTTACTGACAGCTTCTTATATATAACTGACAGCAACTGGTATATTTTAGTTCTGACAAAATACTGTCAGAACTGGAAGGGATCACTGTAAGGACAAAATTGAGAGCTTCTGAGAGGAACTGGCGATGAGGTTAGAATGTAAAATTCATTTGCAGCTACGTCATGTGTTTATTTTAAATAATTTTACTCGCTTCAGGTTCCCTTTAAGTTTGTGTGTGTACGTTTGCATGCACATGTGTCTATATGAGTGTATGTGTTTGTCTGCGGTATGTGTTCTCCTCTGAGGTGTGTGTATAAGTGTATGTATCCTCCTACTTCTAAAAATTATCTCATCATGTCACATGTCACTTCGGGTATCCTTTATGCACACACGTTTCAGAGGAGAACACATACCGCAGGCAAACACACACACACACACACACACACACACACACACACACACACACACACACACACACACACACACACACACACACACACACACACACACACACACACACAAACACGCACACACTTATACACATACTTATACACACTCACATACTTCAGAGGAAAACACATGGTGCAGACAAACACATACACCCAGGTAGACATGCAAATAGACAAGGAGGAATATAATGGTGTATTGAAAAATGAATTGTTGGTGTTTCCCTTCATTACTGCTGAGAAGTGACTTTATTCTCATGTAAAGCCTGAATACTGAGGGCACACAAACACATTCAGGGAAGGCCTCGTCTCTCTGAGGTGTTGGCAAACACAATGGCTGATCAGGTTGTAATGCTTATCACCACTGTCACACTCACCCACCTGCTAAGAGGTGCCATGCTTTAATGAAATTGTTTGACTATAACACATTGTTGCTAAGTTACAGTGTTTCCGTTTCTATGGCGGTGCGGCCGAGCGACTTGTGTTATCAAATAATGATTAGAGATGTTCTAACCTCAAGGTGCTGGGAGCGATGAAGGGTGTAGCATGTCACAAATTAGTCAACTGTTTGCCTGAGCAGGTTCCTGCGGAGGAAACGTGTGCCGCCTGATTCATTCATCAATTTTACATATGCCCGTGATGGCAAACATGAGCCATTTTTATGGGGGTCTCGGCCATGGGAGGATTCGCTTTAAAAGCTGCCATTTTTTCTTAACTACTGCATTTGTTTAAATGCCTCGACTGATTCATAGTAGTTCAAGTCGGGTGGTCTCATTTGTAAGGAGAAAATGAGCTGGTGCTCCACTATCCTCACATGGTCAGTTACTTAAAGTGAACCTCCGCTTCCCCTCCACTGCAGACAAAATAACGGGGACAAGATTGGGCTTGGGCATTTAAACCTTTCGTTCAGGCACATAAAAGCAACCCGAGGTGAGAGGGATATGGAGACTGTCATATTTATTTCCTTTTAAACAATACCAGTTGCCTGGTAGTCCTCCTGATCCTGTATCTCTAATACGTTTAGTAATAAACCCTGAACAAGCATGCAGCAGATCTGGTACTCTGACTCAGCTGAATCAGGTTTTACTGGATTAGCCATATGCCTGCTCCAGGGTTTTGACTCAGACACTGCTTAGTGCCAGATCAACAGGGCTGCCAGGCAACTGGCATTGTTTAGAAGGAAATAAATATGACAGTCTCCATATCCCTCTCACCTCGGGTTGCTTTTAAGTGCCTGAACGAAAGGTTTAAATGCCCAAGCCCAATCTTGTCCCCGTTATTTTGTCTGCAGTGGAGGGGAATAAGAGTCAACATGACATAAGGAAATAAACATGTGTATGTACAGTGCAAGTCATATTAATACGCAGGCTGTTTTCGTTTTTTTATTTTATTTTACTGACTGAAATAAGTAATTTTCAGGCATGCAAGTGACAGCTTGTATCTTTTTGGTACCTTGTTGGAAATATAGTAAACTTCACTGGCAGATTCCAGCCATAAAAGTTTCCCTGGCAGAATGCAACATTTGAGGATAGTGGAGATGTGGGACAAGGTCAATAGTTCGTGTGTTTTAACTCTGAGACACTTAATAGACTGACATTGAGCAGAGACAATAAGTCCCTATTTACACTTACAGGGTTGCTTTGCTTTGCCAAATGGGATGCAACAGAACTCAACGCAACTCAGTGCAATGTGTAAATAGGGCCTTAAACATTAATATATACAATCTACTTTGTAAAGCTGGCCATACACTTATAGATTTCCACCCACTGTTCCAAAACGATAGATTCCTTTTTGAAGAGAAATAATTCAGAATGAATCGATTCCTACCACACACTGCAAATCAATTTCCAATAGATTCTAGCAGGAAGTCTAATGCCAAACTGCAGATTTGCAGTGTTCGATGCAGTTCAAAGCTATAGGCCAGAGATCTGCAAGTGTTCTTGCCCTGCCTTAAAATGAGTGTCCAAGGAACCCCCCAAAAAAAGATCCGCTTACCTGGGGCTTCCTCCAGCCCGTGGCAGCCGTCTTGTGCCCTCGCCGCAGCTCTCGAGGCTTCCGGTCTTCTCCACTGCAGCACCCAACCTCGCTAGGTCGGGTTCCGGGACAGCCTTTTCACTCCATCGCGCGGGTCTCATCGCCTGGCCAACGTCACTAGGATGGTACTGCGCAGGTGTATATGTAGCCAGGTGTATACGTTTCCCCAGTATATGTAGCCAGGAGTATAGATGTCCCTAGTAAATGTAGCCAGTTCTACAGGTATCCCCAGAATAGGTAGCCTGGGGTATAGATGTCCCCAGAATAGGTAGCCAGGGGTATATGTGTCCCCAGTATATGTAGCCAGGTGTATATGTGTCCCCAGTATATGTAGCCAGGTGTATAGGTGTCCCCAGTATATGTAGCCAAGTCTATAGGTGTCCCCAGAATAGATAGCCAGGGGTATAGATATCCGCAGAATAGGTAGCCAGGGGTATATGTGTCCCCACTATATGAAGCCAGGTGTATATGTTTCCCCAGTATATGTAGCCAGGTGTATAGGTGTCTCCAGTACATGTAGCTAGGTGTATATGTTTTCCTACAGTAGTATATGTAGCCAGGTGTATAGATATCCCCAGAATACGTAGCCAGGGGTATAGATGTCCCCAGAATAGGTAGCCAGGTTTATAGTAGTCCCCAGAATAGGTATACAGGCGTTCCCCCAGCAGGAGGGGTGCCAGCGCAGAGAAGGCAGAGCGATAGGCACAGCAGTGGGGAAGGGGGGACGTCTTCCCTCACCTGAAGCTCCCCCTCCCTAAACTTCCTCTATTCCGAGCGCGAGAGGGAGATTTGTGCGCCGCTTCTCTGGTCTAGTAGACCAGAGTAGCTGTGCACAGATCTCTCTCCTGCGCTGGGAATAGAGGAAGCATTCTGCCGCCGCCAGCCGCTCATATCTGAAGGGGGGGGGGGCGAGGGAGGGGAAGCCCCAGGTGAGGGAAGGTGGGGGGGACTCCCCCCTTCCCCGCTGCTGTGCCTATCGCTCCCCCTTCTCTGCGCTGGGAATTATTTTTTTTTAACAAGGACACCTCATGGTCACGGCTGGGCGCCCTCAGGGACCAAGCGCATGGGGGTACATGTCCTACCAAGCCCCCCCTCCCCCAAGGTAAGCCCTTGCTCCCGACTCTTCAGTTTATAAAGCCACCAACTTCGACTCTAGGTATCCAAAATTGCTTTGACTCCGACTCTACAGCCCTGGTTATGCCACTTCTGCAAGCATATCACAGCGGACCAATGAAGGAGATAAGTCACTGTCCACTCCAGTTGGCTGTTAGAGATCCAACTCAGACGTGAGCCGAGCATAATTATGGTGTAACTAGTTGACCTAAGCCCATTAAAAATGGGCTCTAGGTCTCTTTACGCCGCTGCCACCGCCGCCAGTTAGTGCACTCGCGCACCCGTCCGCCCTGCTCCCTGGCCCATCATCCTGTCCCAACGGTCTGTACTGCGCACATGTGCAGTACAAAAAACATATGGACACACAGCCAGGGACAGGAAGGATGACGCATGGACAGTTAGGTTTTATTGTATAGGATACACATGTCAGAAATCGATCAGAAAAGTCAATGTGTGTATGGCCAGTTTTAGCCACACAGATGATTCCTGGTCTCCCTTTATGAGCAAATGCAGCATTTTTAACTACTTAAGGACCTTGATAGTTCAAATCTACACCCTGTGTTTATGGCTATCTGGCTGCCAGGGCGTAGATTTCAACTCACCGCTGCAGCGCACAGCCGTCGTTTTCGGTGCTCCCGCCAATCTTGCCGCTGAATCTCCGCCGTCTCCCGCTGCAGCTCACATGCTCTGCCTGTCTCTATGACAGCAGAGCCCTGTGTGCGGGTCAGGAGCCAATTTCATTGGCTCCTAGTCCTGTCTGTCAATGTAAGCAACTCCCATTGGCTTACATTGAAAGACAGGGTTAGGCGCCAATGAAAGCGGTTCCTGACCGGCTCACAGGAACTCTGCCATCATAGAGACGGCAGAGTGGGTGGCCCAGGTTCCCGATGTGTGGCGGTTGCGGCGGGGATGTGCGGTGATTCGTCGTTTCTGTACCAGCGGTCCCTGGTCCTTAAGGGGGCAGAGACCGATGGTACTTAAGTGGTTAATCTGAACGCCTTTATTTTCCTATGTGAGTTTTGCAAAACCTACAAATAGTTTTAGTGGAGGCGGAGCCTGGTTGCACAATACGGCCAATGCAGCCATACAGAAAGCGCAGCTCTGTTTCAACTCAATGCTTGCCTGAACTTTCAGCTGAAAGTACAATGAGACTTTCTGAATATATAAATCATGATATTCCAGCGACACGGTGACCTTACATTCGTGAGTGAATTGTATTTTTTTATTTTTCGTGTGTGTTCAAGGTAAATGACTTCCAGTTTGCCGATTCCAGTCACTTTCCAAACTATGTAACCTCTCTCTCAACTCCTGGCAATATATCACCATCTTTGGAAATCTCCACGACCTTGGAAACATTTTTTTTCCTCCAGCGACCTTGTACCCAGTCAGAGTTCCACAATCCGTGCATAATCTGCAGTTACTTGCTTCACACGCCTCCCCGAGACTTCCTAACATGCATGATATAAATTAAACAAGAGTCCCACCACGCATTTCATAAAAGTTTTCCCTAAGGTGTATCGGTTTATGTAATTCATTTTAACAAGCTTTTTTCCCCCCTTCCTTTGCTTATAATTCACTTTGAGTGATCGCTTGAAGCGTACCTGAAGTTACATGTAAGATTAATACCAACTCTACTTAGAACCTCAGACGAGAAATGAGAAACTAGCGATGAGCATAGATTTCGCATAGATGTAATTTTGCATCAACATTCGCAATTACCGTACAAAACCGTAATGCAAAATTTCAGGAAGAATTGTAATTAATTTGTCTGTCATTATAATAATTCATAATTTCTCATAATTTTCATGTAATTTTGTGCCGACTTTAGCAGTAAATAGCAGAGACCCCCTACAGCAGGGGTCTCAAACTCGTGGCCCGTGGGCCATTTGCGGCCCTCGATACAATATTTTGTGGCCCGCGCCGGCAAAAGCTTCCTTATAGTTCGCTTCAGTACTCCCAAGTAATCCGACGCATCCCCACCGCTAAACGAGGGCTGCAGAGCCCCCAAATCGCCCGGGGGCAATCCGCCGTCATTTCCTGGAAGGGGCAGAGCTTTCAGCTTCAGCTCTGCCCCTCCTGACATCAATTGCGGCGCGATTGACGTCAGGAGGGGCAGAGCTGAAGCTGAAAGCTCTGCCCCTTCCAGGAAATTACGGCGGATTGCCCCCCGGGGCGATTTGGGGGCTCTGCAGCCCTCGTTTAGCGGCAGGAGCTGCTGATTGACTTTTTTTGTGAAATCCCTTATGCGGCCCTGCCTCATCCTGACTTTACCTCCTGCGGCCCCCAGGTGAATTGAGTTTGAGACCCCTGCCCTACAGGCAATTGAACCAAAATGACTACAGATGTTAAAGAGACACTGTAACATCAAAAAGTTTCCCTGGGGAGTATTCACCTCGGGAGGGGGAAGCCTCAGGGTCTCAATGAGGCTTCCCACGCTGTCCTCTGTCCCACGGGGGTCTCGCTGCAGCCCTCCGAACAGCGGCACAACAGATCCGACAGCTTGTTCAATATTTACCTTTCCAGGCTCCAGCGGGGGCGCTGTTGCGGCTTTCGGCTCCGAAGTAGACGGAAATACCCGATCTCAGTCGGGTTCGCTCTACTGTGCAGGCGCCGGAGACTTGCGCCTGCGCAGTAGAGCAGACCCGACGGCAATCGGGTATTTCCGCCTATTTCGGAGCCGAGAGCTGCCACAGCGCCTGCACAGGAGCCGGGAAGGTAAATATTTACATTGCCGCTGTTCGGAGGGCTGCAGCGAGACCCTCGACGGACGGAGGACAGCGTGGGAAGCCTCATTGGGACCCTGAGGCTTCCCCCTCCCGAGGTGAGTACCCCCCAGGGGAACTTTTTGATGTTACAGGTAAGGAGAATAGTGGGTACAAGTGATAAAAATAATTTTGCAAAAAGGAAAAATAGTATTTAAACTGTCATTTTTCTTTGCATTTTTAAAATCAATTTTCTCAAAAACTACAAAGTGTTTTTGAAAAAAAAAAAAATTCTTTCCCTCCTTAACATATGTACCAGTTTTGGTGACTATAGCATTTATGGGGGCGTTGCTATTCATTGGCACAATGACATGAAATTACAAATGATTACACAAAATCAATTGAATTTGCAAATCATAATTACATATGGGCCTAATTGCAGAATTGTACGTGAAATTTTGCGTAATCGTAACCAGCTGATTACGGTCATCACTATTGCATGTAAAAACAAGCAGCACAGACTCAGAGCGCCTATTCAAATGTTCAGAATAGGCACTCTGAGGCCTGAAACACACCAGAGGAGTTTTTCTGAGCGTTTTGAGTTTTTAAATCTGCTGCTAAGGTTATCCTATGTGTCTGTGCACACTGGAGCAATGAGGTTTTGTAAAAAACCCCATAGCAATACATTGGGAAGAGCTTTTAGAGGTTTCAAAACCTCTTCCCAATGTAATGCTATGGGGTTTTTTACAAAACCTCATCGCTCCAGTGTGCACAGACACATAGGATAACCTTAGCAGCAGATTTAAAAACTCAAAACGCTCAGAAAAACTCCTCTGGTGTGTTTCAGGCCTATGTCAGTGCTGCTTGTCCTTAACTACTATAAGACCACTCCATGCCAACAGGTGTGGCCGTGGCGGCAGCCCCAGGACCACCTAACGCCAATTGGCATCAAGTCCTGGGGCTGCAGTTTGCAGGACATCGCGCACAGGCTGCGCGCGCATCTCCTGCTTGGGGGGCGTAGCTCCGCACCACCTTCAGTCTCCGAGCGGCGATCGCCACTCGGGAGACTGTTAGACGGCAAAACCGCTGTCTTTCTAGTAAGTACAGCGCTGCAATCAGCAGCAGCACTGTACTGGCGACAGCCGTGTGACACGGCTGTCTCCCTGAGGCACAAGGGAGCGATCGGCTCTCATAGGGTGAAGCCTATGAGAGCTGATCGCCATGATTGGCTGGGGGGGGGAGGGAGGGAGGGGTTTAGAAAAACAAATATAAAGATAAATAGGAAAAAATATATAAAAAACAAAACATAAATATTTATAAAAAATAAATAAACACTGGGGGGGGGGGCGATCAGACCCCCCCTAACAGAGAGCTCTGTTGATGGGGAGAAAAGGGGGGGGGATCACTAGTGTGCTGTGTTGTGCGGCCCTGCAGTGAGGCCTTAAAGCTGCAGTGGCCAATTAAAGAAAAAATAGCCTGGTCTTTATGGGGGTTCACCACTGTGGTCCTCAAATGGTTAAAGGAGCAGAGACAGCCATACTATACAAGGAAAAAACCACATATATAAGTAGGTAAATACTTGTTCTACTTACATAACTACGTATTATACTGTCAGTGTTTTGATTTCAGTGAATTTTACATACTATCGTAAATAATTAGCAAACTGTATCAGGCATTTGCCATCTTTACTGCCTTTGACTGAAGCCAATCCTAAAGTAATTTCCTCCCTTACTCTTTTTTTCTCCTAGAAGCTGCACTGTCATATCTAGCTTGCTTTTTAAACACATGTGAGCACAGCATAGATTGTATTTCAACAGCTCCTACAGAGGGGTGTAGTGTATTTCCCTTCTAAGCCTCCTGTCACATTGAACAGCCCTCAGCCAATCAGTGAGGAGCAGGAATGTGGAAGGGGAGATATGAACCAAATAGTGCCAGGCTGGCTGGGATACTTTTAATTGCAGCAAAAACATATAATTATATTGGAATGCTTAGAATGCAAGGCCAGGTTGTAGACTGCATAATAAACACAGAGCAGTGGGTAAATGGAATTTGATTTTGTGGCTGACAATCCCGCTTTAAGACCCTGTTATCTTGACCTTAAGACCCTTGAAACGTGTTGTCTTATTACTGACCGTTAAATGTTGTCTTGAATTCCCGTTACTCATCTGAGGTAAGACTATTCATATTAAATGTTTTTTAAACAGTTCACAATCTTGGGGTAAGGGGGGGGGGAAGAGGTCCTTCCACTGATCACAGTTTCTGGCCAAGTGGTAACTCCTCACTTACTTTAGACTTGCATTCCTCTCTGTGAATTAACATCATGTCTTTAACTTTAGAATTCTGTCATTATTTTAAGGATAGAAACCTCTCAGAATCCTTATTTTAAGGTTCACCTGAGGTAAACAGCACAGAATCATTATTAAAGACAGGAGATGAGCTTAGTGAATTGAGGCCAATATCAGGAGTTCACCAAGCTGGCCCTTGGTCACTTGCAACAAGCCTGCAGGTCAAGTCAAGTGCCAGGTTTTTTTTTAACAGTTTCTTTATTTTAATTTTGGGTGCAGCCATGTGATGCAAAAAGAATGGCGGCCAGAAGATCTGCCTTCCGGCCAGGTGAGCGCCAGTTCCAGAAGTGGCTCCTCAAAGCCAAGCTCGTGACGCCACTGGATCCAGCACAGAGCCAGTAGCTTAATAGTCTCCATCAATCTCCAGCGGAAAGGAAGAGACGATTGATACCAGATCATTCGCACACAGCTGACATGCACATTCTGTTCTTGGAATCCTCCAAGTGATGAAATAGCATTGCCTACACATGTGCTAGTAGCCGCCACCGGCATGACTGTTTACAGATTCATCAAAGAACATTTCATTTGCCATATGAAGATTTATGGTTTATTGTACTCATCTGAAAAGTGCATTGCTAAGGACATTGAGGAGCAATATCTCGTGGCAGCCTCCCCCCCCCCCCCCCAGCCCCCTCCTTACCCCCCTTCCCCAACAAAAAACAAAAGGTAACCTTGCTGATGGTCAGTGAAGCCAACTATTATATTTAAGGAACAATAGGGATACTTGGGGAGGGAGGGATAGTTCAATTAAAGTATATGTTGGTGCTATACAAATCCAATAAAAAATAATAATATGGGTGAGGTTTTATCAAAAGTAACATACTTACATCAGTAGGTGGTGATCCAGAGGCTTACCCGATCCCCTGTGACCCCTCCCCTGCCAGTCAGGGATGTGTTTTTCTGACTGTAATGTGTCAAAGATTGTTTAGAGCAGGGGTGTCAAAAGATGTAACATTTATTAATTCTTATACTAAGTGGCAGCAGAATCCTATTAAGCATCAGTCAAACCATAAGCGTTGTAAAGCTCAATACATTACGGCATTGTGCCGCCATGGAGACCTCAACCGGTCCTACACTGTCCACTCCCACAGAGACTCTCCAACATTTTCTGCTCAGTGTAGTTTGCCTTCTTAAAACAGAAGGTATTTGCAATAATTCAGCTTTAAGTGAGCAACTGTGGTCTTCCACAATGCACCACTACTGAATATGCAAATTATCTCTTTATGCCCCCGAAGCCAGGCTTACATCCAGAACCGCTGGTGTATAGCAAGTATCTATAGCTTATAACATTTACAGAGCAACATCAACCCAACATGCAGACAGCCTCTTTTTGACTATTGGTCCTCCTTGTATATTCAATAGTGATGCATTGTGGGAGACCAAAGTCCTCACTTAAAGAGAAACTCTGACCAAGAATTGAATTTTATCCCAATCAGTAGCTGATACCCTCTTTTACATGAGAAATCTATTCCTTTTCACAAACAGACCATCAGGGGGCGCTGTATGACTGATATTGTGGTGAAACCCCTCCCACAAGAAACTCTTGAGTACGTACTCCTAGCAGTTTCCTGTCTGTGAACCTTGTTACATTGTGGGAAATACCTGTTTACAGCTGTTTCCAACTGCCAAAAAAGCAAGCAGCAGCTACATGACCTGCCAACAGTAAAAATGTCACCATGTGATAAATGTCAGAATATAAATCAGGGATTTAAAAGATTTTACAATGGGCAAACACTGACATTTATACATAATTATTGTAAAAATGAAGCTCTTGTTTTATTACATTATTTTCACTGGAGTTCCTCTTTAAAGCTCAATTGCAAATACCTTCTGTTTTAAGCAGGCAAACTACAGTGAGCGTTGCTTTTTAGTACGAGGGCTTTTCGGTCTCTTTTATTTCCCTATAATTTCCTAGTAGTTCTGGGTCACACCGAGCTGCTTGGGCATTCATCTCCAACATTTTCCATCACACTTTTGGTGTTAAGAAACTGCCTGAAAATGATAGAAAGAGAATACATTGGATATGTTGGGGAAGCTGAAAGGGGCAATAGTTATCTGGCAAACTGGATCAAAGTGGACAAACAGGCCAGAACAATCGATATGTGTGTGTCTAGCATTAGATCGCGCAGTTGAGTATCAGTCACTAATGATTGAAATCTCTTGTGGTTATGGTAAAATGAAAACTTCTGTGTAGGAGTATTTTCAGTTACGTGACTGAATGGTTAGTCACAGTCAGTCATATGCTGCCACAAGCAGACATGAGGTATACACTATTAATTGGGCCCATAGGAACGGAGACTATACAGTACAGCATTAATTGTGCATTTCTGCCATTACAACATGAATTGGCATCAAGAAAGGTGTTTTGTTTTGTTTACATGTGGTGAATGTGATTGTTTGACCTTTCTACTGAGATTAATGATTTAGTAAGTGCATGATTACCACTGGAGGGCATTGTGCAGGTACCATCTGCCTGGCTGCATGATCACCTCCAGTGGGGAGAATTCACAGACGCAACGCCTGCTTCTGTCACTGAGCTGCCCCACAATGCAGTACTGCTTGTGACAACAGAGAGGCGCTGGTCACCTATTAGGATGGATCATGGGTTGGAGAGGAGGAGAAAGGAAACCATGCCCCAAGCCCTGTCCCTGTCATAGGGGGATGCAAGACTACAGGACTCCAGGACTACAGAGGTATCGTTTGCTGCATGTCATGTGAGGGAGGTAACGTTTGCCTCATTGCATGTGCTGCACTCCCATGGGACAACCAGCAACACTTGCAGGTGAGACCTTTCTATGGGAGGCCAGCCCACAGACACTTCCCATACACTGAGTGCGCTCGCTCCCATGTTGTGTCTCCCTTTCTACATAAGCTGCACAACTGGCATTGGAGTGCTTCACTACCCTAAAGTACATCCCTGATCTTAACCATAGAGGTGCCCTTCTCTACAATACACAAACTTATCGGTATGCAGAGACTGGTGTGGGGTGTACATGTAAAAAGAAGTGCCATGATAATCTGGGTGCCGGAGATATCTGCTAGTAGAATATCGGTAAAATTACCAATATTCTACTACTGGGCAGTGTTTTTTCCTATAGTAAAATATCGGTAAACGTTACTGATATTTTACTCTAGATAAACCTAACCATATTCTCAAAGGAGCCCTTCTACCAACGCCGAAACCCTACCCGACCCCCCCAACCCATGCCTAACCCTAACCAACCCCCATATGCCTAACCCTAACTTTCCTCTCCCACCGTAATCCCTGCTTTACCATTAACTGCTTTAGAACTGGACCCCTATTTACACTATGTTTATCACCTGCGATGTCTAAATTCATGTCTTTTAATGAGACAAATTACCCCTCCCTGGTGTGCTACTTTAGCCACATTGCAGTCTATATGAAACCTATTTTACCATAGTGCCTCCGGCGCTAAAATCATTTACTTTGGGTTTGGGAGCCTGAAACCGTGGTTATCAGTGGGTTCCTGATCCTGACACTACAGCCACAATTGTAGTGATACTGAAATCAATGTGATGATAGATGATATTGCTGGCAACTAGCTACTGTCAATGATATGCTAATAATTCTGAGTGGATGCAAATTTTATTAAGTTTTGGACTAGTCCATCTCACTTTTGTCACTTTTGCTGCCTACTGTAAGTAACAGTGACACAGAAAAAAGTAATTTATAGTGTATTTTACTTCTGTACAAATGTACAATTTTACCTTCAGATCAATTTTTTCGAAAGCGTTTTGAGCGATCAAAACTAATCGGAAGGCAATTATCGATTGTTCCCATTAACGGGACGATTTAAGAAGGTTTTACATTCATATTCAATCATAAAATCCAAATTTCGAATCGATATTTTTTCCTTCTCCAAAGAATCGTTTCACATCGATTTGCGCCACACACAGCCCAGTTTTCTATAGAATTCCATCATAAAAATTGTGTCAAAAATCAAATCTGAAGGAAAAATTGTACCGTTTATGGGCACCTTTATACATATACATGCATATCTTCAAGCTTTTTGCAATAAGAAAAAAGGGACACCTTAAAGGACAACTGAAGAGAGAGGTAGATGGAGGCTGCCATGTTTATTTCAATTTTCATGTTTAAGCAATACCAGTTGCCTGGCAACCCTGCTGATCCTCTGCCTCTAATACTATTAGCCATAGCCCCTGAACAAGCATGCAGCAGATCAGGTGTTTCTGACTTTAAAGTCAGATCTGACAAGACTAGCTGCATGCTTGTTTCTGGTGTTATTCAGATACTACTGCAGAGAAATAGACCAGCAGGGCTGCCAGGCAACTGGTATTGATTAACCCTCCTGGTGGTCAATTAAAATCGCCAGGGGGAAGCGCAGCACTATTTTAAAAAAAAAAATCATGTAGCTAGCCTAGCGCTAGCTACATGACAGCCGCTGTGCAGCGGCATCCCCCCACCCTCTTTGATCACCTCAGGCGATCAACCCCGTCCGGAAATCCTGTTCTGAACGGGATTTCCATTAGGGCTTCCCCCGCCCCATGGCGACGGGCGGGATGCACCGAGTGACGTCAAAGGGAGTCCCGATCCACCCCTCAGCGCTGCCTGGCACTGATTGGCCAGGCAGCGCATGGGATCTGGGGGAGGGGCGGCGCGACGTGTAGCGGCGAATCGGCACGGAGCGGCGGTGATCGGGCAGTACGCGCAGCTAGCAAAGTGCTAGCTGTGTGTACAAAAAAAATTATGCAAATCGGTCAAGCAGGGCCTGAGAAATCTTCCTGCGTGGCATAGCCCGAGCTCAGCTCGGGCTTACCGGCAGGAAGGTTAAAAGGAAATAAATATGGCAGCCTCCGTATACCTCTTACTTCAGTTCCCCTTTAAAACATGTCCCTGCCAGACCCCTCCCCATGCATATCACAAAGAATTCAGAATCAAAAGATGTATGTTTATCATTCAAATGACACAAGTCCTTTATATCATCATTAGTTGTTCTTCATTTTAACATTTGAAAATAAGAAATATATCTATTTAATTGATGGGAATACAGTTAAAAGTCAGGTAAACACATTTTCAGTAAAAAAATACATATATTTACACAGATCTGTACATGAGTCCTGAAAGAGGAACAAATGAGGGAGAAAGGGGGATAGATGGATTTGGTTCCCAAAGAGGGACTGTCCCTCCGAAAGATGGACAGTTGGGAGCTATGTACATGCATTTGACATTTTACAATTTTTCGCGATAGTGTTCCTCTTTTATTATTTAGCAAACAATGGACAAGCAGATCTCCCAGGTTGAGGATCTTTTACACACGAGGACATCTATTAAAGGCGAAAACTGCCTTCACTTCTGCACAAGCTGCAGTGCATTGAAATGTACTTTATCATCGGCTTTTGACCTGGTATAACCTGCTCTAATATAACACACATGTCTCATAAAGGCTTCTCTCCGTCTTCATGACAGCTGAGAAGCATGAGCGGGGCTGGGACCTCTGCGAGTCGCTGCTGCATGTTTGTTTTTAGTGACAAATTGTACATAGGTACACCGGCGGGTCCCGGCTCTGTGAAAACACACATGACAATATTTCACCCTTCCCCTGGATCTTGTCATCTTTTATTATGACAAATCGCACGCTTCCATGCAGATTATCTGCTTCAATCCAGTAGAGAAACATTTAAAGACACAATGCAGTATATTAAAGATCTTCAGCAATCATCATTATTAGGCCTTGTTCACATCTCTTCAGCGCAGATGGACGTGCGATCGGAACGCAACGCGTACGATCGCGCGCCATCTGCGCCGCTGCCCTGCTGATCCCATCCTTTGACAGTGATGGCATCAGCTCTGCGCTTGCGGGCAAAATGCAGGCAGCAGTATGCAAGTGCTTCCTAGCGCATCGTACTGCTGCTAGTAGAGCTGTCTATGCCCTTCTGCCGTTCCTGCGTTTCAGCATATCATACGCGCTTCCAAATGCGCACGAAAGAGCATATGATGTGAACGAGGCCTTATTGTGCGGGGCATTTTTTCCTCGTACATCAAATAAAGGTGCCTGCCTGGAAATTTGGGCACCCAGTAAGGCCAATGGAAAAATATTGGTATTACATACAATATTTTACTATGGCCAAAACTAACCCTACTCTTACACAAAACCCTCCCCCGATGCCTAACCCTTCACCCCCCCCCCCTCCACACAAAACTACCTACCTAAAGCCTAACCCTCCCCCCAGCAAATACTACCTAACGTGTAATCCTTAACCCCATCTCCACGCACAAACTACCCACCTAACGCCTAACCCTTAACCTCCCTGGTATTATGATTATTTCCAGATTTAGGGTCTAAAAGCAATTACATGTTTTCACAAGCTTTAAGACCTAAAAATAAGGAAAAAAATATACCACAGAGAGATCTGCAGCAGCTCCTGCATATACATCACTCAGGCACAGGATTACCACTCTGAGCTGCGGATTTCCATCCCAAGCCTGACTCGGGATTACCGCTAAGAAGGTCCCCCGAACAAAATACCTACCTAACGCCTAACCCTTAACCCCCCCGCACAAACTAACTACCTAACGCCTAACCTTCAACCCCCCTCCCTGCACAAACTACCTACCTTACTCCTAACCCTTAACCCCCCCCATCCCTGCAAAAACTAACTTCCTAATGCCTAACCCCTAATTCCCCCCACACAAACTACCTACCTAATCCTTAACTCTTAACCCCCACCCCCGCACACACAACCTGTCTAATCCCTAAACCCCCACCCATCCCCCCACCCCCCAAACATTAGCTACCTAACCCTAAACCCCATCATCTCACTTTCGAGGAAAAAAAAACGCAGATGCTGGAACTTTCCTTATTTTTAGTACGCACCACCCAAAATATAGCTGGCGCTGCACCAGTACTTACCAGGCACCCACTTTCTGCTATACTCTGTGTATCAGGTAAAAAAGTATGTTTAATGTTGTCTTGTCTCATATGACTGATAGTCTTTCAGTTTCCCAAAAGCTAAAATATAGGAACTATTGACCTTTTTTGTAAAGTGTACCAGAGACATTATAAAAGAAAGATATAATACTTTCCTGGGGCTTTCTTCAACCCCATAAGCACCAATGAATTCCCCGCCATCTTCCCGCAGTCTCCATTCAGCCGCAGTCAGCCCCGGTAACTGGCTAAGTCATGTTAGTCAGGGTCTTCTGCGCTTAGATGCGACTTAGCCAGTTACTGGGGCTGATTGCAGCTGAATGGAGGCACGTGAAAGGACAGCGAGGGACTCAGCGGTGCATATGGCGCTGGAGGAAGCCCCAGGAAATTATCAGATCTTTCTTTTATAATGTCTCTGGTTTCCTTTAACTATCCCCTGCTCTCAGAAGTTGTACTCTGCCAGGAAAGAGTTTTATGGCTGTAATTCCTTATCAGTGAGGGTTATGCTATACTGTAGTCCGACTAAGTCCCGACTGGAGACTTGCTGCCTCTTGCATACCTTGCATACCTAAAATCCGCTGCTCGCATTGCTCACTTTACTCGCTGTCCATCTGACGTGTGTATGAAAATTTACAATTGAGCTTTTGTACCACATCTGGCATGAGTTACAATTTTGTCTTAAAAATGGAAAACAATACTACTACTATCATCCCTAGAAATCATCCTGAAAATGAATACTGAGCTGCAGTACCGCTTAGAAAGACAAAAGTGAGTTCATTATTTAAAAAAAAAAAAAAGAGTAAGAAGGGGGGCACTGCAGTAAGAAGAAAAAAAACCTTGAGGATGGAAGTTTCCAGCTCATGTTGTCACTGAAGCCCAGTAAATTGCAAACACACATCATTTCGGGTCCAGATCCAGACGTTTTCTAAACATTGGAATTGCTTGAAAGTGAAGCTAATACGACCTTGATTTTCTCATTAGCTGTGATGAGTTCAAAGGTAGAATGCAGATGTTTGATTCCGCCGTGTCAGGAGCTAGTCCCATGCCCATTTGTTGAAGGCAGTCATATGGCGAGCCAGCCGGCCACATCACTGAATACTGACTGCAGGAGACCTGCTAAACGAGGGCTGCGGGCAATTTCAGGGGAGCCAATATCATAGAAATGATGTAAGCACACTGCAAAATTACATCTAAATTATGTAAGCACCCTGCACAATTACATCGAAGTTATGTAAGCACATGGCAAAATTCTTCCGGACACACATCCTGACGAAGCCTGCGTAAGGCAAGCGCAACGCGAAGGCGGGTGGGGCTTCACTCCGCATCTTTGGAAATTGCAACTCAGTGTTCCCCGCAAAAAAGACCCAGCCAGAAGAGCAAGAGAACCGCAGGACAAACCAGTGTGAGGGGATATGTAAGTAACCACAGGTCCAATTTGCCTCAGAGGTGAAGATCTATTAGTAAACAGCCTCTTCTCTTTCAGGCAGATAAAGAAGAAAAGGAACACAGCATACGCATTTGTATGCTTGTACTTGAACATGGCTGTCTCATCAAGTCACATGTCATTTAAGGTCCCCTTTAAAGGATATCCAAGGTGACATGTGACATAATGAGATAGGCATGTGCATGTGCAACTATGGTATGTTCCTTTTTTTCTTTCTCTGCCTGAAAGAGTTAAAATACAGATATGTAAGTGGCAGTTCCTGTCTGAGTCAGGACTGGGTCAGACTACAGTGTGACCCTAAATGATAAGAAATTACAACTATAAAACACTTTCCTAGCAAAAAATGGCTTCTGAGAGTAGGAATGAGATAAAAAGGTTCAATAGTTCATAGATTTTATCTCTTGCATACTTCAATGACTCTGTCATTGAGCAAAAACAATAAAACAGTAAAAACTGTAGATAGTAAATAGTAGATTTAAATATAAAATAAAACTGTGGTATATCTTAAAAAGTCATTTTTAGGAGAAGGAGAATAGATACAATTGTTTATTACATTAGTTTATTTTCACTTCGGGTGACCTTTAAGCTTAGTACACATATCACATTTTGATTGGCCAATGACTGGTGGCCAATTTTACCACCTCCACATAGTATTAAGGCCGACAGATTTGAATAATATGAACAGATTGTGTAGGTAAGTTCTCATTCTACATGGATGTGGTAAAAATTTTATTGCGAAACCGGTCGGGAAGGAGACAGGCGGCACCTTAATTGTCTTTTTAGCTGTTGACCAGCACATACGTGCAAATTCATATCGGAGTTCCCAAAGTCTTGGGCCCCCGTTTGTTTGTTTGTTTTTACATTAACCTTCTGGATTCTATACCCACTTGGATTGAGGGACTAAAGGTCATGTGGATCCCCGGTGGGCTGTGGCCCGTGCCTTCTATCATTGAAAGTGATATATACAACCTTATAATGTGGGTAGTTTGGAGCTGGTGAGCCCCTTTTATTCCTTTGGGTGATGGTGGCCACAAGAATATAGGAGGCCTGTATACCCCCATGGTGAGGTATTTCAGACTGTCTATTGTATTACACTGTATTTGAAGATCTGCACTGATTTTTGCTATGAGATGCGGTAAAATTGCCCAATCAAAATTGCATGTGTATAGCAGGCTTTAGACGCTGGTGGTCTTAAATCTGTTGGATAGCGGCACAGATGCAGGTAAGTACAGGTACAAAATAGATTTTAAAGAGTTAATTTCGGAAGGTAAAACAGTTTACACCAATTAATTAAAAACAAAACAAAAAAACATAAATGCAAAACTGAAAGCTAGGTCCTAGTGATATCAAGAAAGTTTTACAAGTACAGTCAGGAAAAAAAAAGAAAGTACAGATGGAGAACAACTCAAGATATATTACACGGTGGCATTATTTATTCATTTATAAGGAACCCAAGGTGAGAGCGACATGGAGGCTGCCATTTTTATTTCCTAGGAAAAAATGCCAGTTGCCTGACAGCCCTGTTGAATGATCCTCTGGCATAAGTAGTTTTGGGAGGGTTAGGAGGCGCCCGGTCAAGGTTTTGTTATAAATGTACACTATATATGGCAGAGACAGCAGCAGCAATAAAAAGATGTGGTCCTACTTTAAAGGTGTCCCCTTACGGGAAGTAAGACTAATGGAGGTATGTAAAAGATAGTTCGTTTTTATTGGTGCACAAAGACAACACGTTTAACGGCTTAAGCCGCTTCCTCAGGTCAATAGTAGTGCCTTCAAGAACAAAAAGCAGCACTCAGAAACGGAAGCAGGAAATTTGGGCGCATGAGGCAGGTGGACAAAAAGGGCGCCGCCATTCACTCCCATAATAAATATCGTTTAAATCGGCGCCCAACAGGAAAAAAGGGCGCCGGAGAAAAATAACGTTTTAAAAGCGGCGCCCGGAGACTTTTAATGTTTTATAACTGTTTCTCATGATTACACATTATTTAATGATTTATAATTTTTAAAACATTATTTTTAAACGAAAAACAGTACAATATTTTTTAAAACATTACTTTTAAACGAAAAACCGTACCGTTTTTTTTTTTTTTTTTGCATTTTTAAACGAAAAACCGCACCATATTTTTTTAAAACGTTATTAATGCTTATCACAGGGGGGTCTTAGGGTTAGACACTAACAGGGGGGTCTTAGGGTTAGGCACCAACAGGGGGGTCTTAGGGTTAGGCACCAACAGGGGGGTCTTAGGGTTAGGCACCAACAGGGGGGTCTTAGGGTTAGGCACCAACAGGGGGGTCTTAGGTTTAGGCACCACCAGGGGGGTCTTAGGGTTAGGCACCAACAGGGGGGTCTTAGGGTTAGGCACCAACAGGGGGTCTAGGGGTTAGGGATAGGTACAGGGAGGGTTCTGTGTGAGAGTAGGGTTAGGTATAGCTTTAGTAAAATTCTTATTAATGTTTTATAAAACGTTATTATAAATTTCAATTTTTAAACAGGGAAGATTAACGTTTTTAAAATTGCCGATTTTATACACATTATTTAATGATTTATAACTTTATAAAACATTATTTTTAAACGAAATATAACACAATTTTTTTTAAATGTTATTCATGATTATCTTTTAAAACCCTGCACCCTTTTTTCCCGGCGCCCTTTTTTAACGTACGCCTCAGAAACAACTAGAATGGAACATGCAATGCAATATTATGCAACATAAACACAAATAAAATTCATTTATAAAAATCAATTGGCATAAGTAGTGTCTGAGTCAAAACCCTGGAACAAGCATATGACTAATCCAGTAAACCCTGAGTCAGCTGAGTTAGAGCACCTGGTCTGCTGCATGCTTTTTCAGAGTCTATGGCTAAAAGTAGTAGAGACACAGAATCAGGACAGCCAGGCAAATTATATTGTTTAAAAGGAAATAAATATGGCAGCCTCCACATCCCTCTCACCTCGGGCTCCCTTTAACATAGACTAAGCCTAAAAGGATAAATAGCAGCCAAGCGATGCTAATGAAATGTGTTTTACCAACTGAACATAAGCAAGCATGGCCATCTTTACATAAGTAGAGGGCTTGGTAGTTTGCTGGTTAAGAGGTTTGGTGTATGTGCTAACACAATGTCAAAGAGGAAAGACATAAACTCAGAATAGTAATTGAAGGATTATCAGGCCAATTTGAACACCACCATTCTAAAGTCAGGAAGATTATTTGAGTGCGGCGATCTGACTGCAGTAAGGACGACGATATGGTGCACGTTGGGGTGACTTTAACTACTGGAGTAAGGATGTAAAATGTGCTTGCCTATTGTCCTAACTTCCTACTCAAAAATCTGGAGTCGAAGAAAGGGGTGCTCGGATACCACTTTTCAAAATCCGAATTGACCCGGATCCGGATACCCAGATATCCAGATCAGAATCGGATATCCGAATGCAAACTTTTTGGTATCCATCTCTCTCTCTTTCTCTCTCTCTCTCTCTCTCTCTCTTTCGCGACCCGACTGCCTTCGAAAGGGATTTTTGCTATTGAAGGTGATTTTGGCTTCTGCTCGGATATCTGAACTAACTATCCGCCCAGATTTCGGATTTCAGATGGGAAATCCGAGTTTGCTCGGATAGTCTATTCGGATTTAAAAAAATATCCGAATTGCTATTCAAAGTTCGGAAAGTGGAAAAAGTTCGGATTATCTGGGTAGTTCAGATACCCGAATATTGGATGAGCACCACTGGTGCCAGATATTAAAGCAGACCTGAACTCAGAACTTCGTCTCCACTCTAAAAGATAAGCAACAGCATAACCTTTAAAGAAAGACATTTCTTTTTTACAGATGGTATAAATCCTGCAATCAATCTTTAGAGTGTCTACGTCCAACTTTCATGGAAGCAGACATAGGGTTAACATCCTGTGTTTACCAATTAGCTGCTTTGCCATGGCAGAAGAGATTCCTGAGCGGACATTTCTGAGAGATCAAATTACACTTGTAATTAGTCACATATCAGGGGGAATTAGACAGGCTAAAGTCTCTAACTACATACAAGGAGGATTTCTCCATGTTCTCCTTGTGTTCTTGTGTGTGTTTACCATGGGCAAGAGTTCAGATCCACTGTAACTGACATCTGTACGCCGGCTGGATTCTCGGCTGAGATGCCAAACTGGGAGCTGCAAGGGAGAAGCACTATCCACTATGCCCCGTGCCACCCAGAGATCACTAGAAAATGCCAATATTTCTGCAGATCGCTGGACTCAACTTAAACTAACCTGTAACGAGGAAAAGTTCCCCTGGAGGGTACTCACCTTGAGTGGGGGAAGTCTCCGGATCCTATCGAGGCTTCCCCCATCCTCTTGTGTCCCACGGCGGTCTCGCTGTGCCCCTCCAAACAGCGGGGATGTAAATATTTACCTTCCCGGCTCCAGCGCAGGTGCAGTATCGGCTCTCCGTTCGGAGATAGGTGGAAATAGCTGATCGCTGTTGGGCTGCTCTATTGCGCAGCAGACCCGACAGATTTCGGCTATTTCCGTCTATTTCCGCGCTGAGAGCCGCAACAGTGCCACCTGCTGAAGCCAGGGAAGGTAAATAAATCAGCGCTTGTCAGGCTTGTCGAGCCAGGATTGCTGGAGACTTCGGGGGAGCCAGCGCTGGACTGCCTGCAGCTCCAGGGGAGGGGGAAGCCTCATTGGGACCCTAAGGCTTCCCCCTCCTGAGGTAAGTACCCCCCAGGGGATGTTTTTTTTCAGTACAGGGTCTCTTTAAAACTGTAAAACTAGCAGCAGTTTCACAAAAACATAATTTATCTTTTGGGGTAACCGTTTCTTTAACAACCTTCATAGATAACTGCAAATTCTACAAAGTCACATCTATAATGCATTTCATCCAAACTTTTATCCCGGATGATATATACTTTTTCCATAAGTCCTGAAAGTTCTTTTAAACTCCCCATTTACAACCGCAACCATTCCCCCCCCCCCCCCCCTTCCTTAAAACCTTTGGAAACGTGGACATAAACTACGCCATATATTTAGCCGTCCTCAGAACAAGACACGTTTTATTGGATTTGATAGAATTTACTGCGACAAGAAGCATAACTTTGAGATCTACAGGAAACTCGGCCAGGATAATCATTTAATGCTTCCGGAAAGTGTCATATTAAAACGACTGACAAAACGTGACAAATGAGCGCAATTTGTAGCAATGAGCCGCGTATTTGACACAGAAACGTCCAATTTTTCCTGCCTGCGACGGAGAAAAGCGGCCGTATTTATCAGGTGGCTGAATTTAACACGTAACTACTTAATATTAATATATTTTCCTTCCATTGTACAACACGGACCGAACACACATTAGATCGTCAGAGCTGGAGTCGTAAAATCTCTCCATCGAATTTTATGACTATTTCCTCATCCATCGCCAAGTTTATGGACATGCTGAACATGTGTCAATAATAATATAGAACAGCGTAATGCTCAAAGTCTGCTTGCAACAAAAAACCTAGGAGAAGAAAGGATGTAAGCCAATAGTTTTCTTTAGCACCTTCTTAGCTATTACGGTGGTATCTGGTTGGACAGGTGAACCTAAGCCTATGTGCTGAGTCCACGAAATCTGTAGTAGGTACACAGTTGTCTGAACGGTTCTCCATTTAACCACTTGAGGAAAGCAATGTTAAATCCCCTAAAGACCAGGCCATTTTTATCAAATTGGGCCACTGCAGCTTTAAGGGCTTGCACAACTCAGCACACAAGTGACTCCCCCTCCCCCCCTTTTCTCCCCACCAACAGAGATTTCTGTTGGTGGGGTCTGATCGCTCCCCCAATGTTTATTTTTTTTAATAATATTTATCTTATTATTTTCTAAATAAATTTGTCCTTTTTTTTTTTAATATTTTCCTCCCCAGCTCGCCCTCCCTCCCCCCACCAGCCAATCCCCATGATCAGTTGTTATAGGCTTCAGCCTATGACAGATGATCACTTCCCTGCCTCTAGAGGGGACAGCCGTGTCACACGGCTGTCCCCAGTACAGAGCTGCCTTAGATCACAGCACTGTACAAGTATATTAGACGACGGCTTCCTGGGGCTGCCGTCGTGTCCACGCCGTGATGCGGTCGGCAAGTGGTTAAAGAGTAACTTCATTCCAATCAGTAGCTGATACCCCCTTTCCCACAGGAAAGCTATATCTTTTCTCAGACAGATCATCAGGGGGTCTGTGTAGCTGATATTGTGGTGGTGAAACTAATCACACTTTGTGATGTCAGGGCCATGGTCCTGACAGTTTACTGTCTGGGAACCTCATTGCATTGTGGGATATAATGGCTCTTTCCAACTGCCAAACAAGTCACCTGTCAGGAATAAAAATGTTGCCACCTGTGAAAAATTTCAGAAACTAAAATGGGAAGAGGAAAGATTTGAGAAAGGGAAGATACCAACCACGCTGAACTTTTTTGCCCTTTCTTTGAGACTTGGCTGGCTAGCTCTCATCATGTTGCATTCTGGCCACCCAAAGTCTGATAACTGTCGGTAATTTAAAAGTTCTTTGCATTTAGCTGGTCACTTTGCACATTGGCTGTCCAGATACTACTTCGGGTTCTGGATGTAACATATAAAATACTAAAGAAGCACAGAGAATGTATCAAGAATGAGAAGGCATGGTCAGATAAGCATCAGGAGATCTCATGGATAGAGATGGCCCGACAGTTCCCAGCGAATTTCCGCTGTTCGCGTGTTCGACCCGCCTCTATAAATCATCATGGAGCCAATCTTTGACACCTTACCTCACAGACAGCAGACACATGGCAGCCAATCAGCTAGCACCCCCTCCTGGACCCCCACCCCCCTATTAAAAAGCAGTTGCAGTGGCCATATTGGATTCAATCTCTGCTGGCTGTTAGTGAGAGCAGGGTCAGACTTGCTGCAGATAGGGAAAGCGTTAGCTAGGCCTGTGTCCTTGTTCCTCACTTGCTGTGAAAGTACCATCCCATACAACCCTTTGGAGGGCTAGCACATCGGTCTCCTGTGTTTTTTTTTGTGTGTGTAACACTCCACTAGAGTTGGGCCGAATGGTTCGCCTGCGAACGGTTCCATGCGAACTTCCGTGGTTCGCATTCGCGTCCCGCAGGCGAACCTTTGCGGAAGTTCGGTTCGCCCCATAATGCACATGGAGGGTCAACTTTGACCCTCTACATCACAGTCAGCAGGCCCAGTGTAGCCAATTAGGCTACACTAGCCCCTGGAGCCCCACCCCCCTTATATAAGGCAGGCAGCGGTGGCCATTACGGTCACTCGTGTGCCTGCATTAGTGAGAGTAGGGCGAGCTGCTGCAGACTGTCTCTCATAGGGAAAGATTAGTTAGGCTTAGCTTGTTCCTGGCTGCATACCTGTTCTGTGAACCCACCACTGCATACCTGTACTGTGAACCCACCACTGCATACCTGTTCAGTGAACCCACCACTGCATACCTGTTCTGTGAACCCACCACTGCATACCTGTACTGTGAACCCACCACTGCATACCTGTTCAGTGAACCCACCACTGCATACCTGTTCAGTGAACCCACCACTGCATACCTGTTCAGTGAACCTGCCACTGCATACCTGTTCTGTGAACCCACCACTGCATACCTGTTCTGTTAACCCACCACTGCATACCTGTTCAGTGAACCCATCACTGCATACCTGTTGTGTTCAGTGAACCTGCCACTGCATACCTGTTCTGTTCAGTGGACCCGCCACTGTATACCTGTTCAGTGAACCCGCCACTGCATACCTGTTGTGTTCAGTGAACCCGCCACTGCATACCTGTTCTGTGAACCCGCCACTGCATACCTGTTCTGTTCAGTGGACCCGCCACTGTATACCTGTTCTGTTCAGTGAACCCGCCACTGTATACCTGTTCTGTTCAGTGAACCCGCCACTGTATACCTGTTCAGTGAACCCGCCACTGCATACCTGTTCTGTTCAGTGAACCTGCCACTGCATACCTGTTCTGTGAACCCGCCACTGTATACCTGTACTGTTCAGTGAACCCGCCACTGCATACCTGTTCTGTTCAGTGGACCCGCTACTGTATACCTGTTCTGTTCAGTGAACCCGCCACTGTATACCTGTACTGTTCAGTGAACCCGCCACTGCATACCTGTTCTATTCAGTGGACCCGCTACTGTATACCTGTACTGTTCAGTGAACCCGCCACTGTATACCTGTACTGTTCAGTGAACCCGCCACTGCATACCTGTTCTGTTCAGTGGACCCGCTACTGTATACCTGTTCTGTTAAGTGAACCCGCCACTGCATACCTGTTCTGTTCAGTGAACCTGCCACTGTATACCTGCACTGTTCAGTGGACCCGCTACTGTATACCTGTTCTGTTCAGTGAACCCGCCACTGCATACCTGTTGTGTTCAGTGAACCCGCCACTGTATACCTGTACTGTTCAGTGAACCCGCCACTGCATACCTGTTCTGTTCAGTGAACCTGCCACTGCATACCTGTTCTGTGAACCCGCCACTGTATACCTGTACTGTTCAGTGGACCCGCTACTGTATACCTGTTCTGTTCAGTGAACCCGCCACTGCATACCTGTTGTGTTCAGTGAACCCGCCACTGTATACCTGTACTGTTCAGTGAACCCGCCACTGCATACGTGTTCTGTTCAGTGAACCTGCCACTGTATACCTGTTCTGTTCAGTGATCCCGCCACTGTATACCTGTTCAGTGAACCCGCCACTGCATACCTGTTGTGTTCAGTGAACCCGCCACTGTATACCTGTTCTGTTCAGTGGACCCGCTACTGTATACCTGTTCTGTTCAGTGAACCCGCCACTGCATACCTGTTGTGTTCAGTGAACCCGCCACTGTATACCTGTACTGTTTAGTGAACCCGCCACTGCATACCTGTTCTGTTCAGTGAACCTGCCACTGCATACCTGTTCTGTGAACCCGCCACTGTATACCTGTTCTGTTCAGTGAACCCACCGCATCAGTGCGCCTACCTGGCCTTAAGTGTGGATGTAGACACTGCTGTGAACAGCGATGAGGAACCCTTGAACTACTGGGTGCGCAGGCTTGACCTGTGGCCACAGCTGTCCCAATTTGCCATCCAACTTCTCTCCTGCCCTGCCGAAGGGGCCTGTCAGAAAGGACCTTTAGCGCAGCTGGAGGCATTGTCACTGAGAAGAGAAGTCGCCTAAGTCACAAAAGTGTTAAGTACCTCACCTTTATCAAAATGAATGAGGCATGGATCCCGGAGGGCTGCTGCTCGCCCCAAGACTAATGCTACGTACACACATGCGACAACGATCGTTCGTTGAGGACGACGAACGAACTTTTAATTGACGAAAGAACGACCTAAGTAAAGTTAGTTTTAAAAGGTGTGTAACGATCTGATCGTTAGAATGAACGTTACATCACGTAAAGCAACTATTGCGACTGCGCATAAAAATGAGAAGTTTCACGGAGAAATAGTGAAATGCGCATGTCAAGCCTAGTACGAACGACCGTTTCCAATGATGTACTACTTTTGCAAACGATCGTCGTTGGTTAAAATCCGCCGAGACAGAACTTTCTTTTGTAGCGATTTGGCTTGTTCGTCGTTTGCCTTAATAGTCGGTGGTTCGTTTTTTGTAACGATCGTCGTTAGTAAAGATCGGGGAACGATCGTTACAAACGACTATAGTCGCATGTGTGTACGCACCTTAAGTCAGTCCCCGCACACACAGCATCTCTGCCTGCACGCCGTGTGACTGGCTGCCTGGGCTGCCCCAAGAAGGCTAAGTCGCTCCCAGTCCCTCCACACAGCATGTCTGCCTGCAGGCCGCTTGACTACCTTCTCCGCCACCACCAACAGGGTCCAGGACTCCAGGCAGATTGCTGAATTTTTTAGGCCGTGCTGTAATAATTTTTCTGGTGCGTGTACATGACTGCCTAATTTTTCTGGCTGCACTGCGGGCAGCTGCAACAACAAAAGAAAAGGCATGTACATGCGCCCATTCCCCTTCGTGATCATTACCTTGCCGTGGTGAAGGGGCTTGCGTATCACAATGAAGCAATGACCGGCGCCTAGATGAGTGTCTCGGGGGGCACACAAAAGATAATAAGGTCGTTGCTTCATTGTGGTCAGACCAAATTTGATCAGCTGGACAGTCACTGTTCTGTCATTCAGCTACATCAGCCAGGCGACCATATGGGCTGTAAAGCCACCAAAACCTGCACTCTCGCCATGGTGCGCACCAGTCCAGCACGGCCGTCACTACACAAACAGCTGTTTGCGGTGCGTTACACGGTGAGTTTGGTGTGTCAGTGTGAAGCAGTACCTTAATTACACTCCCTGATTGATGTATACACATGCAAGATGTTTTAAAGCACTTTAGGCCTGTCATTTAGCATTCATGTGATTTCTGCCCTTAAAACGCTGCTTTGCGTCAAATCCAGATTTTTCCCGGGGACTTTTGGCATGTATCCCACTCCGCCATCCCCCCCTCCAGGTGTTAGACCCCTTGAAACATCTTTTCCATCACTTTTGTGGCCAGCATAATTTTATTTTTTTAAGTTCGCATCCCCATTGAAGTCTATTGCGGTTCGCGAACTTTAACGCGAACCGAACGTTACGCGAAAGTTCGCGAACCCGGTTCGCGAACCTAAAATCGGAGGTTCGGCCCAACTCTACACTCCACAGTCCACTGACACCCAGAGATGTGTGTACACTACTGCTGTTGCTACATTAAAGGGGCACTACAGCGAAAAACTTAATTTAAAATATGTGCAAACATAGACAAATAAAAAGTACATTTTTCCAGAGTAAAATGAGCCATAAATGACTTTTCTCCTATGTTGCTGTCGCTTACAGTAGGTAGTAGAAATCTGACAGAAGTTACAGGTTTTGGACTAGTACATCTCTTCATAGGGGATTCTCAGCAAGGCTTTTATTTTTTATAAAGATATTCCTGAAAAAGGATTTAAACAATGATGCTGGCCAGCTTCCCTGGTCGCTACACAGTTTTTGGGCAGTTGGAAAGAGCAACTGCCATTCACTAAGTGCTTTTGAAAAAAAATATATCCCTGAAAATCCACTATAAAGAGATGAACTAGTCCAAAACCTGTCACTTCTGTCAGATTTCTACTATCTACTGTAAGTGACAGCAACATAAGAGAAAAGTAATTTATGGCTCATTTTACTATGGAAAAAATTTACTTCTTATTTGTATATATATTTGCACATATATAAAATTTTACAGTTTTTCGCTGTATTGCCCTTTTAACCACCCTGGCGTTCTGATAAGATCGCCAAGGAGGCTGCGGGAGGTTTTTTTTTTAATAAAAAAAAAACTATTTCATGCAGCCAACTGAAAGTTGGCTGCATGAAAGCCCACTAGAGGGCGCTCCGGAGGCGTTCTTCCGATCGCCTCCGGCGCCCAGAATAAACAAGGAAGGCCGCAATGAGCGCCCTTCCTTGTTTTGCTTAGATCGTCGCCATAGCGACGAGCGGAGTGACGTCATGGACGTCAGCCGCCTCCGATCCAGCCCTTAGCGCTGGCCGGAACTTTTTGTTCCGGCTACACTGGGCTCAGGCGGCTGGGGGGACCCTCTTTCGCCGCTGCAACTATAAAACACTTTCCTAGAAGAAAATGGCTTCTGAGAGCAAGAAAGAGATAAAAAAGGGGGAAATTCTTATCAATGAGGGTCACACTGTAGTCACTTCCTGTCTGAGTCAGGACTGAGTCAGCCACTTACATACCTGATATTTACCTCTTTCAGGCAGAGAAAGAAAAAAAGGAACACAGCATAGTTATTTGTGTGCTAGGCACTGTACATACCCATGTCTATCTCATTATGCCACATGTCAGTTGTGGTATCCTTTAAGTAACAAGCACAGTACCATTCCAGTGCATTATTATTTAATTGTATTCTGATAGTACTATTACATTTCTCTATGTGTGACACTTCACAGCCCACTGACACCCAGAGCTGTGCATAATGCGATTTCTGCCCATTAGGGATTAAAACCCGATTTTGCTTCAACTCCGTCATTTTTGGTGGGACTTTTGGCATGGATCCCCCTCCGGCATGCCACAGTAGTTGTTGACCCCTTGAAACAACTTTTTCATCACTTTTGTGGCCAGAAACAGTCTTTGTAGGTTTCAAAATTCGCCTGCCCATTCAAGTGTATAGCGGTTTGCTCGGTTCGCCTGTTCGAACATTTGCGGAAGTTCATGTACGCTGTTTGTGAATGTAGAACTCTTTGTTTGCGACATCTCTACTCATGGACCTTTTGGAAGATAATTATTGTACTTTTCTGAATAGTCTTTCTATTGCTTTTAGATGTACAATATATCTACTAGTATGCTTCCATTTGGACTATGGCCTATGACCTTCATTAAGACCTTCTTTGATTTTTTATATGGATATAATTCTTTGGCCTTGACATCCAACTTTTCAAGAGTAACAATCGCTGCAGAGAAGACTGTAAAACTATTCATACTCTAGTAAAAAACAATCTTATTAAGGATACTGAAATAAAATGTATGTAGGGAAAATAAGGCAAGACTTGAGAACATGGTTCAAAAAAACATTTGCCCATCATCACCAGGCGGGCATCTAGAAACAACAACGAGGCAAAACTTTCATCTCAGTTTCCTCTAACTCTTAATGTTCCACCAAAAAAATACCTTAATGCATATGGATTGGATCATATCAAGAGCAATCAGAGGTAGAGGCATTACTTGGGAACTTCTACAGCGAGACAGACACTGAATTTTTTACCTTAAATCTCTGGTCCCCCAGGGCACAATCAACTTGTTATATCAGCATCCTGGCTTTGCGTGAATTTATTGTTGTTTTGCAATAATTGCTTACATTATTATGGTAACACCATCTTAGGAGCTTCATTAGGAATATGCACTGCTTGTTCATTAGTAATAACTGTATTTGCTTTATTTGGGAGAATAAAGTGCTTCGGTATTGCGTATGCAAGCCATATCGTATTTCAGCACCCAACTTCCCAGCATCGGGACTTTTTGGCCTCACATTATTTCTGGCCGATCTGTCTTCCATAGAGCACCCTCCTTGTCTTTCACCATAATATGGCTGTGATGTGCCACTCGACGACCTTGCCACTGGATCCTGTGCTGTTAAGGCCCACCCCCACTACACATTTTTAAAAAAAGATTTTTCCAATGACTGGCGATTTTTTGATCAAGGAGCAATCGCTTCCATGATCTCACGACGTGTGCACAGGCGCATGATTACATGAACAATGTTTGGCGACACGTGACAATAACGACCACCACAGCAGATCTTTAAGATCCTCAACAACTCCTGCACAAAGTGCCACAATAGTTTGAACTCTTGTTCGCGCCCATCGTGTGCTGTCGCGTGGCATCATGTGTACTCACCAGCAGGAAGATGCATCGGGCAAAAGCTCATCATTGCAGAGGCGTATCTAGAAGGGTGCAGGCATGGCTCATGCCATGGGTGCCACAGCACCATGGGCGCCACGCCTGCTCCTATGCTGTACCACTATGCCTGCTCCTATGCTGTACCACTATGCCTGCTCCTGTGCTGTGCTTCCCCTCAACTCAGATTAGTTCTGTCATCTGAGGCTACTTATTTTTATGTAGGATGTATTTGTCTAAGTGTTAGGAAAGTGGTTAGAGGGAATAGGAAGACATATTTCCAAAAATGTAACTTCAGCAATATTCCGAGCCAAAAAAACACAGGCAACCATGATAACACATGTTTGCAAGAAAGGAGAGGATGCTGTTTTTAGAGGGGAAGGGGGCTCTGACGGAGGAAAGGAGGTGGGCGCAATTTCCTTGTTTTCCAAAGGCTCTATATTACCCAGGTATGCCACTGTGGATATGATTAACTAACTCCGTTTCTAGGTCACTGAAAACTGTCCTTCTCTCCTACCTCAAAAGGTTTATAGTTAAAGTGTACCCGAGGTTATGTGACATGATGAGATAAACATGTGTACAGTACAAAACATATTAATAACCAGGCTTTTTTACTTGTTTTATCTTGCTGCCTGAAAGAGTTACTTTCTAGGCATCGAAGTGACAGTCTTGTTGGTACCTTGTCGTTGGTGGACGTCACTGTGATCCCCTGTGATAGCTAGGCGAGTATTCAGCATTACAGAACACATCAGTAGCACATTGAGCTTGGACACTTTTTCTCTGACCACTGGGTACCATTTGCCTTACATACATTGGCATTATGTAATTCTTGAGTGACAAATGTATTATTTGCTTCCTACAAACTCTACTTTTGTCTTTAGGGGTGTGTTCATGCACCACTGTGTTTCCTTTACATAAGTGCTGATTCATTTAGACAGGAACTGTGATGACATATAGTAGGTTGTTGGTATCAAATTCTACCTCCCTTTGCAAAGCACCATCAAAAAATGCTATGGCCTTGCGTTCAGCTTTTATTTTGCATACAAATTTGCAATTCGGGTGCAAAATCTTAATGTGAAATTTCCATCAAGTTCATTATTAGTTTGTGTGTAACTGTAATTATGGTCCATCATTTTTTTGATTATATGTGATTATGTGAAAATGCCAACATTTTTATTCTTTGGAAATGAGTCAAAAAAACAACAAACAATCTAAAAACTTGTCATTTTTGAGAAAATCAATTGAACAAAAAAAAAAATGAAAGGAAAAAATGTTTTTAACCACTTCAGCTTAAAGGGTTGTTAACTTTATGCATCCGAGCAACTTTCACTTCCCATTCATTCGCCAATAACTTTATCACTACTTATTACACTGAAATGATCTATATCTTGTTTTTTAAACCACTAATTAGGCTTTTTTTGGAGGGTACTTTTTGCTAAGAATTATTTTATTGTAAATCCATTTTAACAGGAAGATTAAGAAAGAAATGGAAAAAAAATCATTATTTCTCCGTTTTTTGGCCATTATAGTTTTAAAATAATACATGCTACCATAATTAAAACCCATGTATTTTATTTGCCCATTTGTCCCGGTTATTACACCATTAAAATTATGTCCCTATCACAGTTTATGGCGCCGATATTTTATTTGGAAATAAAGTTGCATTTTTTCAATTTGCGTCCATCACTATTTACAAGCCTATAATTTAAAAATGATATTAACATACTCTCTTGACATGCATATTTAAAAATTTCAGACCCTTAGGTAAATATTTATGGTTTTTTTGTGAATTGTATTTTTTTTATTTTTTTTTTTAATTAAACATTTTATTTGGGTAATTTTTGGTGTCGGAAAGTAAACAGCTAATTTTTAAATGTAATTTAATGTATTTATTTATTTAAATGCATGTGGGTGTAGTTTACTATTTGGCCACAAGATGTCCACAGTCAAAAAAGTCCTAGAAGCGGACAATGACACTTCCAGGAACTAGAATGAGGACGGTGAACTTTTTTTTTTGGCAGACAGACTGCAGTCTCTGATAAGAGACCGTCTGTTTTTCTGCGGGAGACTTAGATCAATGAATGGGAATTATATTCCCATTCATTGATCGGTGGGCTAATGGAAGGCGGCAGGAGTGCGCACGATCGTGTGCACTGCACACTGGAAGCAGCACTGCCTATCTGGACGAACATATTCGTCCAGATAGGCAGAAGTGGTTAAACTTGGTAAAATAGCATTTTTCTATGGTACACTTTAATACTATATATACCAAGTTCTGAATACACATTTTATGAAAATGGACAGCGTAAGGCCCCACCCAAGCCTCTTTAATCCCTAGTCACCATTGCAAATTGGTATAACCAGAATTCGTAGCCCGGGCAGGGTGGGGCTCCACCCTGAGCTATACCAGTCCATTATGTTGGAGACCTCTGAAAGAGAGGAGGTGCAACACCTCCCTCTCTCCCTCAATAGCTTTGTTTATACCATCTTATACCAGTTTTTCCACCTCTGGTGCCCAGGAGGAGGGCCCTGGGGACCCCCAGATATCCCCCTCACCAAGTGCAATGGTTATAGGAGTACTAAGGTACCCTTTACACATTTCCACTAAGGGTTAAGTTGAATAAAAAAATGTAAGAATGAAAAAAAATAATTTATTGTTCTTATTTAACCATAAATACTAACCTTTAGTTAATGATCCCAGGCCATAATTAAAACACAGTAAATGACTTTTTTCATTATAACCTTTTTATTTCACTTTAACCCTTTGTGGAAATGGGGTACATTATTCCCCTTATACCTATTTCACATGGTTGGGCAGGCATGTGGTTGCCCCTTTGTAATCAATCACCATCTCCAAGGTAGATATTTATGACCCCACTTCCCCAATTCGCCCTTCAGAATTAGTTAGCAATATAAGATATAATTAACTAACTAACTCAATTTCTAGGGTCACTGAAAACTGTTCCTCGCTCCTACTTTAAAAAGGTTTATAGTAAGTGTACCTGAGGCGATATGTAACATGATGAGATAAACATGTGTACAGTACAAAACATATTAATAACCGAGCTGTTTTACTTGTTTTATTTTGATCCCTAAACGAGTTCATTTCTAGGCATGAATGTGACAGCTTCTGTCTTGTCGGTACCTTGTCAGGAATAATGATCAGTAAATGATCACTGATAAGCAAATTACAACCATAAAAGTTTTCCTGGCAGAATACAACTTCTGAGGGCAGGGGGAGAACTATTATAACTATATACATGAACTATTGACCCTTTTAACTCTGGGACACTTAATAGACTGTTACTAGTAAGAGACAGTAAATCATTCAACCTACTTTGTAAATGTTTAAATATAAAATAAAACCATGGGATACTTAAAATAAATTCATTTTAAGGGGTAGGAGGATAACTATAATTGTTTATCTCATCAGTTTATTTTCACCTCGGGTTCACTTTAAGTGTCTGTGTGGGAGTCTTCATCCTTTTTTTTTTTGCCTGATGTCACCATCCAATCACAGCTTTTCCTGCTGCGGAGACGAAAGTCATTCCTTAACATCAGCAACGTGAGGCACTTCTCTGTATTCCACGACTGTAAATTATGTCCCTCAATCACAGCTTCTATTCCAGAGAGTGTTGTAGTGACAGAATCTATAAAGGTAATTATGTTTGGCCTCGTATGAAGGAATGTCTGATTATGCAATTTCAATTTAATTTCATGTTTTTACCGTTGTAGATCATAACAACTAATGCAAATGAACGCCAGTGTATCGGCATCAATTAATGCCTTACACGGCTCAAGACTGACGGAAAACACCTTTTCAAAGCGCTTTGAACACCGACCAACTTTTGTTGTTATTTTTGTTTTTTCATTAAATTTTATTCTGAATAAACGTTGGGTTGTTTGTTGTCAAGCTCCCTTTTGTCGAATGCCAAATCGATTTATCCTTGGCTGCTACAAGAACGTGTGCTGGTCGTAATCTCCACGGAGGGGAAAAAAATGAAACCAGAAAGTCTTTGTAGACATGTTGATTCTCCTCCGTAACCTGTGTTCTGTGAGGTTACGCGTTTTTACAAACACAACACACATGAGAATGATTCGAGAATAAAGGAATTAAAGAGAAAAAAAGTTGGCAGTGCTAGACACGGGAGATCGCTGGCGATTAAAGATGCTTTTTGTTAACAGGAATCTAGAATGGGTTTTGATATATATATTTTTTTACTTCTTAAATTCCATCCTATAAACAGATATACCATTTTTAAATATGTTAGTAATTAGTTAAATCTGATGAATATGAAATTTGATGTATGACTATTTTGCATCTATTATTTGGATCCACCAGGTGGAGCTCCTGAGCAAGGACTAATGGCCGCTAAAGAGGAACTGTAACCAAGGATTGGACTTTTACCAATCAGTAACTGATATCCCCTTTTCCATGGGAAATCTCTACCTTTCTTCACCTCCCACAGTGTAGTGTCATGTCCATGGTTCGGACAGTTTCCTGTCTGTGAACCTTGTTGCATTGTAGGAATAACAGCTGTTTCCAACTGCCAAGAAAGCAGTATCTCCCTCTATGCATATGTATATCTATAAAAAAAAACCTTTTAACCATTCACAGTGTTAGTGGGTGTGGTTATAAATATTGGCAGTTGGTGCTGTCTGTAATAAAGTACCTAATCCTTTGACTTTTTCTGTAGAGCATAAGGGCCCGTTTCCACTATCGCGCATCCGCATGCGTTTCCTGCATGCAGATTCGCACAGCCAATACAAGTGGATGGGCCTGTTTCCACTTGTCAGTTTTGCTGTGCGTTTTTCTGTACAGGATTTTTCTGCACGGCACAGCCCTCAGAATTCGCTTGCGTGTGGAATGCAGGAGAATCGCACGCAATGTATTTAATAGGGAAATCGCACGTGTTTTCCCCATGCGTTTTTTGCCTCGAATTCGCATGCGATTTCGCATAGGTACCCATGTTAATTCACACAGGCAGTGACATGGTTAAAATCGCATCACCCTATCCTATGCGAAATCGCATGCGAAATCACGGCAAAAAACGCATGTGGAATCGCACCCGCATGCGATTTGCCTGCGGTGATTCGCCGGCGATTCTGCAACGCAATAGTGGAAACGGGCCCTAATACTTAAAGTGAACCTCCGGACTACAAATCTACTCAGCAGAACTGAAAAGGCTTGGTGTTTCTTTTAACAGTTTCACAGCATCAGAAATTTGTTTTTCTTACCAAAGCATCATTTTTAGCTACATTTTTAGCTAAGCTCCACCCATCAAAGAAAAAAAGCCCAGGCTTTTTTCCCCTGATGCTGTGCAGAGCATGATGGGATTTCCTATGTTGTTCATGTTGCCTAGCAACTGGGAGAGGTGCTCAGGACACAGGGCAGTTGGAACTGTGTCTCATGCACCCTGTCACCTCCTTTTAATCAAAAAGATTGCTGCCATCATGATATCAAACATTTGCCTGTTCTTTTAAAACAGTGTGGGTAAGAGATTATATTACCTATCTATTTTAATTAACATAACTAATGTAACTTAATGACAGTATGTTTGTTTAGACTGGAGTTCCTCTTTAAGTAAGTGCAGTGGAGCTGTGTAAAAATATTTGCTTGCTTCATTTGCGACAGGTCTCCTCTTCCTCCTGGCAGCCATATTGTCTGTGCTGCCCTTCTGTGGACCCTGATCACATGACCTGCATCAGGAGCCGGGTATGCAGCATTGAGCAACTTGCTGCTGGGAGTAAAAGGAGACCCAAAGAAAGGTTAATATTTTTACACAGCTCTACTGAGGTACTGAGAGGGGGTTGGAGGGAAAAAGGGGTGTGTGTGTGTTGCAGGGGGAGATTTTGACTGGGTACTACGCACAAGGGGGAGGGGGTTAGCCATGCTGCAGGGGGCACCATGATCATTGTGTTTGCTGGGGGGGGGGGGGGGGGTCAGAGTTTATTTTTTTATGCCTCTGCCTATAGGCATGGAAAATGCAGACTCCTGGGCCAGTAGCTATGATACTTTGTACCCTTTTTTTTTAGTGAAATATTTCAAGTGTTGAATAAAAAGATTAGGAAATAGCAACTGTCAATCCCCCTCACCACCAAGCACCAGTGTTGCTTGCAAATGTTCACCAAAGTTATTTTATACATCGCAAAATGGCATTTTTGATTTACAAACATTTTTTTGCAACTATAGCTTGTATTTTAGCGTTTTCGCAAAAGTAAAATATTTTTACTGTGAAATGTGCAGAAACTATACATTTACCGCAACAATTTTTATAGCAAAAATTTGAAAAATGTACATTTTTACATCGAAAAATAAAATTTATTTTTGATGACATTTTCGTTCGAAAATCAAATTTAACATTATTCTCGCAAAAATCAATGCGAAAAGAATATTGGCATTTTCGATCATCACTACCAAGCACTACCCTGTTGTTTTAGATGGCACCTTTTGCAATAGAGTCCATTTTTTGCTTGTCTGTGTGCTATTATTATAAATGAAACGAGATAAGCGCCCTTTCCCCTTTTTATTGCTCCAACTTCGGCGACATACAATTTCAAACATGTGAATTTTAGGCACTATGCTGTGCTCAGCTCTTTATAGAACAACTCTCAACACCCAGAAATGTACGATCTTATCATAAAACAGCTGGTCACCGGCTATGAAATGCACGTTTAACTATGATATCAAAGTCGTGAGCCAAATTGTTTGGCTCTGCTGTGACAATTAACACCTGATGAAGATATTGAACAACACCCAAGATGGCCACTAAATACGCTCATCCGTCCTCGCTCCACAGCTAAAGTAAACCAAAATCAGGCTTTTTGCATATTAGAAAGCGCTTGGTCGTTGGCATAATTTGTGAGCCTCTCCAAGTATAATAATTGCGTTGTAAAAAGGCTGGACCCTAAACATGGCCTCTTGGAAGCCAATAGGACATTGTACTCTACTGGAGGTAAAAGTGACTCTAAGCACAGCTATAAACACACCATCTAATAGCTAAAAGTAGTATGAAACACAAACATCAAAGCTACCATGGAGTAGCTAGATTGCAGAATAAAAAACATGAATAGATCCCTCAGTAGGCCCCGCTCCCAAAACTCAGGGACAGGCTGAGGCAGAGTCAGTGGAATGTGGGGAGAGCAGTCCAACTTCTATCCTCCCTCCTTCTTCTCGGGCACCCCTCCCTCCTGTGTTCCCCTTTGTACCTTAGTTGAATGCAGCAGGCAGGGATTGCAAGACACTCACCTCCTCCAGGATCCAGGCACTAGAGGTCCCTTCTGTCTCCTGCAGTGCTGCCCGCTCTCTGCTTCCCGATCTGTGAACTACGATGTAGAGAGCAAGCGGCACTGCAGAAGACAGCAGGGAGTTCTAGTGCCTGGATCCTGGAGGAGGTGAGTGTCTATCTTATCCCACCCTCTGCGCTCAACTGTACATAGAGCTCATGGGGGAACACTAGACTCCCAGGGAACTGTATAGGGGAAGGATGGGGGGCCCTAGACACCAGGGGAATGTATAGGGTAAGAAGGGGTCATGTAGACACCATGGAATTGTATACGGGAGGAAGGGAATCCACTAGACACCTCATGATTGCCGCCTTTGTCAATACTTGAAGGCCTAATGATTGCTGCATTTGTCATTATTTGGAGGCCTCAAAGTAGCGAGCCAAATTGTTTGGCTCCGCTGTGACAGTTCACACCTGATGAAGATATTGAACAACAACACCCAAGATGGCCACTAAATACGCTCATCCGTCCTCGCTCCACAGCTAAAGTAAACCGAAATCAGGCTTTTTGCACATTAGAAAGCGTTTGGTCGTTGGCATAATTCGTGAACCTCTCCAAGTATAATAATTGCGTTGTAAAAAGACTGGACCCTAAAAATTGCCTCTTGGAAGCCAATAGGACATTGTACTCTACTGGAGGTAAAAGTGACTCTAAGCACAGCTGTAAACACACCATCTAATAGCTAAAAGTAATATGACGCACAAGCATTCATGGAGTAGCTAGACTGCAAAAAAAAACAAAAAAAAGAAAACATGAATAGATCCCTCAGTGGGCCCCACTCCCAAAACTCCGGCTGAGGCAGAGTCAGTGGGATGCGGGTAGAGCTGCCCAACTTCTATCCTCCCTCCTTCTCCTTGGGTACCCCTCCCTCCTGTGTTCCCCCTTTTTCCCCTTAGTAGAATGCAGCAGGTGGGGATTGCAAGACACTCACCTCCTCCAGGATCCAGGCACTAGAGGTCCCTTCTGTCTCCTGCAGTGCTGCCCACTCTCTACTTCCTGATATGTGAACTAGAATGTAGAGAGCAAGCGGCACTGCAGAAGACAGGCGGGTGAGTGTCTATCTTATCCCACCCTCTGTGCACAACTCTCTATTTAGAGCACATGGGGGAACACTAGACTGGAATTATATATGGGAAGGAGGGGGGCCGTAGACACCAGGGGAATGTATAGGGTAACAAGGGGTCTATGTAGACACCAGGGAAATGTATAGGGGAGGGAGGGGATCCACTAGACGCCTCATGATTACTACCTTTGTCATTACTTGAAGGCCTAATGATCATTAATTAGAGGCCTCAGTATTGCTTCATTTGGCAGCCTCACAATTGCCTCACATTTGCTGGCATTTGACATAACTTGTTATTTCTCACAATCGAATAATTCCCACCATAGATAGCTTAAAGGGATACTGTAGGGGGGTCAGGGGAAAATTAGTTGAACTTACCCGGGGCTTCTAACTGTCCCCCGCAGACATCCTGTGTTGGCGCAGCCACTCACCGATGCTCTGGCCCCGCCTCCAGTTCACTTCTGGAATTTCTGACTTTAAAGTCTGAAAACCACTGCGCCTGCGTTGCCGTGTCCTTGATCCCGCTGATTGGTCTAGAGGGTAAGACAGATACCTACTACCCACTGCGTCCTGGGTTCAAATCCCAGCTATGGAATATAAGCATGCTTTTCAAAAAGTACAAATCCTTAATCATGCTACTTTTTCTATTGAATTGATCATAATGGTAGTATGGTTTATGCTAGGCCAGCTCTAGCATATAGTGTGGTTCATGGTCTAGAGGGTAAGACAGATACCCAGAAATCCCAGCTATGGTATATAAGCTGTTTTGAAAATCTGCAATTCCCTACTTGATGATATAAGAGGATGGATGGATGGATGGATGGATGGATGGATGGATGGAGGAGGAGGAGAGAGAGAGAGATAAGTATAAGTCGGAATTCCGCTGAACAGCTCCGGATTACCGTCGGAATGAAATGGTCGCGGAATTTCGGTATGCGGAATTGTCCCGTAAACGGAAATGGGCTCTTCCGACCATGCCTGGTGGTGTCTAATCATTCCTAATCCCACCCTTCCCCGGTGGCCCCTAAACCTTAACCCCTGTCGCAGAGCTGCGATTTGCGGCAATGAGAGTAAAGCCGCAATTTGCATAGCCAGAAGACCCTACGTTCGCTATTTTATGGGGCGCCTCCCTGCGCCCAAATTTCCTCTCATTGCTGCAAATCATGGCTTTTATAATGGGAGCCTATGGCGGCCCCTCTTTTCAAGCAGCTTGCGACACCCTTTTTTCCCGTTACGGTTTACATTATTATACAACTTTACTACAGTCATGTCACTGACAGTCCTCAGAAGAGCTTACAATCTAATCAATGTCCTATGTATGGTAACTAGAACATTCTAGAGGGGGCTTCATCCAAAGTTTTGCTGAGAAGACCCACTGTCTACTGGAATTACACTGCTGTGAAGTTTATGTGCCTTTGTACAGTAGGTGAGTTATAACTGGAGGGTTTAGAATGTTTCTGGTGCTTCTCATAGTTCTGGAGTGATGCATCTCTTGGGTTTCTCTTTTGGAAGTTGTCAGTGGTACTTTCTTTCTTTTTTGCAATACTTTCTTTTTATGGTTTTAACTTTTATTTGATTACATTTCCTTTCAAAAGCTGCTTTTAGAAACGGAGATGAAGGTGCAGAACATACATGCAGGTAGCCAGCCAGCGCATGCTACAGATCAGTGCGTTTTCAGGAAACACGCTGTACGATACTTGCACTATAAGTCACCTTTGGTAGCACGAGGTAGTAAGTCAGTCATGTGCTGAGCCTGTGGAAACAACAATAACAACCTACGAGAAATAAAACCTCTTGTGCAACGCATAGACCTACGTAGGGTGGGCCGGTGGAATTTTTAGACAGACTACAGTTTGGCTGACATCTGTGCGGTTGGCGATTGCACACACCTGTTCAGAACAGTGATTTTGCAAGAGCGAAAAAAGGAAGCTGACGACGGTCCCTCTCTCCTCGGCCCGAAGCAAGAAACCACATTTTCGTTCTAACAGTTAACAGCTCTCTAAGTATAACCTTTCCCGATTACATAATTGAACGCAACGTTTTTGAAAAAACGTGGGTAGGATTGACCTCTTGCCATTAAAACTGTAGGTAAGATGGAATTAACATACTGTGTACTGCCATACTGTATGGATGGGCATGAACTGCATTTGTGTAATTAGCAGAACTCCAAGCATTGTGTAAGATAATTACTAATTAGGAAGTCTGGCAGAGGAGAGCAGTGCAATAATATATTATTTTTCCCCCCCTCTCCATCTTACAAGATCTGAAACGCGTAATTAAAGCGTGTTTACCTGACTCTGCGTGTCGGGTGGATTTCGCTCTGCACACCGAGCGGGAATTAAATGAGAGTCTCTTGATTTTTTTCTTCTGCTAATGAATGTACAATTTGTCAAAATGTGTTGTCGCCATCAATAGTATGAGGTTTTCGCTAGTATGTTTTCTTTCTTTTTTTTTTCTTTTATTCAGTTGAAATTTAGGTATCGTGATCTTTCTTTTTTCTTTGGCAACAACACAGACTAACAACATAAAAAACAAATTTATTGGGATTAGTATGCATGGGACAGAGTGCGAATTGCTAGACAGTGGTGCTCATCCGGATTCCGGATATCCGGGTAACCCGGATATGTGACCTTTTTTCAGCTATCCGATTCGGAATCGGATTCCGGATTTCTGTGCAAATCTGGATAGCAATCCACGGATATTTGGTCGCATACCCGGATATCCGTGGATATCCGGCGGATATCCAAATCCGAATACTGTAACTAAGGAGATGACATCATTGAGCCAATCAGAGGGCTCCCAGCAGAAACCCTAGCAACCAATCACAGAAGAGAACCCTGGCCAGCCCCACCTGACCTCATTGAGCCAATCAGAGGGCTCCCAGCCTAATCCCTGGCACCCAATCACAGAAAGGAACCCTGGCCAGGTCCCCCTGTATAATAAGGAGGGCTGCCATGATGAGAAATCTCGTCCTTGCTTGTGAATGCTCACTGAGAGACATGCTCCAGTGCTGCTGGCTTAGCAAGTGCTGTATACAGTGATAAACCTATAGCTCTTCAGTGATTAACCCGTTCACTATCACTACACTATTGTTATTTTGTTAATTAGGTAGCAGCCAGCTAGCTTGATTTCATTCAGTGAGTGACAGTCAGAGTGTGTGCTGCAAGGATTCTGCAGCTGCTATGTGTCTGTGTGTGTGCTGTGCACAAACCAGGCCAGCTGCTGCCTGCTGGCCAGCTAGCTTTAGCTACAGTATAGCTTAGGTTAGGGAATAGGATTACTGTGTTATTGTGTAGTTAGTACTGTAGTACTGCCAGCAGTGCTAGTATTTGTTAGAGTAGTAGTACTACTGTGTTAGCTTACTACAGAACTACTGTGCTGTGAGCAGCGCCAGTGTGACAGTTAGTGTGCACTAGTGTCTTCTCCTCTGTTGTCTGACTGTCACTCGGCACTTAGCACTTTGCATTTGGCACTTTGCACTTCGCACTTTGCACGTGGCACTTTGCATGTGACAAAGTGCAAAGTGCTACGTGCCAAGTGCAAAGTGCCACGTGCAAAGTGCAAAGTGCCACGTGCCAAGTGCAAAGTGCCACGTGCCAAGTGCAAAGTGCCACGTACAAAGTACAAAGTGCCACGTGCAAAGTGCCATGTGCCACTGCCAAATGCCGCGTCCGTTCGCTCCTGGCAGACGTTACACCTGCTGCTGCTGCATTGCACTGCTCCTGCTGCCTGTGCTGCTCACACCGCCAGGGTGCCAGAGGCCACTGCTGCTGTGCTGATACCACCTATATTTAACCCAAAACACAATTGCTGCGTAATTTTTTTGAGGTGTCTGGGCTGAAAACAGTCATGTCCCAGATGTGCAGTTGGACTTTCGACACAATGGGCTTGATTCACAAAGCGGTGCTAACCTACTTAGCACGTCTAAAGTCTTTAGACGTGCTAACCAGGGTGCTAAGTAGGTTAGCACCGGATTTCTCAATCAGATCGCGCGCTAACTTTGCGCGCGCAAAACTTTACGCACGCAAAGTCCTATGCGCGCTAAGTCCCATAGGCTTTAATGGGTACTTCGCGTGGAGCGCCCTGCGCTCTGTGCAGTACGCGTGCAAAGTTTTACGCGCGTAAAGTTTTGCACGTGTAAAGTTTTGCGCGTGAAAAGCTTGTTTAGACGTGCTAAGGGGGTTTTCACAGGCGTGCTAACAGTTAGCACCGCTTTGTGAATCAAGCCCTATGTGGGCTGCACGACCGCTGTCTGGAACCTAGTCCTGATGTTAATTGCCAGCCATTTTTTTTTGTTGGGGGGGGGGGGATTTTAATTCCCCACATCATCAATTTGTGTTTCCCTTTAAAAAAAACATGATGCTACATTCCTCATTTACCCTTAAAAACGTTTTAAAAGCAATTTAAAGGCCACTTCCGGTTTCCCTATCCAGATATCCGAATCCGCCCAGATATGCCGGATACTGGGGATGGATATCCGATTGCATTCGGATACCCAAAAGTTCGGATCTGGATATCCGGATCCAGATATCTGGGTATCCGGATCCGGATCAATTCGGATATTGAAAAGGGGTATCCGAGCACCCCTGTTGCTAGAATTTTCCTGAGTTGGAGAACGTAGCTGATCCAGAGAACCTGGCCTGGATTTATTGACAACTACAGTACATCTTCTTTTATGTGGTAAAGCAGAATTTAGGCTAGGTTCAAACTAGGCACCAAATTGGACTGTTTTCCGCGAAGGAGACCAGCGTGCCTCTGGTACTCTTTTTACCTGCTACAGTGCAACAGGTGGAGACCAGAATGGAGTGCACAGGCACAGATCTGGCGTGAGTGTGGACCTAGTCTTGTGTTGGGACGCAGGTGCTTCTTTTATTTGAATGGTGCGCTGAAGACAGATGCACCAAACCTCCTTTTACGCCGGAGTGCCAGGACAAGACCCCCTTCTCTGAAGTTCCAGGCACTAAAATTGCCACTATTGTGTAATTTTGTTACTCCATGTCTGTCGCCGCCGAATTGAACACTGCTTACGGCAGTGTTATCAGAGTGCTATGGGTGCTCCAGGGTGCCACCGTGGGTGGGCATGATAGGTAAGGTGGCAGGGAGGAGAGCGAAAAGCCACGCAGGAGGGATGGAAGGAGCTCTAGCTATACTTAGTACAGCTAGAGCTAACAGCGGGGTGCGGCCTCTGTAGCAGCAAGTGCACAGAGCTCTTCAATCAAGATCATTAGAGGATATTGGCTTAGGAACATTTTTAAAAGTACAGGAAAGTATATTGATGGTTAATTAGGAATAATAAAGGATTTTTTTTGTTTTTATTTCATTTAACCCTTTGTGGAAATGGGTGAAGGGAACTATGTACCCCTATACTCATTTCTCATGGGGAGGTGGCGGGCTTTTGGGGGTGATACCCAGATGCCACCATGAACCCCCTCCCCCAGGGCGCTGTGGCCCCCACCTCCTCCTGGGGCACTGGAGGTGGGGAAGAGCCCTTTGTCCTTGGATTGGACAAGGGCTCTGGGGGAAATGGGAAGGCTTGGTTGCCCTTCTCCTCCAGAGCCCTTATACCATGGCCATGCGAGCTGGTACAGTGTGAAGCTACACATGGCCGGGGCTCTGCATTCTGGCTATCCCAGCCTGCAAGGGGTTAAAGAAATAGGCTCGGCAAGGGGGACAACACGTAATTTCTTTTCAAATTTCCCACACTCTGAACATAAAAAGAAAGAAAAAAAACAACATTTATTATACAAAACGGCTCGAAATCTGTAATTACGGGCCCAATGCAGATGCAATTACAGGTGCATTTGAAATCGCTATCCGTAATCGCAGCAGATCACAAATGACGATTTTGAGGTCGTAATTGCAATAATCAGCCCTTACTTATTACTGGATCGTAATGGGCATCCCTGGTGAAGGCCTCTGAGCTATTCAAATGCTTCCAACTACTGAGATAAGTATCTAACTTTCCCCTCTCTTCAGATTAGAGAAATATCACATAGAGAAAGAGAGTTTAGCCTGTCTTGTGACTAATCACAAGTTGTAATTTGATCTCTCAGCTGTGACAGCTCAGGAATCTCCCCTGCCACGACAGGGCAGCTAATTTGTAAACACGGGATGTTAAAGTGAACCTTATGCCTGTTAAAAAAAATGAGATTTACTCACCTGGGGCTTCCCTCAGCCCCCTGCAGCCGATCGGTGCCCTCACAGCTCTGGTCTGATGCCTCTGGACCCGCCGGCGAACACTTCCGGTTTGGCCGTCACCGGCCGCACTACTGGCCGCAATATCAGCATAGGGGGCGATATACAGGCTGGGAACGCGAACAATCACTCGCGTTCCCATGCCTGTCGGCCGGTGACGGCGAAACCGAAAGTGTTCGCCGGCGGGTCCAGAGGCATCGGAGCGGAGCTGCGAGGGCACCGATCGGCTGCAGGGGGCTGAAGGAAGCCCCAGGTGAGTTAATCTCATTTTTTTAACAGGCTTAAGGTTCACTTTAACAATATGTCTGCTTCCATGAAAGCAGGAAGCAGACACACTGCAGATTTATTGCAGGATCTGTATCAGTTGTAACAAAGATATGCTTTTCTTTAACGGTTATTATGCTGTTGCTTATCTGTTGACAACAACAGATGAACTTTGATATCTTTAAAGTTCCGTTTCTGTCTGGACTTGAAATGTAAGCGATCTGGCTTCTCTGAAGAGACGGCCTACTGCTGTTTGCATGTGTCAGCGCATATTGTACAAGAAAACAACGCACCTGTGACTTTTGGAGATCAGAGGGTTTTTTTAGACCTCGGCTTTGCAGATGAACTATCCTCTTTATATCGGAGCCTGTGGTTGTATTAATAGCAAGGATTTTTTTCCTCTCTCTCTATCTTTCCCTAAAATAGGCCGAACAGATTGATGGTAAGAATAGCTGAGGACCTGGTTAATTATCGGCCATTCCATATTCCTAAGCATTTCCTCATTTAGATCCTCCCACATGAAACCTTAAATCTCAGGAATCTGACAGATCCTTCCCTGCCCTCTGGATGTTTGGAGGTATTCAACTGGGATGGATTCAGAATCAGTAGCAACGACAAGAATACATTTATATCCCCAAGAGAGTGCTGGGTGGCATTAGCATAACTGTTAACTTTGTTTAGCTATACTAAATCCAGTATTGAGTAACATACTTTCTTATGGGGACCAGGAGGATAACTGAATATACAAAGTGTATGGCCGGCAAGTGGTGAACCAAATGCATTTTTCATGGGCCAAATGAACCAGAATAGAAAGGATCAGTGTGATTTGAATTATAAAACAACATATATTTCTTATAAAATCTTTATGGTATGCGTAGCTAGGGGTGTGCCGGAGTTGTGATTAGGGGTGTGGCAGGGGTGTGACTCAAGCGTCCCTCTTTCTTATCTCAATAATTTGGAAGGTATGCTTCTAGCTTGGGTACAAGGCTGTAGTCTGTTATGCCTCATACACACTCTAGACTAAACATGATTGTTCGTAATTGTCTTGGCTTAAAATCTAGCATGTGTACACAATTAGAGATGTAGCGAAAGGTTCGTCGGCGAACGGTTCCAGGCGAACGTCGGTGGTTCGCGTTCGCCTGGAGTAGGCGAACTTTTGTGGAAGTTCGATTCGCCCCATAATGCACTATGAGGGTCAACTTTGACCCTCTGCATCACAGTCAGCAGGCACATTGTAGCCAATCAGGCTACACTAAGCCCTGGAGCCCCCCCCCCCCCCCTTATATAAGGCAGGCTCGCCGGCCATTACACTCACTCGTCTGCCTGCTATTAGACAGACTAGGGTGAGCTGCTTCAGATTGTTCTCCTAGGGAAAGATTAGTTAGGTTCTTGGCTTCTTAGTTTGTTCCTGGCTGATTATTACTGCTTCTAATAGCACCCCTCAACAGCTCTTTTCAGAGCTAATCCTGTACTTTGTTTTATTTATTTTTTCTGTGTGTCAAACTGACACTTTTGTTGCATACACAGCCTTGCAAATTCATACTGTGTGTGCCACTGCCAGCAGCCCAGCACATTCAGTGACTACCTGTGTGTGTGACAAGGAACTGCACATTGTACTACAGTACTGCATATACCTAGTACCTGTTGTGTTTACTTAACCCACCTCATCATTGCATATACATAGCTTTGTGTTGAGTGAACCCAGATCACTGCATCTAAATACCTGTTGTGTTGAGTGAACCCAGCTCACTGCATATAACTACCTGTTGTGTTGAGTGAACCCAGCTCACTGCATATAACTATGTTTACTGTTCAGTGAACCCACCTCACTGCATCTAACTACCTTTGTGGTGAGTGAACCCAGCTCACTGCATCTAACTACCTGTTGTGTTGAGTGAACCCAGCTCACTGCATATAACTACCTTTACTGTTGAGTGAACCCACCTCACTGCATCTAACTACCTCTTGTGTTGAGTGAACCCAGCTCACTGCCATCTAACTACCTGTTGTGTTGAGTGAACCCAGCTCACTGCATATAACTACCTTTACTGTTCAGTGAACCCACCTCAATGCATATAACTACCTGTTGTGTTGAGTGAACCCACCTCACTGCATATAACTACCTTTATTGTTCAGTGAACCCACCTCACTGCATCTAGCTACCTTTTGTGTTGAGTGAACCCATCTCACTGCATATAACTACCTTTACTGTTGAGTGAACTCACCTCACTGCATATACCTAGCATACCCCCGAGATGGACATAAAGGACAAACCAGGTAGAGGAAGAGGTAGAGGCAGACCCAGAGGAAGGCCACCTGGCACCGGCAGGTCTGTGCGAGGTGGTGTTGCTGTGATTTCGTGCGGACCTGGCCCAAAATACAGTGCACAGAAGAAGGCACGTGCCATCACTTCCCAAAATTGTGAGGACGTGGTTGAGTATTTAACACAGAACACCTCATCTCCCGCAGCCAGTGCCACCAGCGCTAGTACAAGCACCACATCCGCGGCATTTGACACTTCGCAGGAGTTATTTGGTGGTGGTGGTGAAATCACTGATTCACAGCCACTACTGCAACAACAAGAAGAAGGCGCAGGTACACCACCTCATACGTCTGAGTTAGGTGGCGATAGTATGGACGTAACGTGTGAGGAGGGGGATGATGAACCACCTGATGTTGGTGCAGTTGTGGAGGTGTCTGAGGAAAGCAAAGCTGGCCAGGATGATTATGATGAAGATTATACGGATGCAACGTATGTTCCCAATAGAGGAGATTACCAGGGGGACAGTTCAGAGGGGGAGTCAGAGAGGAGTAGGAGGAGACGAGTCCATGATAGAAGCAGAGGGAGCTCATCCTCAGAAACAGCTGGGGGCAGTGTCCGGCGGCATGTATCGCCAGCTATGGACACTCAGCCAACATGCCCTTCAACGTCAGTTGCTGATGCCACCGTAGCGCCATCACCCCAGGGGGGCTCAGCAGTTCGAAAAAATTTTAACATGTGTGTCTCAGATCGGAGCAAAGTTATCTGTTGTCTCTGCCAGCAAAAATTGAGCCGTGGAAAGGCCAACTCTAACGTAGGGACAAGTGCCTTACGAAGGCACCTGGAGAAAAGGCACAAACAGCTATGGCAAGAAGAACACCTGAGGAAAAGCAGCACCCAAAAGACAAGCCACCCTCCTTCTCCTCTTCCTCCTTCAGGTGCATCATCTTCTTCAGCCGCTTTCTCCCTTGCACCTTCACAGCCACCCTCCTCCACACCGACTCTGCCCTTGAGCGGTTCCTTCTCCTCTGCCCACAGCAGTAGCCAGCTGTCCGTAAAGGAAGTATTTGAGCGTAAGAAGCAAATGTCTGCCAGTCACCCTTTTGCCCGGCGTCTGACAGCTGGCGTGGCGGAACTATTAGCTCGCCAGCTTTTACCATACAAGCTGGTGGAGTCAGAGGCTTTCCGTAAATTTGTGGCCATTGGGACACCGCAGTGGAAGATACCAGGCCGAAATTATTTTTCACAAAAGGCCATACCCAAACTGTACAGTTGAGAGGCAAGTGGTGTCATCTATTGCGAAGAGCGTTGGGTCAAGGGTCCAACTGATCACGGATACTTGGTCTGCCAAGCACGGGCAGGGCCGCTACATTACGTACACAGCCCATTGGGTCAACCTGGTGACCGATGGCAGCAAGCAGGGAGTACGTGGCTGCGCAGCGGACCAACTTGTGACACCTCCACGGCTTGCAGGCAGGCCTCCAGCCACCTCTTCTCCGCCTGCTACATCCTCTTCGCTGTCGTCATCCTTCTCCTGTGCCGTGATCTCCTCTCCAGCTACACAGCCCAGCCACACCAGGGCCTATGCTGCATGCCAGGTACGACAGTGTCACGCCGTCTTAGACATGTCTTGCCTCAATACGGAGAGTCACACTGGAGCAGCTCTCCTGGCTGCTCTTAACAAACAGGTGGAGCAATGGCTGACCCCTCACCAGCTGGAGATCGGCAACATGGTGTGTGACAATGGCAGCAATCTCATTTCCGCATTGAATTTGGGAAAGCTGACACATGTACCCTGCATGGCACATGTGCTGAATCTGGTCGTGAAAAGATTTGTGTCCAAGTTCCCAGGCTTAGAGGATGTCCTGAAGCAAGCCAGGAAGTCGTGTGGGCATTTCAGGCGGTCTTACACGGCCATGGCACGCTTTGTGGGCATTCAGCGTAGAAACAACTTGCCGGTGAGACGCCTCATTTGTGATAGCCCGAC